>NW_026692321.1:9165000-9670000 GCF_021218885.2 Marmota monax | reverse complement strand
TTAAGCACATAATTTGGTAGAACTGAGTACACTCACCATGTGTAAAATTGTCTCCATTAGCTATTTCTAGAACTTGTTCATGTCCAAGTGAAACTCTACACATGCATCCGCCTTCCCCCACTTCCCCAGCCCCTGGCAACTGCTATTCGATGCCCCATGAATACGGCAACTCCTGGTACTGTCAGTGGGATTACAGCATTTGTCCTCCTGTGTCTGGCTTTGTATTAGCCCGATGTCTTCAGGGTCCACCTGTGCTGCCACCGTGTCAGGACTTCATTGTTCTAAAGAATATTCCGTTGCACACATGCCCACATTTGCTTGCCCATTGGTCGGTCTATGGATGCTTGGGCTGCTGTGAATGCAGCTGCTGTACCTGTGTCTGTTTGAGAACCTCCTTTCAGTTCTTCTGGGAGTCTCCCTAGGAGTGGGGTAATTCTGTTTAACTTCTTGAGGACCTCTGTCACTAACCCAGGAGCATGAGGCAGGCAGAGCCCATGCTGCATTCAGCTCCAATTGGCAAACCCTAAAGGGATCTTCGAGGCAGACGACCCAGGATCAAATCCCATCTCTACTTCTTAAGAGCGGAGCCTCCAGGGCGTTGTGAAATACTGATCCGAATACCTACCTCAAAGGGCAGCTGTAATTATCCGTGGTACTAATAATGCAAAAAGCCTGGCACACCGCAGGTGCTCGCTGGCTATCCGTCCTGCCTCTCTTCGCCCGCTGTTTCCTCATCTGTAAGGAGCCTCCTATTTATTGACTGTCTTGTAATTCTCAAATGCTTTCAGGACAACTGGGCAGAAACATTCCATGGCAACTTTCTTTGGAAAACATGCCCCCCCCACTTTTAAAGAAGCCCATAATTCCTCCACATGCTTCCCCATCTGTTCCCCCAAATGTGATAATTAGGAAATGATGCTGTCACTTTTGAAAGTGCGAAAGCTGCCCCTCCCATCCCATCTCTGGGCGACACGGCAGAAGGATGAGCAGATCCTTGTGCTCAGTCAGCCCCAAGAGCACGTGTGGCCCAGATTTTGATGTGGTCCACGATCCAGGCCTAGGAGGCAACCCAAGGTATAGGGGTCAAATGCTGATCCCAGGAACCCCCAGTGAGGATGGAGGCCCGACTGAGCACCCCTTCACCATTTGTGGGCCTCGCCCTATGGCGTCCTGGCCAGCACCCACTATAGGACTTGAGCTTGTGACATTTGACATCACAGAACTGAGGCCCAGGAGGCATGTGAACTTCTGAACAGAGCAAGTTGGGAAAAGAGCCAAGGCACGTCTCCCATCTCCTTCCTCCTGCTGCCGAAGATACAGGCATGGTGGCATTCAGTCCCATCGAGTGGGCTGAGAGGTCTATGTAAATAGGAGTGGGCTAGGTTCAAAGTATCTGCCCAGAATTTCACCCAGAACCTCAAAATGTGTCCCTGTCTTAGCCCATTTTCTGTTGTTATAGCAAAATACATGAGACTGGTAATTTCTAAAGAAGAGAGGTTTAGCTAGCTCTCCATTCTAGAGGCTGGGAAGTTCAAGAGCATGGTGGTGGCAACTTCTGGGCATCCGATGAGGGCTACCTACTGCATCACATGGCAGAGAGGACCCCATGATGGGTAGAGCAGGTATGCCAGCTCAGGTCTCTCTTCCTTCTTATAAAGCTACTAATGCCATCACAAGGGCCCTACCCAGGTGACCTCATTTAATTCTAATCCCCCCCCCCCCCAAGCCTCACTTCCACCTATCATTAACATGGGCTTGGGGATTAAGTTTTCAACTCATGAACTTATATGGACACATTCAAACCATAGCAGACCTCATTTGGAGTCAGACTTTGCAGACATCAAGCCATAATGATTAGGGTGATGATGTCCTTTTAAGAACCAGAAACAAAGAAACACCCAGTGAGAACCCCTTGTGAGGACAGAGGCAGAGATTGATTGAAGCAGCTGTAAGACAAGGAATGCTCAGCATTGCCAGCCACCACCAGAAACCAGGAGGAGGCCAGGAAGCATCCTACAAGAGCCGGAGTGAAAGAAAGCACAGTCATGCTCAGCCCTTGACTTCAGATTTCTAGCCTCTAGAACTGTGAGAAAGAAATCTCTGTGTTTTTAAACTCTCAACATGTGGAACGTTTGTGAAGGTTTACCTGGGAAAGGAATACAGGAGAGAGCATGCTCCCGAGTTTTGGGCTTTTTGTCCTCAAAATTTTTATGCCAACTAGTTTTGCCTCCTGTTCCCCTCATGTGGTGATCACATTCTAGCTTCGAACCTGTGTATGCGCAGTGTCCCGGCGTAGTTTGGGTCTCACCCTAAAGCAGAGCCTAGGACAAGTATTGGGGTGTAAGTTATCTGGGAAATAATCTTGAGTATCTGCAGTGAAGAAAATAAAGAAGGAAAGTAGAACATGGATGTGTTATTGAGTTGGTTTTCTCTACGGCAACCAGGGCTTCATCTAACTGGAAACCCTCTTAATAATTGTGCAGAATTGTGCTTCCAAAGGGTGGAAGGCTAAGGATTTATTCCCATTCTCCACTGATTAAGAGTTATGTAAGTAAACATTTGGTAGCCTGGAATTTAATGGCTTGGAGAAGCAGACCTTTATTGTTTTTCTGTTTCTCCAGGTCAGGGATCTGGAGTGGCTTCACTGGATGGTTTGGCTCAGTATTTCATGAGCCTGAGCTACAATCTTTGAAAGCTTGACTTGGTTGAAGAATTCACTTCCAAGATGGTGCATTCATGTGGCTGTTGGTAGGAGGCCTCAGTTCCCTGACTTGGGGATCTCTCCAAAGGACAGCTCACAACATGTCTTCCTCTAGAGCAAGTGATGTGGGGTGGGGAGAAAGGGAAAGGGCGCCCAAGATGGACGCTGCAGCTTTGACTTCTAACCCTAGAAATGACGTGCCTTCCTTTCTGCTGCATGCTACTAACCACACAGCTCAACTCTGATATAAATTAGGGCACTACCCAAGGAGGAGGGATCACTGGGCACCATGCTGGAAGCTGCCTTGAAGGCATCAATCTCCCCCCGCAGACACACTTCTGGGTTGCACCTATCCTTTGGAGATGAATGAGCCCACATAGTTAGTTAGGAAGCTAAGAGGTGTGGTTAGTGCTTTATGTGGAAAGCTGTCAGCATGCACAGGAACCATCCAGAGGAGTGGCCAAGGGGATGTGGCTTGAGGCACCACCACCTCTGTGGTGTGTCCATGCTGCAGTCTTAGCCACTATCACCTGTCCAAGCCATGCACATCCTTCAGAGCCACCCTCTGACCATACCCTAACCCTGCCCTCTACCTCCACTGCCTGCCCCTGACCTTGATGAGGGCTTCTTTGGTATTTTTATAATACCATGAGAATAGCCAGATGTTGGATCCCGGGGGCCGGAACCACCCCTTCCAATGCTTGCTACGAGGCAGCTCCAAGACAGACCGGAAGAACTTAGGAAAATCATAAGACATGGTGTTTTCGGGGTTGTTTAGTGCAGTGTAGAAGTTGTCCTTGGTACCCAGGTTTGTTCTATCTCTCTGTGATGCCTCTGAGTGTCAATCTTGACCTTGAGTGCCCTTCAGGCCCTAGAGAGGGCAATTGTTCTTCCAGCCAACACATCCTGACACAATGTCCCCAGACAAAAGAGGAGTGTGTATTTCTGTGACTCTTATGAAAAGTAAGGACAAGTTTCTCAGCAGACCTTCCCCCAGCAAATGTCCCTTTATACAGGATTGAGAAGATCCTGGTCCCCTGTGAGCCTCTCAGCCATGATCTGGCAAAGGGAACAGCATTATTATGATCATTCTTATTGGAATTAGTGCCCCCCAAGAGTAGAGGATGGGGTCATGCTCCATGGGTGTGTGGCCTTGGGGAGGAGCAGATACTTTGAGCTTTGAAATCAAGCAGAGAAAGAATTTAAATCCCCACTCTACCACCAGTTTCCTCCTTTATAAATGAAGGCAGCGAAATCTACTTTGTATGGTTAAAAATGGTCTGTAATACTCAACGTCTCCCTGATGACCACACTTAGTCTTTGGCTCACTATCCTCATTGCCATTAATTAGGTCCAGCCAGCCATCTTGCCACCTCTTGCCCGTGTCCTCCCTCTCTCTCTCTCTCTCTCTCTCTCTCTCTCTCTCTCTCTCACACACACACACACACACACACACACATACACCATCTAGGCTTTGTCTTTGATGTTGATCTTATATGCAGAAGATATATAAATCTTAAACATACAGCCCAAAAGTCTTTCCACATGTATGCACCATGTTAGCACCACCCAAATAAAAGTTTAGACAATCTCCAGCACCCTCCCCAAACCCCCATGCCCTTTCTCAGTCAACACATCCCAAAGGTCACGAGTGGCTGACCTCTGCCTTAACACTGACTATTTTTAAACTTCACACAAATGGAACAGGACAGGATGTGTTCTTTTGTGCTGGGCTCTGTGCTCAGCCTCAAGACTGGGAAATCCATCCACGTTGTTACATAGTATATCAGTGCTGCGTGAACTGTCCAGATTTATGCTTCGTGGAAATGTCCAGATTTATTTCCCAGCCCTCCATCCACGGACATTTGTGCTGTTCCCAGCTTTTTAGCGTTGTGGGGAATGTTGCCGTGCATGTTTTGGCCAGTTCCTTTGGTGAACATAAACACTCATTTTATGGCACAGGCACCCTGGGGAGGAACTGCCGGTCACAGGGTGCACCAAAGGGGGTCTCCAAAGGGGGTTCACCAATTTTCCCACTCCCACCAGAAATGTGTGGCCCCAGTGACATCTTGCCTGAGCAGCTGTAGCCCCTGCCTACTTTCCTGCCCTTCGATGCCTTCACAAAAATGTCCACTTGACAGCCATTCTCATTATTTGAGGATTCTTTATTTGCAAATTCACCTACTTGCTAAACTTCACTTGTAACCTCCAAATCAATACGCATCCTGCTTTTGTGGTCATTTGCTGACCTGCACACAGTGGTGAAATTTTTGAATTGCTCAACATGCAAGGGACAAATGTGAGGACCCACATGGTGAGGGGACCCTCTGCCTTCCTGTCACGTTCCGCTGTCAACAAGGGTCCTCCTCAGTCCATTTAGTGCCATATCTTTTGCATTCCTGTGCCCTTTGTTGGTGATTTGGCTGTTGGAAATGATTAAAATCATCCCAAACTTTGTGCTGTCTGTTGCTCCTGAGCAAGGGGACAGTGACACCTGTTATGGAGGAAATATGCGTCAGGTTAGCTGTGAGTTATGCTGGTCACCATGAATTCGTTGTTAATTAATCCATAATATATATATATATATATATATATATATATATATATATATATATATATATTTTTTTTTTTTTTAAGTGTCTCTCAATAGCAACACATGTAAAATAAGGTTATATGTTAAGCTGTTGACAAAAATACAAACACACACACACACACACACACCCCTCTCATTACCCACCCCTATATTTCCCTAGAAGCGAAGGCTTCAGTGTTTGCTGAGGGTTCAAGGTTACTTGAGTAGAATACAACTGCTGAAAATAAGGAGAACTGGCTATCACCCACGGACCCATGGCTTTTGTAATTTGTTTTTCATTCAAGTTGTTTGCAGGGCTCAGGGCCCTGAACACCTGGGGGGCAGCTCTGCTCCAGGGTGGGGTGGTCTCAGGCCAACAAGAACTTGCTCTAAGGAGGGCACGCCCTGGTGTTTTCAGAATCCAAGGTCTGCCCCACCTCACTACTGGGCTGCCAGGGGAGAGGAGCGCAAAGGTGACCCCATAGTGCCCTGTATTGGTGGGGGGGGGGCGGGGAGAGGGGCAAGAGGGGACTTTTGAGGGGAATTGGCTTTTATGATTTTGGAGCAGAGCAGCCCACAGCAGGCTCCCTGCAAGTGGAGACCCTGGGAAGCTGGTCACATGACTCCTTCTATATCCTAAAGCCTCAGAACAAGGGAGGCTCATGGTGCGATTCTCAGTCCAACTCCAAAGGTTGCATCTGGGGGCTGCCGGTGCAAGGCCAAGAGAACCTGAAGTTTTGATGTTCAAAAACAGAAGAGTAGTCAGGCATGGTGGCACACGCCTGTAATCCCAGTGGCTTGGGAGGCTAAGGCAGGAGGATCACGAGTTTAAAGCTAGCCTCAGTAACTTATTGAGGCTGTAAGCAAGTTAGCAAAATCCTATCACTAAATAAAAAATATCAAAAGGGCTGGAAATGTATTTCAGTGGTTAAGCATCCCTGAGTTCAATCCCTGATACCAAAACAAACAAACGAAAACCCAGAAGAATGTACCACTTTCAGGAGAAAGAGAGAGAGAGAAAGATTGGAAATTGCCTTTTCTCTGCCCTTTTTGTTCTATCTGGGCTGTCCGCTGATTGCACGGGGCACACCCACATTAAGGAGACACCTCCTGCACTGGGTCCCCCTGGTGTCTCTTCTTCTTCTAATAGACACACAGGTCTATTGAATTCAAGTCCCACCCTTACACCCTTACCTAATCTAATCAACTCCTTAAAGGCCCTATATCCAAAAAGGCTCACATTGGGGGTTAGGTCTTCAGCATATACCAGTGAGGGGAGGGCTCAATTCAGCCCAGGATAGGCCCCACCCCAAAGACCTCAGTCCAGCCATCCATTTTTCAAAGGATGACTATGATAGTTAATTTCATGTGTCAACTTGACTGGGTTAAGGGAAGCCCAGAGAGTTGGTAACATATTATATTTTATATCATGTTATAAATATTTTTATATTAAGATATTATTATATTATATAAAATATATCCACCAATATGGGCATTGGCATTGTCCAACTCATGGAGGGCCCAGATGGAACAAAGAGACAGAGGAAGGGCAAATCCTCTCTCCTCTGCTGGAGCTGGGACATTCATGTTCTCCTGTCCTTGAACATGGGAGCTCCTTGTTCTTGGGTCTTTGGACTCTGGAACTCACACCACTAATCTTCTACCTCCAGCCCCTGGGTTTCAGGCCTTTGGGCTTAGTCTGCACCACACCTCTGACTGTCCAGACAGAGAGCAGATGGGAGAACTGCTTGGCCTCCATAATCACGTTAACCTCTTTCTGCAACAAATTTCCTCTTGTGTATCCACATACATCTTATGGGCTCTGCTTCTCTGGAGAACCCCAACTAGACAGCAACCAAAGAGGCCGGGGGAGTGAAGCAAGGGGTGGGGGGCTCACCTCTGCCCTGTGCTGGCAGAGGCGCTGACGACCACAGGATTCTGAGATTCAGAAGAGCAGCACTTGATCAATGAGAAGAAGTTCATCAGATCCTCCGTCTGCTCCCCTGGGAAGGAGGGTTGGACCCCTGTTCTGCTTCCTCACAAAGCTGTTGTTAAGATCAGGTGGGAAAATGGGCTGGAGAGTATTTGTAAACCTTAAGGGCTCAAATGTGAGGACAGAAAGGCAAATTACTTACAAAGGTCAAATTTACTTGGCCAAGAGCATGTATAAAATGTCCTTCAGCATGGACTTGGCCGGTTTCTGGAGCCCTGTTCAGCCTGGGTCTGTGAGCGGGAGGCAGGAGCCACAGCCAGGCATCCACAGGAAGGGCCCTGGAGCAGCACCATGCCATCGCCAACTGAACTTTCTAAACCTAGAGGCCGATTATCTTTTAGATTGTTGAAAAGAACACACATACATAGACATTGATCCCTCAGACACAACCGTGGGCCTCAAAGCAATTTACTGAATTTTTCAAGAGGAAGTCATTTAAAAAGAAAAAAAATTAAACATTGTGATCCAACAATATTGTCAAGAAACCCCAAATGGAATTCTGGCTTAAAATAAGAATGAGAGAAATATTTCAATATAGAATCAATGAATACATAAAAAACACAGTGAGCCAATAAATGGAAGGTAAAACCAACTCTGAATAGTTAAGTAAATTTCACGGAAGCGCTAATTTGGTGGAGTCTGAACTTCAGACACTATACGAAAAATTTAAGAAAACCAACAAGTTAAATGGAGTAACCAAGAGAAAATCAAAACAAAACTAAGGCAACCGGCTTAACCTGATCTAGGGGTTGTCCCTTCTCTCCTACCCCATATTTGTCCCCAACAGTTTATCCTAGGAGTCAAATCCATAATTAATAACCCACAATTGACCAATTAGGTCCAGCTGCAAAACTGGAATTACGCAGTTGAGATTTTGAATGTTCCAGTTCAGCTTAGGAAACAAATTAGACCAGAAAGCCCCGTTTCACGTAATGAGGCAAATTTACCATCATTAGCGGCAATTAAGATAAAGTGTTAATGACTCTGTTTACCTTGGTGGGAAAATGTACAGAGGCAGGGCGAGCGGCTGGACACGGGCTTTGCCTGGGATGGAAAGTCCCTGGGACTTGAGGACTTTTCTCTCCTCATGGGATTCTGGAGCTGGAAGTGTTCTTCCACACAGGCGGAAACAGGCTCCAAGCACCGATGGGGCTTAGTAGCTTGTGGTCCCAAAGCAAGCTGGAAAGGCCTGCTTCGACATTGCCCCACGTCAGTGAGCTGCCTCCTCCGCACGCAAAGTTATTGCCCGTGGAAAGGGGCAGAGAAGCAGGACAAGGGGCTGTTCACAGAGTACCCCCAGGTGCAGGCACATGTGTGTGGGTCATGTAACCAAGTCACCTAACCATAGCAACTGCAGTTTTCCTGGAGAAAAATCCCTGTTGTCCCCATTTTATATATGAGAATACTGAGTCTGGGGAAGTGAAATTGTTTGCACAAGGTAACAACAAATCTTGCCCCTAGTTTGATCCATTTTATTCTCAGAATCTCAAGGGTCATCTGGCCCAGCTCCTCCGCCCCTATGCTTACCCAACCACGCTCCTCCCGTACCTTCTGGAGATCGCCTGGGGTGGAAGACTGGGATCAAAGAGTCCTTTGGGCCTGGTGGGGCCTGCCCCGCTCTTCTGGGGCTGCTGGCACTTTGGGGCAAGCCCAGCCAAAGCTCCTTTGCGGCTTCCGGGCTGGGAAAGGACAGGATTGTGGTATCCCTGAGCTCAGGAGGGGAGGGCCACAGGGAGGTAATTAAGGGGTAGGGAGCAGTCAGGAATTGAAACAATTACTCAGCTAATTTGAAGCGCAGCGGCCCACTTTCCCTGAACATTTGAGTGCCAGGCCCAGAGGGTGGACAGCCCAAACCATCCAGGTAAAGGCGACTGAAAGGTCCAGGGTGGGAAGCTGGTGCATGGGCTTTGGGGTACCTCTCCAGCCTGGTCTTTTCCAAGGGGAAGGTGGGCTGTGGATGAGGTCACTGCCCGTAGGAGTGGCCATGGGCCTGGCCATTGGCTCTCACCTAGCGGGATGTGGACAGTGCATTCCATCAGAGACACTGGACTCAACAGTTTCTCATCACTTTTGCCATCTCTTCAAGTTATCACAGTGACCTCATTTCACACACACAGAAAGTAATCCTTAGACAGGAGGGGATTTTGCTTCAAGTCACACCCAAACCTGACCACTGGGACAGCCCGCGGCTTTCCATTTCTGGTCCAATTATCTTTTCCCTGCCCCACAGGGTTCCACATATACACTCCCCCCCGCCCCCAACCCACCACTCTTCCCTGTAGCATGAGCTTGGACACGTGTCTCTTCACCCCCAGCCTTCCCACCTCCAGCCCTCTCCAGTAGAGACAAACCTATTTGCCATCCCCGGAACGAATGTTGAGGTCACCATTTCAGGACTGGAATTCCCTGCCGAAAGCCCAGCTTTTGTGTTTGTTGTGTACACAAAGGCAGCCCAAGTTAGCACATGTGCTCCAGCGGCTTCCACCCCCATCCCCTCTCCATGGACCCAAGGGGAATTCTGCTAAGATAATTATCTCCAACTGGGGCTTTGTTCAGTCCTCTGGTAAGACAAGCTCCCTGTTTAGAATAATAAGGCTGTGCTATTGAAGGCTCGCTGGGAAATATTTTTCAAACAAGCATTTCACGTATGTGTTTCACATATGCCGCTCATTAAGGTTTATAAGACCTTTTGGTCCTCACAATAAAGCTTGTTTTTTTAAAGGTTAAAGTCAGCATGCCGTTGATGACTGCCAGCACCCTGCTTTCCTCTTCAGATGGGACAGAAATCCTGGGAAGTGTTGAAAGGGAATCAAAGAAGCTGATGTCTCCCGCCCAGCCAAGGAAGGAATGGTGGCCCCGAGAAGTCACCGTTTCACCAGGAGCTGGTGGGGAGTCCTCCCACCTGACCCCACAGGTGCCCAGCCCTATGACTTAGGAAACAAGCGTACCTTGGCAATCTGCAACCTGGCAGCATCTTAGGCTCACCTGGGAGATGCTCCAACACTCAAACTAGATGAAGCTGATAGGAGGTCAGTCCTCAGCATGGGGTCACTTTTAAAGCTCCTTGATTACCTTAATTTGCAGTCAGTGTGAAGGCCGTTGGTTAGCTCAGGTGTCTCTGAGACACGGCTGCAGGTAGGCAGGTGAGAAGGCATCATTCTCCCAGTCCTAGAGAGAAGGAAAACAGGCTCATGGAGCAGATGTGGCAAGCCTGTGAGTGCAGAGTTGGGACTAGACCCTGCACCTCCCTTCCTGAACCTACTCCTGGGCCTCTTCCTGCAGTTCAGGGTGCAGTGATGCTGCCATATCCAGATCCCAGGGTTGACACTTGATTTCATTCCATCTTAACAAACTACAGACATCAGTATTGTGATCCTCATTTTGCAGATCAGAAAACTGAGGTTCAGAGAGGTCAAACACATGCTTAGTACTATACCAAACACAGAGGCTCTGATTCCAAAACCTGGGCATAGGAATTTAGCCATTGGCTCTCATCTCTGGGCAGTGTGACCTCTCCTTCCTGTGTTTAAGAGCCTTTAAGGATTTTATGCAGGGAGGGGAAGCAAGTGTCCATTGATGGACCATTTCCTGTGTGACTGACACTATACTGGTTGTTTCATCTACATTTAAAAATTGTAATCCCAGCAGCTAGGGAGGCTGAGGCAGGAGGATCATGAGTTCAAAGCCAGCCTCCATAGTGGTAAAGCTCTGAGCAACTCAGTGAGACCCTGACTCTAAATAAAATACAAAATAGGGCTGGGTATGTGGCTCAGTGGTTGAGCACCCCTAAGTTCAATCCCCAGTAAACTGCCCCTACAAAAAAAAATGTATTCATAGTGGCAGGCATTGCTCTGGTTAATATAAAGGCCAGGGATCTGAGGCCCAAGTCAGTGGGTGACTTGCTCATGGTCACAAGGCCAGAAGGGGTCAGATAAAACTGCCAGGCCTCAGGCCTTTCGTCACCCCATGCTGCTTTCCCTCTCGTGTCAAAGTGACAGGTGTGACCTGCCCAGACAGAGAGTTTCAGGTAAATTTTAAATCAACAAAGAAGTTAAAAAGGGGGAACACTCCCACTGTGCCCTTGGTTGGATTCTATCATTTTTGGAGTCACTGTTGCTAGTTTAATCAATTAGGTCTAAGCTCACTCTTTATGATCACTTGGCAGGTGCTTTTGTTGTCATTAAGAACATCATTGCTCCTAAACATTCTTCCACCAAACATTTCTTTTCCTCCTAATTTCAACATGGCCATGGGAGCAGGTAAAAGTAGAAAATTATAACTCAGGGCCGGGAATTTGGAAAGAAGCGTGAGTCCTAGCACGGCCACAGCCCTCAGCATGCTCTTGGACAAGTCACAGAGTTTCTTCCCCAAATAGGAGATTGTGGCCTCTATCCCATCTCCCTGTCAGGGAGACTCCACATAAAACCTTAACATATACAAAGGGTTGTGCAAATAGGAGGGTGGGCTGCTAGGGGAAGCATTGCTATCAGAAGCTAACGACTTCTTACCAACAGTGGGTAAAATAGGCACTGTTATCCCAACAAGGAAAAAAAAGTTATCAACAGAGGAAGGCAGCATGTCCTTGGAGTTCCAGGGAGTCCCCAGCAGTAGATGGTGGCATCAGGGTCACTGGTCCATGCATCCTTGGCTGGAGTCTCCTTCATGCCAGGCCCTGGGCTGCGGAAGGTGAACAGACACGGCCCCTGCTCAGGTCGAGGAAGGAGGCCAAGGAAGGAGGCCAGCACTCAGTTATGAACCACAATGAAGCAGCACGAGGTTAAGGGCCAACACAGAGGGAAAGGAAGGATTTCCGTGGGAGGTGGAGAAGTCGGGGGTGTGGTGAGTAGGTCCTGGGAGGGCTGTGGATGTAGACACATGTGCTTCTCCTCCTGTGCACCCTTGAGCCCAACCCTCATTTCCACCAGGGTCTCCCCCAGCACGTCCCTTGGGAGCTCTCAGGGGGACCTTGGCTAAGAGCTGTGAAAAGAGGTCTCTGGTCTAGAGGACATGACCATGAGAGGCGATTAGGGTGGCCTCAGGGCTTGACCTGAGAGGCTCTGAGCATGGAAGTCCTCAGAGAGAAAATTCTAAAGGGAGGCACTCGGGTCAGGATTCCAGCTTGAGTCCCACCTACCCATTCATCCATCTGTCCATCCAACCAGTTGCCAAGGACCTGTGTCTGTCTGACCAGCAGATCTCCACCCGGCTCTTCCACACACAGGCCTCTGCAGGATCTGTGCCTGGATCTCACATTCATTTATTCAACATTCATTGACAGTCTGATATTGAACAGGCCTATTCTATGTCACAAAGCCTTCTCAATACTCTTCTCCACCTTGTTCCTCCTCCTCCTCCTTCTGCTCCTCCTTCTCCCCCTTCTTCTTTTCCTCCTCCTTCCTTTGCAGTACTGGGGATTAAACCCAGGACCTCACACATGCCAGGCAAGTACCCTACCACTGAGCTACATCCCCAGTCCTTTTTATTTTATTTTGAGACAGGGTCTTACTAAGTTGCCCAGACTGGTCTCAAATTCCATCCTCCTGTCTGTACCTCTGGAGAAGCTGGGATTACAGGCATGTGCCACACCCAGTTCAACAGACATGTTTAAAATCTGACTAAATTCAACTTACCACCATGAGAAGTTTCTTCCCTCTATTCAGGTATCCTAATATAAGAGTTATATAAGAGAAAATATAACTTCTATTCCTGGGAAATACCATGATTCCCTCAGTGGTACATTGCTTTCCATATTGCCTAATCTTTGCACATGTAAGGTGAAATCTAGATTCATCTAAACATTCAGGGCTAGAGGGAGTAAGAGACGATGTCCCATTTTACAGATGAGAAAACTCTAGAGAGTGGAAATAGAGTTGCTCAAGGCCAAGCCGGGAATGACTGGCAGAGCTGAGGCTCTGCTCTCCCTAAGACACAACCCTCATCCCAGTATTAAAATCTGTTCTAGAATATGCTGAGTGAGCCTGAACAACTCTCTTTGGCCTCAGTTTTCTGACCTATAAAAGGAAAAAGTTGCTACTTATCAACCCTCTAGCCCTATTTTCGAGGCTGGTACACCAACCATTAGCTGACAGGTAACCATTAATGTCGAGGGAATTGGCCTGCTCTCCATCTAGAAAAGAATGAATCTGTCAGTGGATTCTGCTTAACTGCAGGACAGTTGCCCCTTACCACTAGGAGTCCATGCAAAAGCTCGGACGAGAGGACCTGGGGGCCCTGAATCGGGCTGGAAGAAGAGGGCTTCTCCCACCAGCATCTCTGGCCCAGGCTCCTCTTCAGGGGCTTGGCATGTCTGACAGTGAGCTTGGCATCACAGAAGAGGGTGGAATTAACTCACTGTGACCTGGCATGCCATGCTCACAGCACACGGGGCAGCGCCGGATGCTGTCGGAGTTCTGAGTGCCTCAGCATTCACCTGCGCATGGAGCCAGCCAGTCATTCCTCCAAGCAGCAAGAGTGAGTGACCAGACCTGTGCAAGTCGCTTTGAGACCACAGAAATTTAATCAAATAAACCCCCCGATGACCAGCACATCGAAGGCAGGGACTGTCATCCATTTGCTGTGCTAAGGGTCACACACGGCAGGTGCCCGATAAAGGACTGCTGTTTGAATGGATGGTCCACCAGGGAACTCCTTCCTGGCATGGAGAGATTGGCCCAAATCACCTCCTCCCTCTGAACCTCGTTTTCCAACGTCCAAAATAGAAAACTAGTGATGCCTCTTCCAAATCTTGTCGGAGATCCAACAAGAAAATTATGTGGGAAAGTGCTTTGTAAATGGCAAAGCCCTGGGAAAAAGGTCCACTCTTGCACCACCTGTGGCATGATAAAAGTCCAAAGGGCTGTGTGAGATCCAGAGAGGTGAGTCGGGCTCAGTCTTGAAGGAACACTGGAAGAAACACAGCAGTTAGAACCTAAAAGATAAGACCGACTACCAAAGATTGGGTCATTCATTTGCTTGTTTTCCAAGAGGGAAAAACAGAGGCCAAAAGAAAGATGCAGTAGCTGCTCAGGGTCTGGACAAGAATTTTGGTGAAAATTGAGCTTTTCTCTTCTTGTTGGGCTGTGGATGTTGGCCCACACTGCTCCACCGTAACTCACTGGGTCTTTACCAGGCACAGGGCACTTTACATACCTTATCCCATTTAATTAGTCATTTGAGGGAGATTCAAAACTGCCCGCCTGTAGTTATTTGGTTCTGGAATCCAGGGATCTGGGAGGGCTCAGGTCAAAGGTTTCCCATTATCAAAGTGTCCAGAATGACAGAAAGATCCAACGCCCGCCGCCTGACCTCCACCTCCACCTCCGCCTCTCCCCTCTTGCCGCCCCAGCTGCAACCTTATTCAAATAAACAGTCGTGGGTCCCAAACGGAGTTCCCGGAGTTCCCGAGAAGCCAAAGCAGGAATCCTAATTGTGGTTTAATGAGGCCCGGGTTTGCTCGCCACTGAGCTGTTTACTGAAGCAATTTCAGATTGCTCCTTCTAGCAAAGATCGCAGCCACTTGCTCCCTGTTTAGGATAAATGTCACTAAGGGCACTGGGGGAGGTTTCTCAGGCGTCCCTGTCCTTGTTCAGCCCCAGAGCGAGTGCCCTTGGCAACCACCATGCTCAGACACTGTGGAGTTGCTGGGGGTGCAGAAGGACCTTGACTCCCCAGACCCTCTGTCCTCATGTCTGATGGCATCAAAGAAGAACTCTGTTCTCTGTCCAGTGAGGAGGCAACTAAAGTAGGGGCAATATTCTGATTGAGGGGGCCTTGGCTCCAGCTTTGTCAGGGTCAAAAAAACTTCCAAGAGGAAGGACCACATGGCAGTTGCAAAGGGACCAACTATGTTCCGGGACCCAGGAGGGCTGTGCCCTTCCCTGTATCACAGGGCCCCTGGCAGGCTATCTTGCTAAGGCCTCTTTGAACCTGCTGCATTGCTTCTGTGCAGTACACATTTAAGTGGCTTTTTCAGTGTGATGCATCCTCTGGAAATGAAGGCACCCCAAACCTTGGTGACCCCAAACCTGCTTTAGGGGCACAGCACCCATGCTTGCCTTTTCTCCTAAGCCTCAGAGAGGACTGGCAGAGGAAAGAGATAGGAGGTGGCCTCTACTGAACATGTGGAAGCAAACAGCACCTCCTGAAATATTCTGATTGATTCATTCTTTCCAGTATCTGGAGGAGGACAGTGAAGCTGGAGAGGCAATGACGTGCCCCAGGTCACACAATGGCAGAGCCAGGAAATTTCCACCGTCATGCATCCTTGCTTATCAAGTGCCAACTCTGGGCCAGCTTCGGTTCCAGATGCTGGGGAGCGATTCGAGAATAATGGAAGACCTGGCCTCATAGAGAAGAGATTCCAGGCCGGGAAGCAGGCGGGGCACACACTGGTGTCAATATGAAAGCTCCACGGCGAGCCTGTCTGGCTCTCCTCCTACAGTGCACGGCTGCCGGCTGCCGTTCCTCCAGGAGCATCTGGCCCCTGACGATCCCCCGTGGCGCTGATTTCCAGGAGCCGGACGTTGGGGCTTCATACACGCTGCCCATCCACATGCCCTCCATAAACCCTAAAGGCTCCTCTGGGGGATTGCCCCATCCCCACAAAGGCAGCGATGGCATCAAAGAGGAACTCTGTTCTCTGCCCGATGCCTGCCGAGCAGCTGTCCTCAGCAGGCCTGGAATCCTCCCCAAAACAAGCCGGCCCCCGGGGTTCTCCCGTCCTTCCTGGAGGTACCCTCTGAAGTTCCTGGTGAGGAAGTTCTGGTTCAGATAAAGGTTACCCAAATAGCTCCAGCCGCCCAAAATGTGGTGGGAGATTTACAGGAAGCAGGGAGAGGCGGCTCCAGCAGGAGCCGTAAATCTCGGCTGCCCGAGGCTGGGGAAGAGAATGCACGGCAACCACTAAATCAATTTCATTGGCGTGCTGCGGTGTCTCTGCACTTGGAGGTTGGGCCCGGAGTGGAAAGGAAATGGTTGTCAAACATCAGGAATGATGAGGACAGACGCTGGAATCAGAGGTTTTGATTTCCTGTGGACCAGAGAGTGGGCTTGCTCATGGTCTTTTCTTTGGATCTCATCACAAAATGCCTCTGTCTCAGGGAGCAGGCGGCCAAAGCTCAGTGGCCCTGAGTGCCAGGCCCTGCTGGTCCTCTCTGGGGTCTTCTGGTCTTCTCACCATTTCTCCTGCTTCTGGGGCTTCCTCCTCCCTTTGAGAAGAGATCTTCCCTGAACACCACCCACAGTCAGTCTGGACATCCCGGGCTCACTCAGTCGCCCTCTGGTTCAGCTCCTTGGAACATTAAACAGAATTCTGTTGAATGTTACCTGTTTAATCACTGTTGGTGGCCAGTATCTCCTCACTGTGTCAGTTCCACCAACACTGACTTGTCCACCACCAGGTTCCTGGTACTTCGAATATAGTAGGTGCCAAATACATATTGATTGAATGAATGAATCAGCGAATAACTAAATTCCCAAAAGTCATCCACCCCCATCTCCGTCTTCCATCATGATTAACAAGGAAGGAGTAGGGTCGGGAGGTGCATACATTTATATTTACCCCCAACACACAGAATGTTCTGGAAGGCCCCTTTAACTAAGACCATTCATGGGGTGTGTTTGACTCTGCGACAGATGTTCTCACGTTCATCTCACTTGACAAGAAGACCTCATGGAAACAGTCATTCATCTTCATCTTTTCCCCAAGGGACCTGATGTCCTCAGCTGGGTACGTAGGTAAGCACAGCTAGGGGGTACTGACTTGTGGCCCTGACCTTGCTGTTTCTTCTAAAAGGGTCTTTCCAGCCCCCAAGAAGAAGTGTGGCTTCAGGTGGGCCCATTTCCCTTCACACCAGGCCCCATTCTGCACCCCACTACACGGTCTTCTCCTCCTTGCCCCTGAAAGAGCACGTGAAAAGAGCTTACTCCGAATCTTGTATCAGTTTAATCAATCCTGTTCCAGCTTAAATGTCATCTGGGACATTTTTTCCCCATTTTTTTATGGGGGCCAACTGGGCCTTAAATACGAGAGAGGATATTTCAAGTTTCTACAGATGATTGGGGGCAGGTGTCCCAGGCGCAGATATCCTGAACCCTAGGCTGGTGTCCTGCACCTCATCAGTCTTTGGCCACCTAGAAGGGATGAAGGGTGACTAGACCCTCTGGAGTGGAGCACAGCAGCCATTGCCGGTGTGATGGAGAGAAAGAAGAGCCTAGGCTTGGGGGCTGGAGCTGTCCAGTCTCCCTGCCACGTGGCCCTGGGCAAATGCTTCTGTCCAAATAGCCTTGAGGTGAACCTGTGAAAAAGAAGGAATGCAAAAGAGGATGTGCCCCTGCTGACACGGGGTGCTCCGGAAGGGGGTGACTCTTCTCTAGAACTCCTTTTCTTTTACAGAGCTATGCCCCTACACGCGTCGCACACCCTGATTAGCCATCAGTTTCAGCTCCCCATATGTCTACAGTGGTCCTTGATTTAAGGTGTTCCTCCCGTTGTCTGACTCAACTTTTTTAAAACCTTTGTTTTAAACTTCGATTACCTCTTGCAGGAAGGCTTTTGGGATCTCCAAGTTCCTTTGAATCATCTTTGATGGGAAAAATGTCAACCAGCACACTGAGCTTCTCTCTCTGGTTACAGCTTTCAATATTCATTCATCCCAGCAACAGAGAGCCCTGGCTGTGTGGCCGGTCCGACCATCAACTTCAAGAACAGGAACACAAGTCAGAGGTGGCCCTCTCTCTCCAGGAGCTCCCCTCTAGTGAGAGACCCAGGAGCAGGCACGAGGAGGGGGCTAGGAAGTTTAAAGAGCAAGTCATCCAGGTTAGTGCTGTCTGCTGTAACAGATAATCCCCGCCCCCCCCGTGTCTGTTAGTAGCTTAACACAATAAGGGTTTATTTCTCATGCATGTAATGATCCGGTGCACATGTGCTGGAAGTGGGGCGCATGGCTGCCAGAGGCTCAGCAACAGCTTCCCAGCAGGGGCAGTAATGGATGGCATTCAAGGCACACCAGCTAAGCCAGCTCAGGGGCTGACTTAAATTAAAAGAGCGTGCACTCAGGATGCCCCTC
Organism: Marmota monax; assembly: GCF_021218885.2. Taxonomy (NCBI): domain Eukaryota; kingdom Metazoa; phylum Chordata; class Mammalia; order Rodentia; family Sciuridae; genus Marmota; species Marmota monax. The sequence continues at coordinate 9,651,668 of NW_026692321.1, read as the reverse complement.
CAGGCAAAGCCAATGAGGGTTTTTTTTGGTTTGTTTGTTTGTTTGTTTGATTCCATACCCAATATTCAAAGGAACACCAGTTTAGAACATCTTTGCTTGGATGGTCTTTTGCTTTCAGTCAGGTGGAAACCCTTCTCTCCACTTGCTGCTATGTCCTCTGAAAGACACCTGAGTCAAGCAGGGTGTGCTCAGCTCAGACTTATAACTTTTACCCAAGGGGGCTCAGTAGGAGAATGGAGAGGAGTGTCTCCTGTAGGTGGCAAGCCTGGTAGTCACTGAAGGTCACCGCTGACTTCTCACGGTGGAAGAAATTGCAGACCCCATCAGCCAAGGAGCTACAAAGCCAAAATGAGACTTGATGGTCCCCTGCCCAAGCCTGCCATGTCTGAGTCTCTGTGCACACATTTTCCATGGCGGCTGCCCAATCTCAGCTTGCATTTCCTCTATGGGCACATAGCGCTTGCTGGGAGGTCTAAAGGGAAGTTCTGGTAACACCTGGCTCCAGGGACCTTCTGAGTATGGGCCCTCCTTCCATGTCTTAGACCCACACTTTGTCTTTGTCAAGAGAAAGGCAGACAGAAGGAAGTGACTCGCCCAAGTTACTCATCAAATTCAAGGCAGATCTGGGAAGAGAAAGCAGCTCTCCTCCTCCCCAGGATCGGGTTCTTCCCACTTCACTCTGTCAAGTCTGTTTACAAAAGAGAAAAACCAAAGGAGTTGTGTTTCTTCCAACTTGCTTTTGGATGTCGGAGGCTTTCCTGGAGAGACAGAAGGCACGTGGGAGGCTGGGGGAGGGGCCGCTGCTCAGGGACCGGAGGTGTCAGGGAAATGTGACACGAGGAAGTACATTTGCACAGCACAGAAATGGGGGAAAGGGAGCAATTTCCAAACCTTCAAGCAGTTAGGGAAAAAAGGCATCTCAGGAAATAAAAAAATGACCCTTTCAGGAATGTTCTTTCCGAGAGCTCACAAGAAGCCCACACAACCATTACGTAAAGTAAACAGTCGCGTTACCTGATTTTCTGCCTAAGTGATGGGGATATCAGTATGATCACTCTGGCATTCATTAACACATCTTGAAAACTAGTTTTAACACTTGCCACACACCAAAAGAGAAAAAAGAGAAAAAAAAAAAAAAAACAGGAACGATAAACCCCTCTGGAAGGAATTTATTTCAGTGCACCACAAACGGGTCTGAGCTGATAACAGTTCCCTTGGAAAGGGTCTCACTCAGTTGTGTTTATGTCTGTCCCACTCCACTGCACAGAATGAGGTCACCCTCGTTTTTTGACAAGATGCCAAGTGTTCCTACCCAACATGCCTGCAGTGCTGCTCCTCCAGGATGCTCTGAGTGGTACCCAGAACTGGGGCAGGGAGGAAAGGGAAGGCCACAGAGGGGTGCCCACGGTGGGAGAGCCAGCAGCCAGGCCTCCAGACTCTGGAGACAGACAGCAGCCCTGTCATTGTCGTGTGACCTTGGACCTCAAGTTCCTCCTCTATAAAGGGGTTAAGCCTAGCACCAGCTTTATGAAATTAGACCCATGGAATATTCAGCACAGGCCCCAGTGCCTGGTCAGTGCTTAAGGGAAACAGCCTATGGTTATTTTGTGCAGACCCCTTCCATTGTCAGAAAGAGCTCCAGGCACTGGGGAAGAGACGATTAGAACGCAGTATGCTAAGTGCTCGGCAGGAAAGTCTTGAAATAGAAGCAGAGCCCCACAGAGGAGAGGGAGATGAATTATCTCTGGAAGGGAAGGAGTCTGGGTAAATCTCACTGTGATGATTCTGCGCATGTGGAAAGATAGAGGCGAGCAAGTCATCCCAAGAGGACTGGGCTATAGACAGGTGCAGAGGAGGAAGGAGCAGAGGTGTGGAGACCTGCTGCAAGGCCAGCAGAGCTGGTGCACAAGGGGCAAAGTGTGCGCTGGTTTCCTCCCTTGAGAGAAGCCTGGGCCTGCCCCACAGTGTCCAAAAGTGACCACAGGGCAGATCTTGGCCTCTGCTGGGGAGTCCTACTGGGGTCCCAGAGCCTCAGAGCTGGCAGGAACACTGCCCTGTGGCAGAAACCCTGTTGACTACCACTGCCCCCAGGCTCTGAATGGTCAGTCTGACTTTGCTACTGCCCAGAAAGAAACTCCAGGTACCTGGCTGAGAGTCCTGGCCGTGTGGCACAGGAAACAGGAAGCTCACAACATCGGCACACTTGGGATGCTGAGTGCTTATTAGCCCACGGAGAGCACATGGGGCCAACAGAACAAATTCAAATGGGAACACTGAAGCCCAGAGAGGAGGGAGCCTGAAAGGGACCTCTCAAGTGTTGGCAGCAGATACTGATGGGGAACTAGAAGTCAGGCCTCCCAAGTTCCAGCGGATGTTCTTCCAGTTGCACTCTGTGTACCCCAGCCAGCAACATGGTGCTGAGAGACCTGCTCCCAGCCTGGCTCAAAAGGGCTCCCTGGAGTTGTGCAGGGCATAGTCTGAGTAGCTGTGTGGGTCAGGCTTGGGCACAGCTCTCTGGACTGACAGAGCTCAGTCCTTGTCCAGGGAAGTGATTCCATATGTGTGGACACAGGCCTAATGTCCTCAGCCATGACAAGAGCTGAAAGCCGCTCTGACCCAGGGTCATTAACTAACACTGAGCAAGGGCTGGCTGCCAGGTGTCCATAGAGGCCAATACCATGGCACTGGGTGTGGCCAAAAAGAAAGAGCTGTATGATAGGTCGACTGAGAAGGAGACAGGAGGCACATGCAAATCGGGCTCCCAGACTGGCCAAGGACAAGGGAAATAAAGTGGCCCAAGGGAAATAAAGGTCTGATGGGTTGCAATCCAGAGTGCTGATGGAGTAGTGTGCACCCCATATGCTGGCCCTGGTGGAACTTGTGCATCATTGGGAACTGTTGAGGGTACCCCTTCCTTCTAATCAGATCTTCAGGCCCTGTTCACATTCTTTAGATTTTAGCTCATTTGGAGACTTTGGTTCCTCCAGCTTTTGGGGTCATGTTGGGCCAGGTCCTAAGGTTTTGCACTTGCGTCCTGAAAAATTGCTTGAACAGTTTTCGGAGCAGGGAAGCTCCCGTTTTATGACTTTTCATAACTATGGCACCTATATGAAGCCCTGCCCCACCCCAACCTGTCCACGGACAACACTGCTGGTGGAGTATTACCATGTTCCTGCTGAAGTAAGAGGAGGCCTCCACCAGACAGTGCCCAGGATGGTCATTGCTAACTCATCCATTCAAGATATATTTCTTGGGTGCCCGCTCCATTGCAGGTATTCTTGAAGTCAACCTTGATGCAGATGCCTCACGATTAGCTCAGCATCCACATGAGATGCCAGCCAGTTAATAGAACTCTGTCTTCCAAATCCAATTCTCTCTTTCATCCATCATGATGCCTCCCAAGCTGCCTACTCTTCCAACACCATAACTACACTGGGGATTGCCGTGAAAGGTCACCCCTATGTGAGGGTGTGTTAGTCAGCTTTTCGTCACTATGACCAAAATACCTTACAGGAAAAATTTAGAAGAGGAAATGTTTATTTGGGGCTCACATTTTCAGAAGTCTCATTCAGTGGTCTGCCAATTCCATTGGTCTGGGCTCAAATTGAGGAAGAACGTCATGGCGGGAGGGTATGGTGGAGAAAAACTTCTCAGCACAAGGCAGCCAGGAAGAGAGAGAGAGGAAGGCGCTAGGGACAGGTATAGTCCAGGTCATGACCCCAGTGACCTACTTTCTCCAGTCATGCCCCACCTACCTACAATTACCACCCTGTAGTCTATTCAAATTATTAATCCATCAAATGGATTAAGACCACTAATAAGGCTACAGCTCTTATATTGTGATCATTCACCTCTGAACATTCCTGCATTGCTTAACACGAGAGTTTTTCCAGGGACATTAAAGGTTTAAATCATAACAGAGGGAGACCACTTTTCTCAAGTTTCTTGCCATTTGTACCTCAGAAGGCCACAAACACTAGTTGAACTCCAACCAGGAGCCCAGATTCTGCTACCTTTACCAATAAAATTCTACTGGCAGCTTAGCTTCCCTGAGCACTTGACATGTATCTCTTCCTGCATGGAACTTTGCAAGATAAACATGAGCAAGCCCGTATCACACACGAGGATTCAGTGAGCTGAGCTGTCCTTGGGGGTCACCCAGCTGGTAATAGCGGAGGTCTGAGCCAGGTCCCAATGACAACCTGAGCATCTCTCCCCACACAGTACTGCCTTTCCAGGCTGACTGAGAAACTGCGACGTCTGTGTTGATCGCATCATGCACCCTCTGATTTGTCGTCGTGGATTTAAATTGTTAGCTTTTTCCTTCGAAATATCCTGCTTTCATTTGGCATTGGCTTCTGCAACTGTGCAGTTTGAGAACAATATGAAAATCAGCATTTCATCAAGATGTACTGCTTGTTAAGCGAGATCTTGAAGTCCCTAGAATTATTTTTCCAGGATGGAGTGGAACAAAAGATGCTTGAATTTTAAACACTTATTTTGAAAAAAAAAAAAATAACATACATGTCCATGCATTTCTAAAAACTAAATCCGAGCAGAGAACAGTTGGGGGATTTTTCCATCCTGTGAGTTTATTTGTGGTGAAATGCAACTCCTCATGACCATACTGGAGTGCCAAACAGTAAGGGCAAGGAGCTGGGAGACCTGGCTCTTGCCTTCCCTCTCAGGTTCCCATTTCTCCATCTGTCCTATGAGGAGGTTAGACTGGGTGCCCTTTCTATACCCTCCTACCTGTGACTGTTTGCAAATATGACCTCCAATTCTGTACTGTTTGCACCTGAGACCAAGTTAACTGTCTATCCCTGAAACTGTCCCTGCAACTTATCTTCCTTCAGGAAATCCAGTCTCACGTACAACAGTAGGAGTGAAACCTTTGCCCAGGGACAGCTTGAGGGGCAGCTGCTTGGAGCATCCAGCTTGGATCACACCAACATCCTCCAGAAACTTCCTTGCTGAGGGGGCTGAATGCTCTCTGACCCCTCCTCACTCCTCTCTTCTTGTGATGTGATATGACTCCTTTGTTCAGGGTCTGCAGGGAGGTGGTGGCAGCCTCCAGGAAGTGCACCCCTGAGTCCGAGTAAGAAGGAAGATGTTAAAACCTTGGCAGAAGCAGGAAACCATCCCAAGAACTCAACAAAAGACTTTGACGTGAAAAAACGTGAAAACCAGAACCCAGAAAGACTCCTACCTGTTTAGCAGCCAGAGCTGCTTAGAGGAAAGACACACGCTTTGTGGTCTGGTGGGTCCCTTGTCTCTCCCAGTATAAGTGGGGACAGTAATGTCCACAATGGAATTGTTGAAGGGTTTAAATCAGATGATGTACACAAGATGAGTGGCATAACATGTTTCTAGTCCAAGTGGGAAACCCCTAAATGCTTGTTCAGTTAGAACTGAGGATGGCACTGTGCTAAGTGGTGCCTTAGCAAAGCACTGAGCACGGAAACCTCCTCACCTCTCGGCCCTTTCGCTTCTCCTCCATTCCTACTTCAGCACATGAACTGAAGAGAAAATGAGGATTGGGGAAATTGTCTATTTGAGATCAAAACAGTGGCTCCTGTCCCATCTGTATGGCCTCAGCAGCCTGAGCACAGCCCCAGACATTGAATAAAGAAGGAGTTCTTCCAGGGTTTTAAAATTGCAAACAAAAGTCAAACCAACCCAAAGTCCCTGACTTTCCTTATTCCTTTGTCCCTGCCAACCCCAAAATAATGTTGCCACGTCCATGAACATCCACCTTTCCTATTGGATGTGGTGTGTGACTAGAAGCATCTCCAGGAGGAAGGAAAGACCTTGCCCTCGCTCCACTGGGATGGGCTCCCTGGCTGCCCTCAACCCGGGCGGGCTCCTCTCGGAGGCTGGATGCCTATCTTCCCCTGGACTGTGGTTTCCTGGGGTCCTGTTTCTCCTACACCTGGCTGAGAACGGGTGCTCAACAAATGCTGGACCTAAATCCAGTTCACTTGGGTACATCCAATACATTTGAAATATTCATTGTACCTGGTAAGACAAAAAAATCACAGCAAGCTGGTGGGGTCCCCTTCAGCCGCTCCCGGCAGCCCCATCATCGAGAATCCTGCCCCGCAGCGCAGCCTCCATCCTCAGACCCAACTGCTGAATTAGCACGCATCTGAGATACGGTGACATTCCGCAGACTGCAGGGGAATCTCATCCCTCCCTTGATCACCCTAAGTGGTCTCTACCATGAGGGTTTGAGAGACATTGGACAAGTCCCTGGTCAGCTGTTGATGTCCTCAGACACAACACCACGCAAAGAGGAAGACTCGGAGGCTGAGGGACGAGCTACCACTTGGCCACTCCTTCCTAGAAAAATGAAACAGCCATCCACTGAGCCCTGAGGGTCAGCAAGGGCCACAGAGGGAGAGAGGTAATGGAGTCAGACAGATCAGAGTTCAAAAATCTGCTTCTGCATCACTAGTTTTGTGACCTTGGATAATTTCTCTTAACTTCTCTAAGCTTCAATTTTCTTATCTTTAAAACAGAGGTAATAATACCAATAACACTCACCCCTTGCGTTCCAGAGGGTATCAGAAGAGGCGTGTGTGAAAGCCTGGCCACGGGCCTGCTGCACAGTGGGTGTTCAGCAAGCGCACCTTTGACTTCCCAGGTTGTCTTTTGGTGGCTCCAGGCAGGTCACAAGTTTCCAGCTAGAGGGAGCGACCTGGGTCCGTCTTAGCCAGGTAAGTCCAGCGCGAGGGGCAATACCTGACTCCATCACAGAGGACCCGAGAGCAGTGCAGCCGGAAAAGCCACTTGACCATCCCACTGCAGCTAGAACACCCCCTCCCCAGTCCTCTCTGTGGGCACACAGGTCCCATGAGACCAGGGTGAGGAAGGGAGGACAGGCTAGAGCCCTGAGACCCTGAATGTCCACCTCCCCATTCCCAGGTACTCTCCAGCTTTGTTTGATGGGATCAGAACATGTCTGTGGATCCCACCCTCCTCCTTTCTGGCAAGGCAATTCTCATTAATCCCATCGGTGGACAGTTTTCCTCTTGCTCCAGCTCTATGTCTGCCTTTGGCCAGGAACTAAACAGAGACCTAGGAGACAATAGTCCCTGTCCCCAGGCGTCCTCTGGAGTCTGGTGGATCCTTGCTCTTCACTCACACCCCCACCAAAGCCAGTTACAGTCCTGCTTCAGGGCCCAGCTGCGGTCTCACTGGGGAGCTCATGCGCTGAGGCTCGATGGCAGTTGGACTACAGAACAGGGGTGATGGCTCCTCCACACTTGTACACTGACAGGGGACAATGACCCAACATCAGGCCCTTTCCTGCAACCCTACAGAGGACGGGGCTGGAGTTCCCACAGCAGCCTCTGCCGCAGTCTGGCTGGGCACAAATCACGAGCCACTGAAGCAGGAACAAACTTTATTTCTGAACTCCACCAGCACACTCCACACACGCTCCCCGGGAATACTCCCGAACGCCACGCACTCTTCCAGAAACCAGCAACCGGAAATATCCCTCCTCCAGCACTTCCCCAACCAATGGGAACTCTCCGGGAATCCCCGCGAGAGCTCAACTGGAACTCAATGAGAACTCCGCGAGAACTGGCTGGCGTCACCTCTCGACCACTACTTCTGGCAAAAATGCCATGCGTCATCCCGACTCCGCTGTGGCCCTCAACAAGCCTCTGCCAGGCCCTGTGAGGAGCAAGGAATGAGGACAGACCAGCTAAAACTGGCACAAGCCAAGGCATTGAGCAGGATTCACACAGGAAAGGCCGGGTTATGGTGGGATCCCGGCTCAGGAAGAGGCTGAGAGCACCAGAAGCTTTGCCACCCATCAAGAATGCGACCCCCCACACACCTTAAACAGTGGAGATTCCTACAGCTTCTAAGCGATTGTGGGTGCAGGACTGGAATTTGCTCCGTGAACCTGGAGTAGAGATCGGGCCTCAGGACAGCTTAGTCCTGATTATGTCCAGTCTTCTACTCAAGTGTAACTAAATGTATTTGATTCTCCCCAGCTGTGAGCTTCAGAAGGGCAAGGTTAATGTCTTGCTGTCTTTGAATTCTCACCCACATTTGAGGCTCAACTTGTGATTTTTGAAGGAGTCGGTGCCCAGGGTGAAGGCAGAGGGGCCTGAAGTCTGTGGCCTAAAGTCTCTGCCACAGCACATGCCAGAGAGCTCTGCCTTGGGAGGGGGTGTGGAAGGACAGGGTGGAGGTGGGAGGTTGGGATGTCAGCAGGAGCTAGAAGAATCAAAGGACTTCAGAATCGGCCCTCCAGGGGCCGTGAGGAGCTGAACACAGGAGGAGAGAGGACGGAGGAGAGAGGCTACAGGCTGGAGGTGGAGAAGGAAGGTGAGGCAGGAAGGAGGTGAGGCAGGAACCCAGAGGAGAGAGAGGGAGACAGGAGGGGTGGCAGGACAGAGGCAGGGAGGGGACCAGGCCCTGAAGTTGCAGGACAGTGGTGGAAGGCACAGCCAGGGAACGTGTCCTACATGAAGAATGCTCTCTTATGCCACTGGACAGCCGCACAAGCGCTCTCAACATAGGGTGGCACTGCAGTCAGCCATTTTCCTCCAACTCCCTTTCTTCCTCTGAGATGGGATGAGACCATATCCCCTTGTCCCTCCCGCATTCCCAAAACTTGTGTTTTGAGGCCTTGGGTAAGATCCCCAGTTGGGAGCAGATTCCCAGGTGACTTCATCTCTGGCTCAGGGTCCTCGCTTGGGTCCCCTCCAGAGGGGACAGCTGGAGCCATGTTCTGCTCACGGCCGGGGGGGGGGGGCCCACTTTCTGGAACAAAGCAGTGATTTCCTCCAGCACCACGGTCCCCACCCCCTCCCAAGTCCTCAGGGAAGGGCAATTTGTGGAAACGGAGCTGCTGGGTAATAGATTTCTCTGTCAACATGATGAGTGAAAGAAAGGACGAGGTAATTACCAGTAATGCACTTCAATTATGGCCCTGCCTCCCCTCCCCCAGCCAGCCCTAGCTCCTTGTCCCCGTTTAATTTTCATCTAAAACAAAACAGTTGCCACAGACCCAAAGCTAAAAACAGAAATCCCTTTCAGCTCCCGGCAAATTAGCAGGAATGTCTTATTATGGAAGCTGTGGGCGACGAACTTCTTCCAGAGCAATACAGGAAGTGGGCCTCCGGCACCGCATCCTTGCCTGCCGCCCTGTTCTCAGTGCTCCAAGCAATTAACCTTGTCCCTCCAGGCCCAGCGCACCCTCCCGCACAGGCCTGGCTCAGCCTCTTTCAAAGGCCTCGCCTGAGGAATTCTGTCAAAAATCAGTAGCACCTTGGAGGAGGCCTGAGGTCAGGGGACTTCCTCCCTACACAGGAAGGCGTGTTCTATTAGAAAAGGGAAATGTTCTTAGTCCCTCAGATCTTGGGCAACTAAAAATAAACTAATAGGCCTTAAATTAACTTTTTCTTTCTTTTGCCCCACCCCACCCCCTACTTTCCACCAAGACTTTTCAACTTGAAGGAAAAGCATTTATTATCTGAGAGTGACACACAGGAAATTAGACTTATAAATTGTGCTTAAAATGTTATAGTTTCCAACTTTCTTTAATGCTAATCTTAATGCTAATAGGTTGTGAGATATGTGTTTTGACTTAGAGATTTTTTTTTTCCCCTTCCTAATTAATTCTCAGCTACACCACATGAAACGTTTGTGGCGGGGGCGTTCAGGGAGCTTGCGTACTGCTAAAGGGACGTCTGTGGGGTCTAAGATGACCATTTTCCCATAGAGGCTTCCTGAAGCATGGGTCTTGGTTGGTGTTAACTTGGTCTGTCCCGAGAGCCAGGCGCCCCCTCTCCATGGGAAAACGTGACATGGAGGCCTCATGCTGCCCTGGCATTCTGACCCCAAGTCACCTCCATAGCCCTGACCTGCGGTTCTAAAATGTGCAATTTCTGCCCCTGTCTGAAAAGCCCTTGATGTTTCCCATGTGTCGCCGGCTCACCCACCACCTCGGCTTTATTCGTGTTGCTCTCCCACCTGGAACCCCATGGTGACTCCACCACTTCCAGTCGATTCTTAACTGTGGCCCTGGAAGTCTGTCCTTCCACACAGGGGTCATGTGAGGAAGGCCCCTGTCCTCAAGTGGGACACATGTTCTCAGTGGCAGGGCTGAGACTTCTGGCCCCTGCAGCCTCCCCCAGCACTGCCAGGCTAACGCAGGGGATGCTGAGTTGGTACAGCATGGAGGGGGTCCGAGGCCTCCCTAGGTGGAGGTCCGAGGCCTCCCTAGGAGGGGGTCTGAGGCCTCCTTAGGAGGGGGTAAGGCCTCCTTAGGTGGGGTCAAAGGCCTCCTTAGGTGGAGGTCAGAGGCCTACTTAGTGGGGATCAGAGACCTCCTTTTGTGGGGGTCAGAGACCTCCTTAGGTGGGGGTCAGAGGCCTCCTTATGAGGGAGTAAGGCCTCCTTAGGTGGGGATCAGAGGTCTCCTTAGGTGGGGGTCAGAGGTCTCCTTAGGTGGGGGTCAGAGGCCTCCTTATGTTCACAACCGTCATCATGGGAGAGGGGATGGGGTGATGTGGGAAAAAGGAGGGAGGAGACCATTCTCGTGGCTTTCTGGATGAGCTCAAAGACCTTCTAGGAGGCTTGGTTTATTGATAGGGGACCACACTGAGCCCCCACAGCTGATTTGGAACAAAACAATATTTTTCTCATTATCCTTTCTTCAGGAAGGAAAATAGAGCACATGAACTCTAACTACCTGTGAAAGACTGTCTCATGGTTCCCAAACACCTCTTTTTCCTGCTAGGCACTGGAGTATCCCACCTTCCTGAGCTTCCCTCGTAATCAACTGTGGACACGTGACCAAGTCCGCCTGACAGAATAAGAGGCCACGTGTCTCCTGTGCAGCCCCCGAGCCTCTCTCCCTTGGCTTGTCCTGGGTGGAGCTGCGGCACCCAGTGGGGCTCTAAGGCTCTCACAGTCGGCAGAGCCTCTAGAAATCTCCATCAGTAGTTTCCAACCAAGAACAACCATGCCCCTCAGGGAGTCTTGGCAGTATCTGTCCACCTTTGTGGTAGTCCCAACGAGGGTGTGTGTGCTACTGTTCACCCCCACTGCACAGAGTGGCCTCCACAACAGAATCAAGCAGTTCCAAAGTGACCACATGCTGAAACCTGATCTAAAAGGAAACCGCCTAGGGCTCTGACTGACAGCGTGGTTCTCTGCCAGCCTGTGCTGAATGAGAAACAAACACTAAATAAAATAAAGATCCGTGGACAAGTAAAAAAATATTTAAAAACAAAAAAGAAATAATGAAACTCCTGCTAAGCTGCTGAGACTTGGTGAAGTTTGTTAGAGGAGCTGGCCCCCTGTGATGGACACTCTGCTCTTTGGCACTACACTGAGACAGGAGGCATGCTTGCACGATGCCGGGGGAGCTCTCTACAACCCCCCAAATTAGAATCCCCTGTGCTCAACAGCATGGCCCAAATCCATTATGTACCTATTGCAGCAAAGAGACCGCGTCATCTGCCATCTAAGCCACCTCAAAATCATCATTTGTGTCCATACCTGACACCTGAAATGGACTGTGAGTCTCTGACCAAATCTCAGTCGGGGTCAGTGGAGTTGAATCAGCTCTTTGGGAAGGTAAACTGTGCCACTCTGCTCAGAGCTTAGAATAGAGACCTGAGGAAGCTCCAGCCTCTGTCCCCCGGGAGCGTCCATCTCAGTGGGAGAGACAGAAATTTAAAGAAATGATGGAATCCCAAAGGATAGAGGCCATCATGGAGTTGTGAGTATTATGCAAAGTTTTAAAAATCTATCTCATGTCACTAAGGTGTCCTCCTCCCAGGGCACGTCCCTGGAGGCCAGGGGTCCTTAGCCACACCTGAAGGCATCAGGGGGATAGCTGAGGAGCAGCTGGTCAGACTGACACCACCAGCCAAGCTCTTCAGCCAGGCACCAGACCTCCGTTCTTCTCTCCTCTCCATCCAGGGGCTCTACCCTGGCCCCAGCTTGCTGATCCTCATGTCACATCGCTCTCCTGCCTCTACTCCAGCCTTCAACAAAGGCTTGTGCAAATGTGTCCCAGACTGTACCAGGCACAAGAGATGCAATAGCTGTCATGACAGTCCTGCTTTCCTGGTTGCATCTCCACACTGCTGGGTCCTTGTGGGGGTTCAGACTAGTAAATAGGCAGTGGCCACAAAGCAAGATGCAGGCTGCAGGGGGACATAGGGCAGGAGAATCTCCCCTAGCCTTGGGGCCAGAGAAGCTTCCAGGGGAAGTGACATCTAAGTTAGGATTTGAAAGAAGAGTGGAATTGGTGGGGATAGAGTGGAAGAGATGGGAAGTAAGGATACCAAGGAAACCCTAGGTCTGTGGGTCCAGGGGGAAGGGAGAATGTGGTTTTGTTGCTGGTTTGCTATTGGGCATTGAAATCAGGGCCTTGAGCATCGTAGGTAGCACTCCACCCCAAAGCCACATCCCCAGTCCAGAACATGGTACGTCTAAGGAACATTGAGTTTCTTCACACACAGAGGACTAGGTGAAAAGTGGCGAAGAGTTGAAGCTGAGAGGTGACCTGTGGCCAAACCATGCAGGGACCATCTGAAGACAATAGAAAGATTCTAAAGGCTGCAGTCAGGGGAAAGCATGGTCCTACTTGTGCTCTGGAATGATCAATCACTGACCTCTTGAGAAGGGACTGGGGAGGTCAAAACTGGAGGTGGTTTCTGTAATCCACGAAAGAGATGATGGCAACCTGAATTATGGTGCTGGAGGTGCGATGGAGAGAAATGTAGACTGGAGTCTAGTCTCCACCTTCAGTCCATCCATTGGCCACTAACAACGGCTAGAGAGAGGTTTCCTAAACACTACTCTGATCAAGTGGCTCTTCTGCTCCAAGTTCATCCATGGTCCCCATTGCCTACAGGATCAAGTACAAACTCTTTGCAATCGAGGTCCTTCATATTCTGGTTCTTTTGGGTCTTCTTAGAGGACACCTTCTGTCTTTCTAAACCCAAAACTTGCCCTGGCCAACTAGAACTGCTATAACTCCATGTCCCAGCTCACATGTCACCTTGTCTGGGAAATCAATCCTCTTTGTTCCCATCTGGCCTAGGTTAGTGCCTTTTGTCTTTATTACCTTTCTCCCCAGCTAGTCTGGGAGCTTCCCAAGAACAGGAACTTAATCATTCATGTGGCCTGCCCATGTTCAGCAAGGTATCAGAGCATACCCATATGCTCAGTAAATGTTTGTTGAAACAATGAATAGATGAATGAATATCTATATGTTTGCCCATCCAGTTCCCTTCAAGTAGAATGATGTATTTCCACCTATTTCTGAAAGGCTTATCTAAACTTTAAGCCTGTGTTAGAATAGTCTGAGCTGCTATAATAAATACAGTTCTTACCCCCAAGAATTAGAAGTTTTCAAGAACAAGAGACTCATTCCTTTCTCAGACAGCCATGGGCTGGGACCAGCATTCAGGTGGACAATGGCTCTACTAGATTCGGTAGTCAGGAGTCCAGGTAGAACAAGGTTTTGCCTTCTTCCACAGGTGATTCCTAAGATAAGTGCTCCCATGAAGAGGGGGGGAAATGCACAGAAAAATATATTCAGAAGAGTTTATCCCTAGGTCTAGAAGTATTAAGCCTCTTTTTTACTTACATTTCACTGATAAAAACTTCATTATGTGGCCACACCTAACCTCCAAGCAGGCTGGGAAACATGGTAGCTCGGCAGTCATGTTGCCTGCTACATGGAGGAGTAGATCTTGCTGGAGGGCTGGCAGTCTTCATCATAAAAGTCTGGTTCAGTTGTCACCAACCTGAAGCCTCCATAGCTCCCTGGAGCCTGTAGTGATTCCCTCTCTTTAGCATTCAAGGATCCTAGTGTTTCCCACCAACATGGCAGAGACCACGTGTCCTCCTCTTCTCCTGTACCTATGTTATTCTCTCCTTTTCAGAATAACCAAGAAAATAGTCTATCTTTTCATTTTTTTCTCCTTTGATCTTGTAATATAGCAGCAGGAAGATCACTAGAACAGGAAACTGGAGAAGCAACTGGCTCTGACTCAGGGTAATCTCTGGGTCTTATTTCCCCTTTGTACAAAAAAAAAAAAAAAAAAGCATCAGTAAGGTGCTTTTGAAAGTTCCTTCCACCTCTACTATTGTGGTCCTGAATGAGCAGCTTCACCCTTCAGCCCTGGCCTCCTCACCCCTTCTCATTCCAGCTCTGGGGGATGGCACCGTGGGTTCACTGTTGAGTTTGCCTACAAGCATCGTCGGATGCACCTTAAGCCTGTAAGTGGGAGAAAGGAAATGAGAACTAGTTGACAAGTTGGGAGATCTGAGTTCAAGTCTTAACTCCAGCCTTGTGAAATGAGGGTGTACCTTTCTGAACCCCAATTTTGCCTTGTACATGGAAAAACTCGGTATCACCTCATGGTGCTATTGGGAAGATCAAGTGAGATCATCAATAGGAAAGTTCTTTGGAGACAATAAAGGACTATAGTTCATTGTAACTTAGAATGTATAGATCTCAGTGTTTTAGCCAACTTTTTTGCCACTGAGACCAAAAGATTGGACAAGAACCATTCTAAAGTTTCAGAGGTCTCAGTCCATAGGGATTGACTCCATTGCTCTGTGCCTAGGATGTGGCAGAACATCATGATGAAGAGTGGAAGAGGAAATTGGCTCAGGACATGGCCACCAGAAAGCAGAGAGAGACTCCCTTTACCATGGACAAAATATATACCCCAAGTCATACCCCCAATGACCCACCTCCTTTAGCCACACCCCACCTGCCTACAATTACCACCCAGTTAATCCACAGCAGGGGATTAATGCACTGATTAGGTTAAGCCTTTCATAACCCAATCATTTCACCTCTAAATTTTCTTGCATTGTCTCACACATGAGCTTTTGGGAGACACCTCATATCTAAGCCATGACGCTCAGAATATTTGCTGGTTTGTGGTCTGGTATGTCCATAGGTCCACAGTTTCCTCCTCATACACTGTGTGACTCCAGAGTAAGGATGGAAGGAGCAGAGTCGGAGAAGAACATTCATGAGAACTTCAGCTCACGCAGCCCTGTGTCCCAAGTGACCTTATCATTTATCATCCGAACTGAGACACTGTTTAGAGTGAGGAGAGGTGTGCTGCTGATGATTATGCTGGCACAGCAGGTGTGAACCAGCATGGTCCCCTGGTCCCAGGAGGTCTCATCCCTCTACCAGGACAGAGGGGATTCCCGAGAGCCCACACTGACCGTGGAGAGGGCCTGGTGTTGCATGACACAGCTGAACTTCTGAGGTTCCTCCCTCATGGGAATAGCTACCCCGATTGTTAAATACAGTTTCACAGATATTCCACAAGGTGGGAATCATTTCCCCCGGTGACACAATAAGGATCTCAGTTTTGGACAATGAACTTGCCCAGGATCACACTTGCTCACTTGAATCCCCTCTTGGCTTGATTCCAAAGGTCATGTTCTTTCTTCCGTCTGCTGCCACCCTCCTCACAGCCCAGCTGAGATGCCCCCACTCTGCAAGACCAAGGACCAAGAGGCTGAAGCTTGAGAGTGATGCATGTGCTCCCGCACGCCTCTATCAACCCAGAGAAGACTGGAGACTGCCCTCTGGCTTCCTCTACCTGCAGAGTTCTGAAGGGAAATGCCCATATTTCATTTACAAGAAAAAGAAAGAAAGAAAGAAAGGAAGGAAGGAAGAAGGGAATAAAGGAAAGATCAAACGCTCTCCATCGGTGACTTTGACTTATTTATGGGCTTGATTTTTTTTCTTGGATCATTTCCTTTCATTCCTGCAGAAGCCCTGGCCTGCAACCCTCCCAAGTTATTAATAAAAGAAGTCAAACGGTAGCCCAGGCAGCGGGCAGCACCGTTCTTGGCTCCTGCTGATGTGTTCGGTTAGTGCCGAGGCAGATGTTTTCACCCAGATCACAGACGCTTGCCAGGCCCTTCACATCTGTCCTGTTTTCAAACGAGGACCAAAGGATTCAAAGGACAAGTTCTCTTTCCAACCCAAAGAAAAGAAAAGAGGGTCTAAGGATTCACATTTAGATCAGGCACCCAGCGCGCAGCTGAGCCCACTCTGCCTAGCTGCAGGGGACCCCGGAGAGCAGACCCCCTCCCTGCTGCTGCCTCAGTGGGGTGAGATGTGTCAGCAACTCCTGGGGTGGGGGTGGGAAGTGACTGCACAGGGCTCTCCTTTTACAAGCATGGGTTCAGACAGCCCAACAGTTTTTTTGCATTTTTATGAAGTTCTGAATTGAAAAAAAAAAGGAAAAACCTCAATGGAGAAGTTTGAGATAGAAATCTAGGACAAGAACACTCTGTAGACCTGTTGTCCCTAAGACTCAGGTCCCCAGAATGGGGAAACTAGACCAGCAACTCCTCTTCCAGTTCTCAGCTCTGGCCAGGATTACGTTCCCCACTCCCCGTTCCCAGTCTCCACCACGAGAGCAATGCAGCAGATGGGTTTCCTCCTATGGTTCCCGTAGAAGATGCGAGGAAGAGGAGGATTGCTTTGCTGACCTCAAAAAGTGGCTGTGAGAATCAATAAAATCCCCGGAGAGCCCTGGCTGGATGCAAATTCAAAGGTAATTTTATAATTATTTGCCTGTTGACATAAAGGCTTGGGGATCTGTGCCACACCTAGCCCAAGTCACCCATATTTCTGTCTGTCTGTGTGCAGGACTGTGTGTGTGTGCACACCGATTTCTCTGTGTTGGGGGGGAAGCCTTGAGGGCACAAGTCTACACTCCTGAGGCCCTGCCAGCTGTCACTCTGTGGACGAGCACAGCTCTCCCATGGTCCCTGCTGGTCTCAGCCCAAGGGCTGGGTCCGTGTGTCCAGGTTCCTGGGCTTCTCTTCTGCTGCTCTCCATGTCTGACTCCTGGCCCGTTGCCGCCCACCCCATGAGCTGGCTCATTTGCATGTGGCCCCAGCAGTGACAGATGCCCATACAATGAAGTAGTTGTACCCATGTCCCTCCCCCACAGGGTCCAGCGCCAGGCCTGCATTCTCTCTGTGGGCTCATTCATCCCAAAGGACATGCAGCCCAATCTCACCCTGGAGGCGACGGAGGCCTGGGTCCCCTGCCAACAAACATTGCTCAGATTCCTGGGGGAGGGGTGGAAAGGTGCCTGGGCGGGGCCCAGGAGCACAGGTCTTCCTCATCTGGTCTGCTCCAGGTTAGCCTTGCTCCCTGCCTCTGGCATCCTGCTTGTACCACCCCAGGCTGACCAACCTCCTCCTGCCATTCCCACTCTCTCCAGAGACAGTGCACAGGAAAATGTGACAGGTGGTGTGAAGCCTAGATCTGCCACTTACAGTGAGACTTCGGCCAAATTCCCCCGACTCTCAGAGCCTCCGTTTCCCCATTTGTAAAATGAGAATGTTAATTACCACTTCTCAAGATGGTTGAAAAAATGAAATTTGCAAAGCGTCACCATGCCTGGTAAGGAGCAGGTGTCAATAAATGATTGTGCAATTGAACAAATGGTGTGGTTTGGAGCCAGGCATTTTTTTTCTCTCTGGGTCTGCTCTCTACCCAGGAAGGAAAGGGGTGACACTCCCACACCCCACCCACAGCACAGGGGCATTGTGGGGACACAGCACAGCTGAAGGCACAGGTGTGAAGATACTTTATACACGGCAAGTCCTGACTTTGTGTTCTAGCCTCTGGGATATCCCGCAGTACTGAAATGCTGTCAGAGCCCTTGTCCCCCATTGTCCTTGGGTGGGCGTGGGGTGTGGGGCGTGGACTGTGCCTAATGCCAAGAACCCTGCTCGACACACATGCTGCAGACTTCTGGAATTCTAATGGTTCCGCCCGGTGGGTCTTCCCTTCAAAGCGTAATTTCCCAGGCTCATTGAACCCACGCAGGCCCTTGGTACATGTGCCTCTGATTTTGATTACACGCGTTGACATCACCAGAACGGTATGCCTGGGGTTAGATCCGCTACCATCAGGCTCTGAGTGCAGGAATGTTGGTGCCAGAAAAATTGGATAATATGGTGCAGTCTGACTTTGCTCTCCTTCTTGGCTGCTTCTGAGCTTGCTGGTGGGCTGTGGTCCCTGTCATTCATGCATGGGGAGGAGGGTCAGGCCAGGTTCCCAGGGTCACCAGACACCTGCCCCCTCACCTAATTGTTCAGGAAGCCTCCAGGACAGGACTTCATGACCTGGGATCTGAGAACCTGTTTCTCAGAGAGCCTCTGGAAGACCTCTCAGGTGGCTTCGCCTGGCTCCCCATCTGTCCTGTGATGACCCTGGGAACAAGGAGAGCATTTGAGTTGTAGAGGGACAATGTGGAGTTAGGAGTCAGAACACCCTGCATTTGAGATCTGGCTTTGCCCCTTCGGGATCTGTGATTTTGAGCTTTCATTTCTGATGTCTTCTCTGTCACTGCAACCTGAACCCAGGTTGCTTCCAGAGCCCACGGCAGGCACTTACTGCAGGCCTGTGTTCCTAGGTGGGAGAGGCCCCGGGCCCTCTCCTTGGCAGGTATTATTTCCGCATCCCTGGTACCCAGCGCAGTGCCTGCTGCCACAGCTTTACTTGTGTCCCAGTTTCAGTTGACGTTTCGGTCAAGGCCACATCCCTGAGCCTGGCCCATCTTTGTAGACTTGGTTTTTGAACCATGGTTCCCATGTCCCTGGGATCCCTGGGCCTTCAGGGCCAACTCTGAGGATCTCCCAATTCCCCAGATGGCTGCATTTCCATGAGCAGGTAATGGTAGCAGACATGTGACCATGGGTCACGTGTCCTGTGTCCCCAGTCAGATGCTGGCATTGAAGGACAGAGGGGGCCCAGGGATTGGGCATCAGATCAGTTGGGACCTCAGATGCCCTCCAGCACTTTCCTCTCCCTGGCCCAGAGTCCTGGAGAAGCTTCCTGGAGGGGCCATTGAAGCAGAGGCGTGGGGAGGCAGGAGGAAGGGGTTCGGGGTAGGGAACCGGCTTTACCAAGGCTGCTGCGAGTTCCATGAGGGATCAGGAGAGATCTGGGAGGAATCCAGGCAGGAAGAAGGCTCAAGCTCTGAAGAGAACAGGGAGCAGTGAGCCTGGAGGTGGCCTGCATGGCCTCGGGGCACAGGAGGCCACAGGGCACGAATCTAGCTGGACCCCAGTCTGTGGTTTTCTAATTTATTTGGCTTGAAATTTGTGTCAAACTTTTTTTTTTCCAGGTGTAATTGAAACCAAACCTCTAAATGCTTGTTCATTCCTGAGGGAAATTAAAGGTAATTTCAAGCAGGAAGATCACAGATTTCAGAAAAGGGGCTGGGGGTGGGGACGTGCATGTCAGACTGGGGTGCTCAGCTGGTGGAGCCAGTCAATTAGATCAGCTGCAGCTGATCCTGCTTTCCAGAGGGAGGGGCACTGCCTGGGGGAGCTGGGTGACACTTGCCTGCATGGGGCCTGGTCAAAAACCAGGAGGCCGGTTGGCTCCAGGGCTTGGCCAGGAGCCAGAGGCCTGGGACAGCCTTTCCCAGGAAGACCCAGGGTTGGGAGAGACAACAGCTCACACACTCCCTCAGGCCTGAAACCCTTTCTGAGCCACCCTGTAAGGTAGCTAGTGGAGAAGAAGTACCCCTGGTCCCCAGCTGGGAGCTGTGTGACCTCAGGCATGTCACTCAGCCTCTCTGGAACTTTCTATAGTTTAGTTCTCTTGTTCAGAAAAAAGAAATGGAAACAGTGCCCCAGATTGGCAATAGGGATGAAATTAGTGAAATGGCCCCTGTAAAGCCTGAGGGTCTGGGTCACAGTGTGGAGCAACAGAGGGAGAATCCAAGCTGGCGCCCAGCAGTCGAGGAAAATGGCCTCAGGGTATGAATAGGGACTGAACCAAGATCCATTTTCCTCAAGGAGTAAGGGTGGTGATTATAAACCCTCACTTTCCCATCCACGAACATAGATTGGTAAAGGGTTCTGTTTGTCAGACACTGTAAACTACACTCCCTGCTTTTGAACATTTGATATGCCAAAATCAGCAATTAGTTATTACTGCGCCTGTTTCACAGTTGAGAAAAGTTCAGAAGAGCTGGGAGGTGGCAGAGCCTGGGTAAGTTTAACTTCCAAGTGCCCATTCTCCCTCCAGAGGGTCCCACTGGCTGCCTCCTCAGGAAGCCTTATATCACAGAAAGTCTGTAGCACCTGGGTCAGCCTCACACATGCTCCCGGCCTGAGGCCCACCTAGTTCAGTGATACTGAGTCATTTCCAATTTGACTCTGGTTATTTCTGTTGAAATTCCCTAAGAGAACCAGGGTCTGCTGTCTGCCTGGCAATGGCCGGGCTATGTGGACCCGTGCTGTAACCCCATGCTCGGGAGTTAATCTCATCCAGGTGTTTGCCCCTGGCTGCGGGAAGGCCTGTCTCCCTGTCAACAGAAAGAGCTGCCCTCAATTTGGGGCTTCGCCTGTGAGTAAAAGCTTTATCTACCGGCACATGCATATGAACTCGGCTCTGCAGCTCAGCTAGGCTGCCCGCTCTCCACAGGGCTGTCAGAGAACGAGGCCCTTCCAGCTTGGCATTGGCATCCAGTTCCAGGTCCTCACCCATGCGTTTCTTCTGTGTGGCCCTGCCAGTCTAACCCACTGAGCTCCACTTGTTCAGCGGCCAAAGGAAGGATTCATGGTCCAGGAGAGTGGACCACAGGTGCATGTGAGTCCTGGGAGGTCTATGTGAAGAACTTTGTAGGTCTGTGGCAGAACCTGGGACTCTGCATATAAACTACCTCCCAGCGGATGCCCCTGTTGCTGGTCAGTGAGCAGCAGGGTATGGATGGAAGGGAGCCAGAGAGGACAGCTCAGGGGTTAAGAGCACAGGCTCTGGACCACAGTGCCCAGGTCGGAATCCCCTGGGGCCTACTCACTGCAACCTTGGAAAAGCTCATTAAAGGTATGGTGCCTCAGTTCCCCACCACCCCCCCCCCCCACCGCATGAAATGGAGATGAAGAGGGGGGCTCCTAATGATCATCAGATGAAACTTCCTTAAAAATTTGTCATTAAATAACTTTTGAATTAAAGTTGGATTAAATAGCATGAATAAAGTGCTTAGGACAGAACTTGACATATAGGGGCTTTGTGGTTTTTTTTTTTAATATTTAAGGATATGTAAAAGCCTTGGCACTTTTTTATGGCACATAATAGCTGTTCGATCAGTGTCTGTGACATCTAAAATCAAGGTGTAGGTGAAAGAGTGAAGAGCTGAGTGAACTTTGGATGTGGCTTTAGGGAAATATTTAACAAGCTGTCCCACTCCAGGAATGCAAAGATTGTCATCTTTTTCTCGAATCTCAACAAGTTGCAGCCAGTTAGTCTGAGAGTCTCTAAGATCTTCAGATCCAGACTCCCCGCTTGGCAGCCAAGGGCGGGAGCTGACAGCAGGAGGAAGAGACTCACTACCTGGCTGCTGCTTTGGGGGTTCAGGGCTTCCTGTGGCTGGGATTGGCCCACCTTTCCAAGTCCATCTTCACCATTAGCTTGGGAAGAGAAGAGGGGGGCTCATAATGATCATCAGAGACCACAAACTGACTCATTAGACTATCTGGAGTCTGGCTCCCGCTCCCACCCAGCTGGGGTCTTTCTAAGGCACATCCTGCCTGGCACTGCAGGTAAGAGCTAGCTCTCATTTTCCCCAGGAACTGTTGTCTAAAGCTGCCCAGAACCCAGAGCCACTGCCCCGGGGCAAACACACGGTTAGGCTCCTGGGAGCACCCATCAGGACGATGCTTGATTGATGTGCCTTTCTGTTTAAAGACCCCGCAGGTAACATCACTGTGGACCCACACTGCACTCATGGGCAGCAGCAGGTGGCTCCCACCTGGCAGAAGCTTCTGGGACGCGTGGCTCATCACAGCCTCCTCGCACAGGAGCTCTGGCCAGCACTTGGAGGCTGCACCCCGTCCATTTTAAACAGTGAAATCCCAACAGGAAGCACAACAATGTGAGAACTGTGGCACTGAATAGGCCTCAGAAAGGACCCTCGTGCACAGTACGGGAGCTGAAGTGAGGCAGAGCGTCACGTCACCAGCCTCAGTTGGAAACAGTGTTCATGGTTAGGGACCAGTCAAGGTCTCATCCCTTTGTGCCTGTTCACCATTAACGGCAAAAGCGCCACAAGCAATGATTTTGAGATTACAAAAACTTCTTGTCAAGTACTGAATCCACAAACGACAGGGACTGGCTACATGTGTGTTCATGTCGTACCTGCTCCAGGGCCAGGGCTCTGGGAGAGGGGGTCCCTGTCCACTGTCCTGTTTACCCACTGGACTGGGATATGGGAGGGAGGAAGGGAAGACGGAGCAGGCTGCAAACCTCCCAGCACATCAGCAGCCAGCAGCTGCTTGGCACTGCTGCAGGAAACATCCCCTTTAAAAGCACCAGGAGACCCTGGAGAACAAGCCAAAGCAAACTCGCTCTCCAGCCGCAGGAACCACTTCCTGTCAGCTGGCAAAGCTGCCCTGCCAGCCTTTTCCCCCCTCCCTGGCAGCTCCTCTGGCATCTCAGGACTCCCAGGATGTTCCCTGGGCTCCAGGAAGCATGGCCCTGTGGGGAGGATGGTGTGGCCGGGGGAAGTCCCAGAAAGCTGGGCCTCCCAGTGCCAGGGCTCCCAGGGTGTACACTTTTTCCTTCTGATGACCCTGAGAGATAGGAGCTGTGATGATGATGATGATGATGATGATTTACATTTCCTAGGAAAGGAAACTAGCACTAGGAAGGCAACCTGGTTTAGCTGGTTACCTGAGTGTTCATAGGTAATCATCAATGGACCCCATGCAGCAGGTTCGGGGCTCACTCCACTCCTTTACCTGGCCCTCAGCTGATCTGACCCAGCCAAGCCCAGTGTGCTGAGTTGACTGCTACAGCTACAGCAGCCCCCGCACAGTGAACCGCGGTCCCCTCCCCCCAGGCCCAGGAAACAGACCTGTTAAGGCCTCATCTCTCTGGAGAATGCGAAGGGCCTACAAGTGTAAGGGTGGCCTTCAGCTCATGACGTGGAGGAAAAGAGGTTGAGTCGAGTGGAAATCTGGTCCTGGAAGCTTCCAGCCCCACACACCCTGCCAAGGAGCAGAGGGGTCCTGTGGTCTCCCCATCTGGCTCAGCCTGAGGCTCTGAGAGAGCTGGAGGCTCAGAGGTCCTGGAGGGGCCCCGGGCAATCCCAGTGCCCCTCCTCCTATTTCCCTCTTCCCAAACCTCCTTGCACCCTAAGATCCCTGCAGCCCAGACCAGGTTCCAAAACCCACACAGTCCCCAAAGCTCATGCAGGGTGCAGAGCTGAGCAGGAGCATCTTGGGGGAAGAGTCGGCCGTGGCAGGTAGGGAATGGTACTGAGCCAGGCGCACAGGGTGGCAGGGTGGAGGAGGAAGCCCACCCTGGGGCAGGCAGCCTGGTTCCTGTCATGGAACAGGCAAGTTGTATGAGGGAGTCACTGATAGGGACCTGCCAGGGAGGTCCCCAGGAGCAGTGCGAGGGGTACAGACCCAAGCTTCCAGCTTTCTGGGTCACTTGAGCTTCCCCAGGCCCCGCAGGTGGGGAGTGGGAGCAGAAGCAGAAATGTGGGAAGAAAGAGGGGCCTGGGCGGCCACACCCCACCATAGGCAGGCAAGCGTCAGGGTCCTGGCCCTGATGAGGAGTCCCACTCCTCAGCCCCAGACTTTCCACTGGATCCTGCTGATGTGCGGATGCCCTGCCCCCAGGGATGCTGCCTGCCTCAGCTCTACTCAGGCTCTCAGTCAAAGTCACTGTTTGGCCCTGACTTCTCAGTGGCCCCTGCTGGTCTCGTCCAATATGTTCAACAGTAATCAGGGCAGAAGCCAGGTTCCAGCTGGCCCTGGTCCATACTCTGTCAGAATCCAGAGGGAGCTTGTGTCCACACACAGCTGGGACAACCCACCAGAGTTGTCCTTGTCATCGGGGTAGAGCCCTCCGGTGACCACTGTGAGTGCACCAAGGCCACACCTGGCACTTCCAGAGAAGACGTGTGTTCTGAACTCGTGCTCTTCTCAGTGGCGTGTGGTGATGATGGCCGTTTGATTGGGCCAGGAGAGGGACTTCCTTCCCGTGAAGGGGAGAGAGTGAGCACTTCAAGTTCGGGAGCCACATGGTCTCTTAGCACATAAGTTATACAATAAGTAACTTGGAAACGCAGAGGAGGGGATAGAGGTGCTGCAAGACCTTCTAGAAGAGCAAGGGAGACATTCGAGGCAGAACTGGGGAGAGAAGGAAACAGGACGGACTCCCAGGCCAGGCTGAGGCCTGAGCAAAGTGCTGGCAGCCAGGGGTTGAGGTGCTTTGGGCACACGGAATATTCCTGCCCATGTGGCGCTGAGACCATCAGGAGAAGAGGGACCGAGGCTGCCACTCACGGTGGGCCAGGTGGTGAAGGCCTCTGAAGCCACTTTGAAGGCTGTGGAATTCATCAGATGGGCACAGGAGCCTTGGCGGATGCACCAGAAGTCGTCGCCTGACGGGATCTTGTGGACACACCTGGCCACGCTGTTCGGCAGCCGTTTCCCTGCTTGCTGGACCGGCAGAATGCCAGCGGGCCCTGGGTTCTGCTGCCTTCCAGATCAGGGAGACAGGCCACCGTGTTTCTCTGGACCTCTGCAAACCACTTCTCCATATGGTTCACTGGCGTGAGAATGGGGGGGACGCACCTTGCCAACACACAGCAGGCACAACCCTGCCACCCACATGCCCTGCCCACATACATTTCCTATTTAGTTACTGAGCACCAACTGTTTAGCTCTTGAGCACCAGGCACCATATAAGCTCTTGCCATGAGTTATCAAATTTAACCTTAAAATAATCCAATTAGCTAGTGATTATTATCCCCCCTTTTCAGGAGAAGGGACGGATAGAGGAAACACTCCAATCTTACCCAAACTTCTTTGTTCCGGTGCTGTTTAGGGAGTTTTCCAGCCACACAGACCCCAGTGCTTACCCTGATTCCCCGTGTACTCTGCCTTAGAGACAAGCTCGGAGGCTGTCCCCCCACCCACCCCCCATGACATGGGAACATGAGAACCCCGGGGAAGGAGGATGAGCATTGGCAGGGCCGCACAGGCAAGGCCCATAGCCTGGTAGGTGCCCACGACACCCTCTGCTCAGAAACAGACACAGGGCAGAGAACAGCCCCCCTCCACGGACCACCGACTCCTCTGTAGGAACTTGGCAAACGGCTCCTGCTTCCTTCCTCGAGGTCTTGCTCAGGAAGGGATCTTTGGCTGACCCGGGACCAAGGCAGAGGCCCCCTTCCATGTGGTTACAATTGGCCCTTTGAGGGGCTATCACCCGAGGGGACGGAGCCAGCTTCCCCTCTCCAGCCACCAGAGTGAGGCATCCGGGGCAGAGGCTGAGCAGTGATGGATGACCCCAGCCAGGGTCATACACACAGGGCTATTTCAGGGCCTCCTGCCTGGGAGGTGGCCTCCTTGGGGCACGGGGGCCACTGACCTGGAAACAAATTAAAGGCACATCTGTTGGGAGGTCATTTCGAGCAGCGGCTCCAAGCAGCCGCCTGCATTCCCGGGACAAGGGGGCCGTGTGTGTGGTGAGCAAGGCGCAAACCGTCCATGCGGAGAATCGGGGGCCACAGCCCCTGGCCAGGAAGGAGAAGCTCTGGAGGATGTGGGGCCTGAACAGAAAGGAAGGCCGTCCCTGGGCCAAGCTAGTCTCCATCAAAGAGGGGGTGTTGTGTCAAGTGACTGAGGGCGCGGAGTGTCAGGATTTTGGATTTCCCAACACTCGGATCCCCAGATGAGCTCTTTCCAGACTCTGAATTCTGCTTCCCCTCCCAATGACAACTGAGCCCCTTGTTGGGGTCACACATGGGCCTTCTTGGTTCACCTTCTACAAAGACCAGGCATTCACTGCCCTCCAAATTGGCCGCAGGGTACTGAATTTGCTTATGGAGAACAATATTTTGACTGTGGCGCCTCCCTCTATGGGGCTCAGTGTCTGGGACCACAGCGTCATGCATGTGCTCAGTGAGTGTCCTATGGTGGACGGGTAGGTGGAGGAGGGGTGGATGCATGGAGGACGGCTGGAGGACAGATGGATGGGCGATGGATGGATGGATGATGGATGGATGGATGATGGATGGACGGGTGGGTGGGTGGAGATTGGATTGAATGACTAGTCTGTGTCTCTACAGACAATAGAAAGGAAAAGATAAAAAGATGTCAAGGGCATGGCCCCTGGGATCGTAGACATTAACGTGAAAAGAAAGCAGATAGGAGCTTCCTTGTCGCCCCTGCTCCTTCTTCAAGTCCCCGCACAAACACCACTTCCTCTGTGGACCTTCCCCAACAGACCTGCTCTCCTCCCGCACCAGGAGAAGTGGCATGACAGACACCGTCAGAGAATGAATTCCAGGGCCTCCACTCAAAGCACTGTGTTGGGGAGAAACAGGGCCACCAGAAAGGCTTTCCCCAAAAGGAACATAGGAAATGTCTGATTTTGTTGATTGACTGTTGGATTTGGAAACCCAGAGAGGGTGCAAGTTTTCCCTGCCTGTGCTCATTGCTGCATTTCTTGAATTAATGCATCTGCAAGCACTGACTCTGGGCCAGGCTGTGCGTGAGCAGCTGTGCCCGTTAGACACAAGTCATCTAAGGCCCTGCCCCCCAGGGGCTCGTAGTCCAGTGAAGCCAAATGAACCCACTAGGCCATCAATGGTGGCAGCACTGTGTAGCAGGGGAGGATGGAGCCTTAAAGCCAGAGGATCTGGATTTCAATCTTGACTCCACTGCTGAGCATCTCTGTGACCTTGGGAAAGTTAAACCTAACTTCTCTGTGCACCCATTTCATCACCTGTAGAATCAGGATAATGGTAGACTAAAAAGTTATTATTTATTAGAACACTCAGGACTCTGTGTGGCTCACAGGAAGTTCTGTTTGTTAAACAAAATAGCAGCGGTGTGGTAGGGATGCAGAGGAGAGGAGATTTCTGGTACTCTCCCCAGAGAACAGAGAGGTGCTGCATGCATGACTTTGGAGACAGATGCCTCATGGAGGAGGTGGCATCTTGTGGTCCTCGTTTACCCTGCTGTTCCTCAAGTGCACAGGTACCTACTATGTTCTAGACACCATGTATTTGGTTTTCTATCATCCCCCAGTGGGCAGATGTGACTACTAAGTGCAACTCACATAAAGAAACCGGCTTGGCAAGGCTGCGTTACTTGCCCAATGTACACAGCAGATCTAGGCAGTTAGACCTGGCCAGATTTTTTGGCTCTGTCACTTAACTGTATGTGGTCTGAAGAAAGTTACTTGCTATTTCTGTGCTTAGTGTGTTCTGAGGGAATAGTGAGGGGGAGATGGAAGCAAGTCAATGCACACAGCACACTCAGCACATGGGAAGGCCCTGGAGAGTCAGACAGCCCTCATGATTCTCAACCCCCACCTGCTCCCACGTCCCTGCTCTGTGGCCCTAGGGTGTTGCAGTCTCCAGGGAGGTGTCTACTTCTAAAGCAATGGCTCCTGTGCCAGGCTGCCTCTCACCACAGCAGTGTGTGTGTGTGTGTGTGTGTGTGTGTGTCATGAGTTATGTGTGTGTGTTACATGCCAGGTATGTATTGAGCATGTTGTGATGCTGTGTGCACTGAATGTGTTGTGTGCTGCAGAAGTGTACTGTGTGTGCACTCATTCGCTATTAAGAAAGCTGAAAGCCAGTGGAGTTTTCGCACAGGTGAGTGAAAGTGCTGGGACACACAGACAGGCGCTTCCCACTGCTGTCCCCATCCCAACCTGAGTGGGAGTCCGGCCCCACCCTGGAAGGGCTCACAGAAACAAGCCCACATCTGTGTGGGGTCAGGACAGGCCAGTAGAGGGGGTATTCTGAGCCGCGGTGACTGCCCAGCAGGCTGGGGTTGGTGGTGGGCATGCTCCTCAACTCAGAGTGAAAGGTGACAGGTGCCAGGAAGTGACCAGAGGCCCGCAGCCCTGTACCAGGGAGAAAAGCAGCAGTGGCTTGCATGACACTCATCACTGTGCCTGTGTCAGCTCTCAGATCTGCACCCAGCACAGGTTCTCAGAGACAAAGAAGTCTTCCTGCCATCATGACGCAAGGGACCTTAACATCTCACACCCCTGCCACCCTGCTGGCCTGCAAATGTCCTCCCTTGTATCTACCATGACTGTAATCAGCCACGTGTGCCGGGCTCCAGGATTGGGACCTGGCTGTTCCTCAAAGCAACCCCCTCCAGCTCGCGCGTCCAATCCATTTCTGAGGATTGGACTGGAATCTCAGAGCGACACGTGCCTCTTGGGGGAACAGGCCCCCTTCAGGACAGAGGCCATTCTTCTCCAGCATTGCACTCAAAGTCAGCCCTCAACAGAGGAAAAGGAAGGTCCAGACCTGGTGGGGGTCACACTAGAGCTGTCGGTCCCAGAACAGGCGTGCAAGGAGGAAGGGGTCTGGTCCGCTTCCTCTTCCTGTCTGTGCCTGCGACCCCGCCCCCAGCCCTTAGTGTGCTCACCTGAGGCAACAAGGCTAATGGATGCCCATTTCCTGGGCAGTGTGCCCTTGGGTGTGACAGTGCCGTTGAGAAGTAGGAGGCAACTACAAGCTGCGGCACTACAGTGGTCAGGGCGGTACTGGGAGGGGGATGACGAAGCCATTGACAGTTTCTCTCTAACTGCTTGAAGGAACTTAGGGCACAAAGCCCTCCTCGGACCACGGCTGCAGACAACAGCTCAGCCCTGGAGACACCCGGCTTCCACCAGAGGGAGGGGCGGGTTGGAAAGAGAGCTCCCCAACCCTGGTGGCATCCAAGAAGCTTTGCCCCCAGGAGTGCCCCCCATCTCTGATGACATAGAAAGGGTTCCTGTCCCAGGAGGGAGTGGCCTCCTCAGAATGTCCAGCACAGAGAGTGCAGCTCAAATCATTAACCTGTCCCCTCCACTTCTGTTTCTGCTTCCCCTGGGCAGCCATGGACCTGCCTAGCAAAATCTGACACTTGGTTTGTCGGGGGTGCTTGGGGTGCCTGCCCCACTTCACACCCCACTCTGTCTGGGACTTGAGAAAGGCCTCCAGGCCAGCTGGAGCACCGGGTGGTCAGGGGACCCCCCTCACTGGGGGTGTGGTGGAAAGAAGACTCCAGCGACCTTCCCCTGCGGTTATCTGCCCCCATCTGTAAACAGCGCCCGGCCCCCGCAGGGCAGCCACAGCCTCACCTCGGGTGACAGGGTGTTTGGACATTCAGAGACCCTCGCCCAGCCTCCTTTGTTCTCCAGGCTTAATGAAGGGACTGCTAAAATCCCAGTTGCCAGATAAGATGACAAGGCCGTCTTTCAGGGTTATGGATGGTACACAAGAGGTGACAGGACGAATTCCTGTGTGCGAGGGCCTGGGAGCCCTGCTGCCTCCAAGGTGAGTGCCCGTCCCTGGGGCAAGTCTGGTTCTTTCAACTTCCAAAGCAAACACTGCTCACTCCTTAGAAAGATCAGAGGGAGACAAGGGGACCAGCCACAGAAGCCATGGGCATTGCCCAGCAAGCCAAAGAAGTCTGGACACACCTGGTAAGCTGCATCATCCTCAGGCCTGCTCACCCTCAGGATTTCTCATCCTCAGGCCTGCTCAACCTCAGGGCCACTCACCCTCAGGCCTGCCCACCCTCAGGCCTGCTCACCCTCAGGGCCACTCACCCTCAGGCCTGCCCACCCTCAGGCTCCTCTCCCTCAGGTCTGCTCACCCTCAGAGTCCTGCTCACCCTCAGCCCCCTCACCTTCAGGCCTGCTCACCCTCAGGGCCACATTCACACTCCGGTTTACTCACACTCAGGCCCACTCATCCTCAGGCCTGTTCACCTTCAGGCCTGCTCACCCTCAGGGCCACATTCACACTCCGGTTTACTCACACTCAGGCCCACTCATCCTCAGGCCTGTTCACCTTCAGGCCTGCTCCTCTCAAGGCCCTATTCACACTCAGGGCCTGCCTACCCTCAGACCTGTTCACCCTCAGGGCCATTACCTTCAGGCTTGCTCACTCTCAGGCCTGCTCGCCCTCAGGACCACATTCACCCTCAGGGCCCCATTCACCCTCAGGCCTGCTCACCCTCAGGGTCTGCTTACCCTCAGGCCTGCTCGCCCTCAGGGCCCTATTCACCCTCAGGCCTGCTCACCCTCAGGACCCCATTCACCCTCAGGAATGCTCACAATCAGGGCCCCATTCACCCTCAGGGCCCCATTCACCCTCAGGCCTGCTCACCCTCAGGACCCCCCTCACCCTCAGGCCTGCTCACACTCAGGGCCCTATTCACCCTCAGGCCTGCTCACCCTCAGGACCCCATTCACCCTCAGGAATGCTCACAATCAGGGCCCCATTCACCCTCAGGCCTGCTCACCCTCAGGGTCCCATTCACCCTCAGGACCCCCCTCACCCTCAGGTCTGCTCGCCCTCAGGGCCCTATTCACCCTCAGGCCTGCTCACCCTAAGGACCCCACTCACCCTCAGGCCTGCTCACCCTCAGGACCCCCCTCACCCTCAGGCCTGCTCACCCTCAGGCCCTGCTCACTCTCAGGCCTGCTCACCCTCAGGACCCCCCTCACCCTCAGGCCTGCTCACCCTTAGGCCCTGCTCACTCTCAGGGATCTGTTCACCCTCAGGCCTGCTCACCCTCAGGTCCTGCTCACTCTCAGGCCTGCTCACCCTCAGGCCCTGCTCACTCTCAGGCCTGCTCACCCTCAGGACCCCCCTCACCCTCAGGCCCTGCTCACTCTCAGGGATCTGTTCACCCTCAGGCCTGCTCACCCTCAGGACCCCATTCACCCTCAGGCCTGCTCACCCTCAGGACCCCCCTCACCCTCAGGCCTGCTCACCCTTAGGCCCTGCTCACTCTCAGGGATCTGTTCACCCTCAGGCCTGCTCACCCTCAGGTCCTGCTCACTCTCAGGCCTGCTCACCCTCAGGCCCTGCTCACTCTCAGGCCTGCTCACCCTCAGGACCCCCCTCACCCTCAGGCCTGCTCACCCTTAGGCCCTGCTCACTCTCAGGGATCTGTTCACCCTCAGGCCTGCTCACCCTCAGGCCCTGCTCACTCTCAGGCCTGCTCACCCTCAGGGCCTGCTCACCCTCAGGCCCTGCTCACTCTCAGGCCTGCTCACTCTCAGGGATCTGTTCACCCTCAGGACCCCATTCACCCTCAGGCCTGCTCACCCTCAGGACCCCATTCACCCTCAGGCCTGCTCACCCTCAGGACCCCATTCACCCTCAGGACCTGCTCACCCTCAGGACCCCATTCACCCTCAGGACCTGCTCACCCTCAGGGCTCCACTCACCCTCAGGCCTGCTCACCCTCAGGGCCCTATTCATCCTCAGGGCCACTCACTCTCAAGGCTCCATTCACCCTCAGGCCTGCTCACTCTCAGGACTCCATTCATCCTGAGGTCTGCTCACCTTCAGGACCACTCACCCTCAGGGCCTGTCCCTGCTAGTTCCTTTACCATCCAGGACAAGAACTCATCATCTTGTTCAGCACATTAGGTTTACAAAGTGCTTTACTTGATTTTACTTGGCTATCACAGCTCCTGAGAAGCATCTAGAAAGCCAGGGTTTTGATGACATTGTCAGCTCTGCCACTCATTTGCTCTTTGAACTTGGGCTAATGGACTCCTGACCCCTGTTTTGTTCGCTGGGAAGTTGGAGATTCTCCCCAGGCTCTGGTGAGCCTCCCCAGCGAGAATGTTGGGAAGAACTTCTAAGGGTCATTTTCCAAATGCAAGGTGTTTCTTCGGTTATCAGGTGGCTGTTCCAGTAGGCGGAGACTTCCTCTGTTTTGTTGAGTAGTGCACAGCACCTTCAACAAGACAGGACTATGGCATGCAACAATTTTGCTGGTTGATAAGCAATTTGTGGATGGATTTGAAGACACTTGGGCTCCTCCATATCCATGGTGGAGAAATACATCTTTCTGACTTTGAGGGGGTCTGCACCTCACAGTTCCTCCTGGCATCTCTGGCCATGGATGGAAAGTGCTGTTCTCCTCCCTGGGCCCTGGCCTGTCCTATATGCCTACGCCACTCAACACCTCTGGGGTGAGGAGCTGCCTCTTCTACCCCTGAGGGCTGAAGTCACCCTTGGCCTCCACCCGTGGGCAGACCTGGGACCACCAGGAGGCCTAGTACGGGTGCTCTTTTATGGCTGGTCTAGAGCCTGGGGTGGTTCCAGGACCTTCCCAGGCTCCAGGCGGGATGTGGACATGACCCAGCCTCACTCAGGCCTCTTCTCTCTCACTCCAGAGCTCTGGGGGCAGCTCCTCTTCCCCACCCCTTTTCCAGCCTTCAAACTCCAAACAGGGAAGGAGGAACTGTCACCACATCAGCCGTGGAGGCCATGGTCCAGCTTGGGACAGAGTGAAACCCTTCCTGCTCCTTTCGGTCAACCCCGAGCAGCCTCTTCCAACATTCAGTATTTCACCAGAACCTTGGACTCTTTCTTCTAGATGTCATTGACTTCAGCTTGCAGACCTGTAAGCCAGATTCCCAGGGACTTGATTGTTCCAAGACAGGTCCTGCGGTGGCAGCCTCTGACGGGCCTTGACTTCCCTTCCTGTGCAGCCCCAGGGTGGGGGCCCCACTCTGAGCCCACGAGGCTGGCTGGACCTGCCCTTCTTAGGAACCCAGGGGCTCCGTCCAGCTGCCCCACTGCAGGCCCCAGGGCGGAGGCCGACAGAGGCCTCTGGGGCAGTCTGTGGGCCAGGGTCAGCCTGATGCATTATGTAACGGAAAATAGACTGTGACAGAGAACAATAAACACTGGGCCTGTGAGCGGGACTCTTTCTGGCAACTGCCCTGTGGTGGGGAATGACTTCACCCACTCTCTTCCTCCTGCTGACACACACGAAGGGCACGCCCACTCAGGAGGTACCCGTGGCCCTCGGCCTCTCTCTCCCTCCACTTTCACTATCTCAATCCTTCTATCCAGGAGCATCTGCATGGTGTCCCTGCCTTCAGCCCGGCCACCCCGGAGCTCCTGGACACTATGGTGACTAGCCTCCTACAGCACACGAGTTGGCCCCACCCCATACCTACTTGGCTCCACGTTTTCCAGGACAAACAACCTCAGGGTGGGGAATCCAAGGCCCTTGATTCCTGTTTGTTCCCTCCACCTGAGGGGACAGTGCTACTTCACCGTTGTCTTTCTTGCTATTGGGCTGATGCTGGGGTGCCCACCGCCTGAGGTGGCGTCCGCCAGCTGCTTCCCCATCAGCAGGACTTCCCCATGTTTCAAGTCCTCACTGGAAACTCCTCCTGGCACTGAACCCCTGGCTCTCCCCCGAGGTATTCCCCTGCACCCTCCTTTGCAACTGGCTCCTCAGGCCACCTTCCCATGCACTGCCAGCTGCTCAGCTGCAAGACTGTGACTCACTTCTTGTGCATCTGTCCCTGCTCTGAGATTGCTCTAAGCGAGAAGGAGAGGCAGACACTAAGCAAACAGGCAGCAAAGCCTCAAGAGGCTACACGAAGCTCTGCACGGCGTGTTGGTCCAAATGTGCAGGCCTTGGGAGCCCAACCAGCCCCACAGAGAGGCAGTGCCGGTGGGCACAGGAGCCTCAGCAGCCAGACCTTCCCATGAGGGAGGACAATCCTCCTATGCCACCCTCACAATGGGGCACCGTCCTGTGGGAGATGAAGCCCTACAAAACATTTTTTTCATTATTGATCATAATTAATAAGCCATCTCAATATCAATAAACAGCACAAACTCTCACATATCAGAGGTGAAGTCTCCACTAATCCAAGTTACACAAAATAGCACCAAATCCAAAGAATAACAAGCATCAGCGGATTAAGAAAAACCTGAAGAATTCAAGACATGCTCTAGAGGTCACCTTGCTAAACAGAGGATGGGGCTCCCACAGGGGACCTGGAGCTGTCTGCTCTAGAGCCACCAAGTGGACAGGGGGAGGGGAGGAAGAGGAGCGTCGGAGATGACAGGAGGGCAGGACTGGGAGGAGGGTTTGGACGAGATGTGTCATCAGCCTCAGACGAGACGCATCAAGTTGACAGATGAATGACAGATGAGGGGTATTTTATTTATTTATTTATTTAGTTTTGTACTTTGCTTCCTTCCAAAAGACACTTGATGAAGTAATGAGAAAAAGAATCTTAGCACGTAATAAGAAGAGTCAATGATGAAGTCAAGGCAGCCACAGTGTGGCCCAAAATAGGTGAGCAAATAACAAAAGTGCTTCGAAACAGGAGAAATGAACGCACCACAGCGAGCTTACCTTACCATTCTTCCCATCTGCCCAAGAACAAAGACAGAAGAAAGAACGATTAACAAGAGAGAATCAAAAGGCACACAGCAGACTCAGAATATATCAGGTCACCTCCCAAGCCTCGGCAGCGTCTGCTCCCACTAACCAATGCCCACCATTGTCCAGGGACACAGTGATTTAATCATTCCACACGTCAAACAAAAATGCTCATTAGTCCACCTCGTTAGTGTCCTCAGTACCTAAACAGAACCACACAGACAGGGCTGGCCAAACATGCGGGTGAAAGCAGGTGGGATACTGGTCAGCTTTCCAGGGGAAATCTCTCCGATACAGACTAAGCAAGGTCGGCCCTGGGACACCTCATGGTAAGGGAAATAAGGTAGGCACGAGAGTGACAGACACTGCCCCACCCCACTGCCCCCCAAAGTCCCCAGTCCTCAAATCCATAGAGAGCAGGACAGGGAACCGGTGCTGGGAGGAGGGAATGGGGCGCTTTCGGGGACAGGGTTCAGCTTGGGAGGGTGGAAAGTCTCTGGAGATGGATGGGGTGATGGCTGAAAAACATTGTGAATGAACTTAGCGCCACTGGATTGTCCACTTAAAACCAGTCAGAATAGCGTCTTTTCTGCCATGTATTTTAACCACACACACACACACACGCACACACACACACAAGTGCTGGTAGCTGATGGACCCACCGGGTTCATGATTGGTCAGTGAACATGCAGCTTCCTTCATCGGCTCTGCCTTCCCCCACACAAGGCACGATAAGATTTCTGGAGTTGGCCAAAGCGGGTTGGGCTCATCTTTTCCCTGTACTGCCTACTCGGGTCAGAAAATTAAAGGAACTGGCCGGCAGGACTGGGTAACACTACGGAGAGCACCCCGGCCCGCCTGCTGTTGAGCAGGGAGAAGGCAGGGGCTGGGAAGGCCAGGAGAATCAGGTGGATGGTGAGATGGCTTTACCTGCAATGTCAACGTGCCCAAGGGAACATGGCCACGCATGCCCCCGTGAGGTTGGGCAGATTTGTCTCCAAAGACCCCAGGAGAAATTGGATGCGAATGAAATGTTTGCACCTGTTTCTTCTAAGAAAGTCAGCAGTGCCCACCCTCTGCAGTCACACGGCCAGCCACAGGGAGTGGCCTCTGCCTTCCTTCAAGGCATGTTTTCCACCGCCAGGATTCGGGGGTTGTGTTGGGAACTAAGCTACACAAGGAGACGCCTGCGGGTCTCTGCTTGAATAATCTGCTAGCTATGCTGACCTCTTGGACACCCAGGAAGAGAATGTCCATGTGACCTGGGACACCTGTGGGGCTTCTCTGGCACTGCTGGACACTTCGCTGTTCCTTTGTGGCCGCTGCTAACGGTATCCTACTTTGTCACTGCTGACCCAGGAGCGTGCGCCTCAACAGCTCATCCCGTGGGCGGCTCCATGGTGTGCGGGTTACCAGGCAGTGCTGTGGTCAGTTTGGGCTGCCATAACAACATCCCCGTACCCTTGACCTAAACAACAAGCGGAATCTTACTGACCACTCTGGGGATTGGAAACCCAAGACCAAAGTCCAGGCAGATTTGGCATTTGGTGAGGGTCTGTTTCCTGCTGGATAAAGCGTGTCTTCCTGCCATGTCCTCCCATGCAGGTGGGGACAAGGCAGCTCTCTGGGGCCTCTTCTGTAAGGACATTGATCCCATTCATGTGGCAGAGCCCTGCGCTCACCCCTTCCCCCAGCCCTTGCTCCTGACACCATCACCTCGATCACATGATCATGATCATCATGTGACCTCAACACAGGCATTTTGGACAGAGCCACCAGCATTCAGCCTACAGCACGTGCAGCACATGGAGAGTACCCAGGCACCAGGGTTGGCACCACAGGTAGAAACTGGGTGCATTTAACTCTCCTGATTCTCAGGCTTTTCTCTTGTGATATTCTAAGTTCATAGAAAGCTTTTTTTTTTTTTGAACACCTGCCTTATTCAAGAGTTTGGTTGCAGTGGCTGGAACATGGCTCATTCAGTAAGTAGCCCAGGTTGGCTGGCCAAGAATAGAAGGACCCATGTCCCAGAGCCTGGTGCCCACTGACCAGCTCTGCTCGCTCAGGCCAGGCAATCCCTTTGTCCCAGGCCCCACTTCTACCCTGTGAAAAGGAGAAGCTAGTACTCCTTTTCCTGGGCGCTCACTGCTCCTAATTCTACCCACCAACACCCCTTCATGGTTAATATTGCTGCCACCAGTTTTACAGATGAGAAAAATGACGTTTGGCAATTGAAGTGACTTGTCTGATGCCACACAGCCAGCAAGTAGCAGAGCTGGGGTTTGAACCCATGTCCTTCTGTCTGGCCACAGTTGGTGCATGGCCAACAATAGACAGCTGCTTTCTCCCTCCAAGCTAGAACTGCTGAGTATCCCGTGAGACAAAAACCAAATGCCAGGAAAGTTGTCAGGTGCTGGTCAAACTATCATTGTTTTTTAATTGTTGGAAAAAACAAAGAGATCAATTATGGAGGGCTAAATAGTATTTTTTAAATTTGGCATAATTTTAATAGCTCTGTTGTTCAAATCCACACACTACACACTTCGCCCACTTAAAAGGGACAGTTTTATGGCCTCTTCACGGTCACAGAGCTGTGCACTTGTCACCGTGACCAATTTGAGAGCATGCTCATCACCCCCAAAGGAAACCCTGGACTACTGAGCCGTCACTACCCTGCTCCACCCATGGCAACCACTGAATTACTGTTTGTCTCTGTGGATCTGCCCATCCTGGACAATTCATAGAAATGGGATCATGGACCAGGCGCAGTGATACACGCCTGTAATTCCAGTGGCTTGGGAGGCTGAGGCAGGAGGATCATGAGTTCAAACCAGCCTCAGCAACTTAGCGAGGCCCTGAGCAACTCAGTGAGATCCTGTCTCTAAATAAAATACAAAATAGGGCTGGGGATGTGTCTCAGTGGTGAAGTGCCTCTTCAAAAAAAAAGAGAATGAAAGAAAAGAAAGAAAAGGGATCACATAGCACGTAGCGCTCCTTGCCTGGCCTCCTCCACTTGGCCTGCGGTTTTCAAGGTCACCACGTTGCGGTGTGTATGAGGATTTCATTTCTCTTTATTGCCAAAACTCTTCCACTGTATGGATATGGCGCATTCTATTCATCCATCCATTGAGGGACGTTTCAGCTGTTTCCAAGCATGAATTATACATAACTTATTTTCTCTGATGTGTAACTGAGAGATTACAAAACAAACAAAATGTTGTCGTATAGTTTTTATAGGTTGGAAAGTGGGTCTCACCCTGCCCCATGAAAACAGAGAACATTTCCATCACCCCACTTGCAGCTGCTCCCCGCTCACCCTGTTGCTGTAGGTGGATTCCATGTGCCACTCTCAGGCTTCTAGTGTGCGAGGAGCCCAGTCATCTTCGCTATTGTGCCAGCCTTCCTAAGCTTGGAGTGCTGTGTCCAGGGCCATCCGTGTGCAGAGCTTACCTGCCATGAGCTCTGGGCTGAGCTGACAGAGACAGGCTGAGAGACGGAGGCGCCCTGGGCAGGAAGACAGAGCTCTGAGTGAGTCAAGGGTAGGCTCAGCGTGAGGGACAGGAGGGCCCCCGGGACCCAGTGTGCATGCAGGAGCGTGACCTGAGAGAAACTGGGAGAGACCTCACCTGGGCAGACCACAGTGGCCCTTCCCACAGCCAAAGACAAAGGCAGTCCAGGATCAAGGACTTGCCCTCCACAGTCAGGCCCTCTGCAGAACCCCCAGTGCCCTCTCCAGTTTCTCATGCAGCTGCCTTTCACCCTTCTGGACCCCAGCCTTCATGAGGGACAGCAGCAGACCTGCCCTGCCCAGGGGTCCCTGGGGCCATCTCTCCCACCCAGCTCTATGGCGTCCCCAACAGCTCTGTGCTCACACTCAGGCAGCACTACCACTGCGCTAGTTTGCAGCCTCTGGAGGGGGCAGAAACCTGTTTGTGACTTAAGGTAAGTTCCGTTTGCCTCTGGACGCAGGGAGGATGCAGGAGGATGTTCGAGCTGCAGGCACCTACAGCTCTGTGGCCTCCCATCTGCTTCACAGGTGGATCCCAAGCCCAGGGAAGGGGCTAAAGGCTTCCAGGACCCACAGACCAGAGGCTGACCTGAGTTCTGTGGTCTTCAGCTGAGGGCTAAGGAGAGTTCGTCCTGGGGAAACTGGGAGCCAGTCAATCACTGCTGTTCAGGGAGGCCTGGTCAGCAGTCAGGCCACCCTGACCCAGCATGCCCGGAGAAGATGCCCAGGGCAGGTGGAGCTGCCCAGGAGCCTAAGGTCTGGCAAACATCCAGATAATGTGTACATGTGGCCCTGTCCCCTTTCTTCACATACCCCACACCAGTAACACCTGTATTGTCCAGGAGAAGCCCTGTCTGAGTGCCCAGTTCCCGGAGATAAAAATGCCTTGACCCTGCCTTCAAGGACCCAGCAAAGGAGAGACCAGAAAACACACAGCTGCTACATCCCAGAGCAGCGCCCGACAGGAAGGAGGGGGCCAGGGGCTGGGCCAGGGAGCTGAGCCTGCTGTGGTTAGGACACCAGACCCAGAGGCTTCCATCAGCTGAGAAGTGGGGTCCAAAGGTGGCAGAGGGTCAAAGAAAGCTTCCTAGGGCAGGCAGCAGCCCAACTGCTGGGCAGGACTTGTCCCCAAGGTAGACACTGGGAAGAGACTCATACCGCCTTGGGAGCACTTGGCCCAACTATTCCTAGAAGACGCAGCAGTTGGCCAGGCTGTGTCCTGATTTCTCCATCACCTCTGAAAGGAGCATGGCAGAGATGGAGGCCCCAGGAGGATGTCTCTAGGCCTGCGGCAAAGGAGTAAGAGAGCAGCTCTGGGCCCTGCCTCCCTCACCACTGATGTCACACACTTCAGAGGGGACCCAAGGGTTCCACCCTCCAGTCACACCGGGGGTCCACTGGGAATCCTCCATCAGACTCCATGCTCAGACCCCAAGTTCCAAAGGCAGAGGAGAACTGGGTCAGAGGATCCCAGCAGAGGCACTTGAGGAGAAAGGCAGAAGGCAGGACAAACACAGGCCGGGGGCTCAGCACACAGCTTGGTGGCTTCAGGGCCAGGCCCGACCTCAGCACTCCTGCCAGACATTGGGCAGCCTTTGGTAGCTTGCTGCAAGCCAGGCCAGAACCTTGGGAAGGGGCCAAGCAGGTGACACAGAGTGGACAGGGGAGGC
Organism: Marmota monax; assembly: GCF_021218885.2. Lineage (NCBI taxonomy): Eukaryota > Metazoa > Chordata > Mammalia > Rodentia > Sciuridae > Marmota > Marmota monax. Next base: position 9,612,236 of record NW_026692321.1, on the reverse strand, counting down.
CTGGCAGGGACTCACAGTGCACCATCCCAGAGTGGGGAGTCGGGGGCCATCTCTGCCACTGAAAGCAGCACAGCCACCCCGCGGATGCACGTTCATGCCAGCGGCCACTGTGATTGTCATGATTGCTCCGTTATGTCACCTTTATCATCTCCACTGCCTGCTTTCAACTCTCCCATCTGTGAAACAAGAGGTTTGGTTTCAAGAGGGCACAAGGCTTTTCTGGCTCTGGTTTCTTGTTCCATAATTTTATAATTCCAAAAGCAAAAGGCCCTGGGTTGGGGTCCCACTTCACTGCTCACTGGCTGTCTAGACTTAGAGATTCTCCATAAACCTCCCAGCCTCAGTGTCCCCATCAGCCCTGAGGCCCAGCTTGAGCTAGCCCCAGGGCATCAGTGCTGTCAGTTCCTCACCTCCCCCACCCCACCCCACCTGACCCCACCCACTCCGTCATTTTCCCCCAAGCGGTGCCTGGTTTCACAGTTCACTGGCCACTCCCTGGAGAAGGGCAGGGATTTCGACAGGCGGGAAGAGAAATAAACTTGGAGACCAGAAGGAAACAGGACTTGTGAAGAACCCGGAGCCAGGATTCTGGACCCTGGGCTGGTGCTTTGTGGGCTCTTTCATCCTGATAGTAGCCAGCGGAAGACAACAGGCCTGCCTGAGTCCCAGGTGCAGAGAGCAGTCTCACAGAGGGGCCCCTGGAATGCCAAGGAGCGAACTGGGGGAGAAACGGTTTCCGGACAATAGGCAATTAACACTCATTGCCCATAAAACCGGTAGTTTTCAAATAGCCAGATAATTTAGGCCACCGGGGGATGGGGCTGGAATTACCTGATTAATTGCTTCACTTGTTTAGACACCGCCTAAGAGGTGCTGTTGGCTCTTTGAAGTCTTGCTAGACTTTCTCCATCCTTCTCTCCAGGCTCAGTATCCAATCCCACCTCCTGCTTAGCGCAGGAGCCCACGCCCCTCGTCCGTCCGTGAAGACAGACGTAAACTTTATTTTTGATTCTTGTTTTAGAAAGCAATCATATTGGCCTGCTCTCTGCTTTTGTCTGGGTCCAAAAATCACTGATTCATTATTTATTCAATTAAAATGTCTCAGATGCTTTTTACCTTCCAAATTCTATTCTAGGCTCCAGGGGTATCAATGCAAACAAACAAACAAAAAATTCTGGGAAGGTGCTACCCAGCCCGCCCTGGCTCTGTCCCCATGAAGGTGTGAGCAAGTGCTGGAACCTCCCCAGGCTTCAGTTTCCTTCTCCTAAAACAAGGGGTGTGACAGCACCCACCTTTTAGGGCAGGTTGGAGGATTCAAGAACACATTCTCTAAAAAGGAAAACAAAACCAAATTCCCCACTTAGGTGACAAGTGAGCCAAGTGAGCCAAGCTTTGGGGCTCCTGCACACCAGTCCTCCACTCAGTGAACCCCAGCGCCCAGCCCTGCAACCTATCAGTGGTCAGGGAAGGACGGGAATTTTCCATTAGCTAAGGATGCACGCAGCTTTTTTTTTCAGTGAACACTTAGTACATACACCTGGTGTCCTAGGTAATGTGTCCTTCAGCCCTTGAAGTAACCCTAAGAGATATGTGCTGTCACCACTCTTGGTCACAGAGAAAGGGACCGAGTCTCAGAGGGTTCGATTGCTTTCCCACATTCTCCAGCAAACATCCGGGGTCTGAACCCCGTGCCCACCATAGGCCCAGTGCACTGCCCAGCCCCTCCTCCTGGCCCACGGGCTGTCCCTCTCTCCACACGGAGGAGAAGCAGGCGGGACAGGGATTACCCCCACCTCACAGCTGGGGAAGCCGAGGCTCCGGCCGCTGGGTGTCCACCCTCACGCTGGGCATGGTTTTCAGGTGGGACGTTCTGGTCAAGGCCTTGTGAGGCCTGCTCCCAGCTCACTCCTATTCACCATGTGGTGCACCGACCAGTGAGGGCCACAGAAAGGAGACGCCTCCCCATCCCCAGGCCACCTTCTCTCAGGGACCCATCTCTAAGCAGAGACCTAGAGGTCACAGAACTGTTCTCCCTGACTGCAGTTCAGAAACAGATCCACCAGGGACATTGCCACAGCCGGCCCGAACTCCCCGCCCCCACCTGGCACCTTCCTCTCCCCACCCCCACCCAGGAGGAGAGGAGGGTGGGCTGCACCAGGCAAAGCCCCCCAGGGAACTTGCCCGACAGCTTCCCCCACCCAGAGTCCTGCGGCTGCTTTCCCAAGGGGGGAGGAATTATTTGTTTTTCCTGTTGCCCTGATTGATGGGCCACTTTGTTCTTTATCTATTTGCACAAACTCAGTGAAGTGACCTGCTCTTTCCCAGAGGGCAGAGATGCTGTCGGCACCTCAGGGTCACAGGTCAGTGGACCTGCCCAGGGCGGAAGGTCACCTGGGAGGTCCACCTGGGACCGTGGATGCTGATTTTGCTTGGCTAAATATCTCTTCCTTGGAACTGTAGAGGACAGAGAGAGAAATGGCTGTGCCCAGGGCTCCTCCTGCCTGTGGCTCTGAGCTGGTTCTTCCCACTTCCTGGTGACAACCTGGCAGGAAGGCGTTGGCGCCTCTGTTAGGAAGAGGTGGGAACTGAAGGTGGGGGCGCTGGAGACTTAGCCAGCATGGCACAGGGAGAAGGGGCCAAGCAGGGCTCACCTCAAGTCTTCCCGATGACCAGTTCAGCCATTGCTGGTCACCGTCTGTCCTGCCCCAGGGACACAGGCCAGGAGGGCTGCACCACCAGGGCTGAGCTATGCCTCTGCTAGCTGGGTACCAGCTCAGAAGGAGCAGCCAGGCTCGCCATCTTCCTTTCATGTCCCTCTGTCAGGAACCACAGGCGTCTCCTCCCCACACCTCTCTGCGGACCCCTGAACTGCTTTGTCAGAGTCTCTAGGTTGTGTCAAAATGAAGGCCAAAGAGGGCCAAGCTCAAGCCCCTCACAGAGAGTATTGATGCATTTGCAGGCAGCCTGGGACCCCTCCCCAGCCCCCAGCTCCAAGCCCCAGCCAGGCTGTGAAGGGGTCTGGGTGGCAGGGAGGCAGGGCCAGGAGTCCCACTGGAGTCCTCTGCAAATGGCAGATGCCCTTTGGCCACGTGACCTTGGAGGGCCTCACCCAACTTCTCAGGGATGCGCAAGGATCCAGAGAACATTGCCTAAACCATGAGTGAATTCAGCATCTTTATTTCACAGACCTAAATAAGAGGCCCAGAGGAGGAAATGGATGTCAGATAGGAGCCAGATGGAAAACCCAGTCTTGTCCCAGACATGGCCCACCAGACCCCGAGAGCCCACAGCAGCAGTACCGGCCCTCCCAACCAGTGATGGAAGGTTTAGAAACATGCGTTGTTTGGGGGGGGAAAAATCTTCATTTTAATGAGACTACTTTTAAATATGCTAAGTGAGGATCTGAGGCAATTATTCAAATAATTAATGTCAGAAACCCTCCCACAGATTTTTTTTTCACAATTATTAGCATATTTCAGGTGTAAAGTGGTGGGGTTTTCACTTACATTATTTGGTTAATTGTCTCGCAGGTGTAGACACATTCTCAGAGGGAAGAGATTGCCAAGACTGTGTGCCCAGACCCCAGCCCCAGGCACCTTGGCACAGAGAGACCTTTGTGAGTGATCCGTCTAGTAGAAATAGCAGTTATTATTTGAGAACATGAGATGCTGGAAAATTGGCATGTGCCCAAATGCAGAAAATGTGTCCCCCCGCAGGAACTGCCTGTATGGGCAGAGACCGTTAATGAGTTCCCTAGTCATTATTTCAAAACTGACCTGGTAGGAGATTTGGCCCCTGGAAATACTGCCAGGAGTTTTGAGATTAATACATTTAAAGAATGTTTAAACATCAGAGATGGAAGAGCTCTTAAAATCATCTAAGGCAAACACCCTCATTTTATGGATGGGAGTGCCAAGGTCAGGGAAGGGCAGCTGCTGGCCCTGCTCCCTCCTCCAGTGAGAAGCAGAGTGGCCAGTCTCTGCCCTCGCCCCTCACCTTACCCGGAAAGCAAGCTACCACCGTCACCTCCTCCTCCACTCCCAGGGACCTCCCTGCAAGCCTACAGGACAAGGGAGAAGAGGGTTCTGATGTTGTCTGCTCAGCCACATCCAGGGTCTCCAAGAGCCAGGCACTTGATCACCACAGAGGTCATTATCTCCACTTAACAGATCAGGGAAACTGAGGCCCACAAAGCTAGGAGCATGGGCCGAGGCGGAGCGGGGGTGCCACAATCCAGAACTGGTCCATGTGAAATTACAATTCTGCCTTATTCATTGTGCTACAGGCTTGCGACGTGTGGCTGAAGGAGACAAGCTGGAAAGGAACAAGATTAAGAGGAGATGGGCGCAGGGGATGGACCCAGCTAAGTGTCCCTGGCTCAGTCAACCACAGGGTGACCTTGGGAAAGTCCTTTCCCATCCCCTGGGCTCCATCTCTCCACCTTTAAAATGATGATGTTGGACAAGATATGACGTTAGGGGCCCTCAGAACCCTGAAACCTGAGAACTGTGGTTCCATCCACTAAACTCCTCCCTCCTAAGAGTACACAGTCCTTCCTGGGACGCCAGGGGCACTTTTAAGTGGCTCTATTCCACCACTCACTCGTTCCACGGATGCTCAAGCAGGACCTTGTGTGTGCCGCAAGCTGCTGCGCTTCCGCATTGACAAGCTTTATTATTCCCCCAAATTATCCCAGTGCAGGGAGAGAAAATTGAGACCTAGGTGGGTCAGCGACCTGCCCAAGGCTACTCATCTCTGCTGCAGCACATCTGGCCTGGTGTTGGTCCTGAGGACTCCAAATTCTGTGCTCCCCCATGAACCCAAAACGCTTCCCACAGGAGTTACTTAGGGTCCCCACACTAGGCACACAGGGCAAGCTGCAGAGGGCAGAGGGAGCGGGGGTTGGTCACTCCCAGCGTCCAGGAGCCCTCTGCTGCCTCGTGGCAACCACAGTGAACTGACCACGGCCTGGCCACCCTCAGGCCTGCTCGCAGCCCCTCCCTTTTCCTTCAGGCAGACACTGGGGTTGGAACCCAGACTCAGCAGAGGCCCCCTAACACTGGAGATGCTGCTATCTGTGGCCTCTGAGAAATGCACTCCAAGCTCTCCACAGTGACAACCCCAAACACCAGGAGCCACGTGCAGCCCTCCCCGCTGAACACATAGGCATTCTTGAATTCTGCCACCAGCTCAGTGCATCCCACACACGCATCCTGGGAGAAGCACCAACAAGAGGCAGATTCAGTTCAGGCACAATAAACACACAGAACACTGAGGCCTGCGTCTCTGATCCGATGCTAATTCCTGTGCCCCCCTCCCCCGCCCAGATCAAGTGGCAAACAGGCAGGGCCGGTTCTGAGAAAAGCCCTATTTCCTTGGATGCCCTGCTCTCTGCACTGGAAGGACATTTGGGCCAGAAAACAAAGTCCTGGGTACAAGGCCAGCTTACACTCATGACCTCTGTGGCCTTTGGAGAGCCACCCCCACTAGCTGGACCTCAGTTTCCTCATCTTTTAAGGGAGTCTGATAAGTCAGGCTTCCAGGCTTAGGTCCAACACTGGTGGGAATTTCTTCCTTCTTTTTTCTCCTCCTCCTCCTTCCCTTCTTCTCCCTAAATAATCGGGCTTCCACGCAGTGTGTGGCCAGCAGTGACGTTGAGTGGACATTTGCCATTCTCAATAGCAAAGAATCTGAAAGTTCTCCCTGTGTTGGGGTTGATAGTCACCTTGGAGGCCTGGTGGGAGGTGGGAGGCAGAGTTTGCCTCTGTCGCACCTGGCCCTGCCCGGCCAGCCTGCCTCTGGCCATGGCAGGGGCTCTTTCCTGAGCTCTAAGGATCAGTTGCAACTGACTAGATTTGACTGGGGCTGGTGACGCAGGAAGTGGGGACTCTCTGATGGGGGTATGGGATGGGTGGAAGCAGCTGCTGCAATAGATGGAGTCTCCAGGGCAGGAATGACCACTTAGCAGGTGACCATGACCATGTTCAGAGTCTATTGTCCAAGGCCAGGCACATCAGTGGAGCAAATGACAGTTTCCAGTGCTTGACATTGGAGTGTCCACATCCTCACCATCCAGTTCTGCCAAGTGACTTCAGCCTGGGCCTAGTTTTCTAGTCCTCCTGGGGTCACTGAACTGTCCTTGGAGTGAACTCCCTCTCAGTTCACACCAGCAGACTCCTCTTGGTTGCCAGAAGTACAAACCTCTGACTGCTCATGGCTTCCCAAGACAGCAGAAGTCTCACACCCTGCTCTTGGCCTTACATCTGTCTGAGTGTCCTGGGGCTGGTCCTCAACTCTTGTAGCCTCCATTTTAACAACTACACGTGATGATATGCCTCGAAGGAAAGCGAGTACCTCAGCTGGGTGGCACTCTTGGCACTGACCATGTCACATGAACAGGTTTAAAGAGACCTTTCTCCCTTCCCTCCCTGCCTCCCTGGACAAGATCAAACAATCGTGCCAGGTGATCCATTGTGAGGACTTAAAGAGTGGATCCTTGTCATGAGGGTTTCAGCTTCCTGAATGAATCCCAGCTTCTCGGCTTTGGCAATCCCTAGCCTTGGACTCCCCCTCTTCCTCTTCACCGACGTCAGCTGGGCCACAGGCCTTCCGACCATCTCCGGCTCCTGGCCTCTGCTCTCAATCACCCTGTGCTCAGTGGAGCTGGTCCTCTTTCCTCCACACCTCCACCCCGTGCCCCACCTCCTACCATTCCCTCTCTCCTCTTTACGTACTCAGACCCTACCCGCTCTGCTGCCCTCCCCAGACCACCTTACCCTCACCCAGAGCAAGCTTCTTCTCCACTCTCCTGGACCCGTCTAGAAGGAAGGAGGAGATGCTCTTAGAGTCCCCGCCATCTCTGTCCCACCCATCTCCAAGTGCACAGGGCCTGGCACTGAATGCCCTGGAATGGTTGGCCTGCACATTTCTCAGGGCATCCATGAGCTGGTACAGGGTAGGGATCGTTGCCACCATCTGAAACACAAGAGAGACTCAGACTGACTTACCCAAAGCCAGCATGTGCACCCAGGTCTGCCCCAAAGCCAAGTCTTGCCTTCCTCTAACCTGTCAGCATCCCTATGGGCTGCAGGCTCGGCGGAGTCCCCTGGCCAATGTTTCCGTGACATTGCCCAGATGTCACAGCCTTGTCACTCAGTTGACACAATTTTTACCCCAGGGAATTTCTGCTTACATGAAAATAAAGAAACATCTTAGAGACAACGGCTGCCCATAGATAATTAGGGGTCTATTTTTGTGCCAAAGCAGGTGACAAAGAATTCTACAAAGAAGTGATCAGTCTCAGTTTACCTTGAATCACAAACAATTTTCATTTTTACCAGAAGTGAACTCTGCCAGCCTAGGCTGACCACAGGCCCCAATAGAAGCCAAGTGGCAGGGTGTGCAAAGGACCCTGGATGCCATCCATGCTGAGTGCTCGCCGTGCAGGAGAGAAACGGAGGGCCCCCAGTAAAGGCCTTGCCTGAGGCTGCCCAGCAAGGAGGAGTAGGGGAGCCTATGCTGGAACCCTGCTGTCCAGGGGCCACAGCTGAAATAGCCCCCTCACCAATCACCACCAGAGCCTGGACATTGCCTTTGGCCATAGGTGAAGTAATCCTGGGGCAGGAAACATCCATGTTAAGGCACCAGGGTTTCTGTTACTATTATGAAACACCTGAGAATGGATACTTTATTTAATTTTTTTTAAAGAGGTTTTCTCAGAGTCGTGGCTTTGGCATTTGTTCAGGTCTGGTAAGGATCTTGTGGCAAATGGCATCATAGCAGGAATGCATGTAAGAGGGTACCATCACATGATCCGACAGGAAGCCAGAGAGGGGAATGGCTAGTAGGCCCCATCTCTTAAACATCCCTGTGGGGGACCTTAACCCAATCACACTGGGGTCCAAGCTTCTAGCACATGAACCTTTGGGGGACAAACCACCTCAAAGTCCACAGCAGGGTTGAGCCTAAAGCTTCAAAGAAGTGCAAGTCAGACTGCCTTTGAGTGACAGTTCCTCTTGCTCCCTGGCTGTCTAGTGTACTTGACTTCCAGAGCTTGCCATTTTTATTGCTCCTTCTTCTGTGCAAACAAATCATTCTCAGTCATAAGCAGTGTTTTCCTGCTCAGCTCTTTAGTTTTAAAACAGATAATTAGCAATTAAAAATGAAAAATGCATTTCATTTTTAAAGATGCTACACAAATTCAGTCAAGCATTTCATGTATAAACTAAAACATTTACCAAATAAAAATATTACACCTCACAACTCATGTCAGTTTTAAATTTTAAACACAAATAAAATTCTGTCTTCATGAAGGATGGAATGAAAACCTCCAGTTCTATTTCAATGTACTGGGTAAATGCAGTAGCAGGTGGTGCCACCAGGTTAGGGACGTGGCCAGCACCAAGGCAAGCTCACAGGTCTCTGTGCCATTGAAATCCAGCAGCACATACTGTCACAAACAAGTCACAGTTTTTTCAAGCCATCCCACAGAGAAATTACTCTCCACTGCTCCATTACCAAAAACTATGGAACAGTTAAAGATGGGTATGGGGAGTAAGAACCTTGAACCCTCAGCATCAATATGGCCCTAGAAGCAGATTTGGCTTGAGCTGTAAAACTCAAGAGACATCTTTGCAACTATGTTAGTCCAAGGGGGCTGTTATTAGAAAAAAATGTACTTTAGACTGAATAATACATAAATAAGAAAACCTATTGTTCATAGTTGTGGAAGGTGGGAAGCCCAAGGTCACGGTGACAGCAGATTTGGTGTCTAGTGAGGGCCTGTTTCCCATATATGGTGCCTTCTCTGGGAAAAAGAGCCAGACAGCTCTCGGTCCTCTTTTACGTGGGCATGAATCCCACTTGGGGGGCTCCACTCTCATGCCCTAATCATCTCTCAGTGGCCCCACTACTTAATCCAACACTCGAAGGTAAGATTTCAACACATAAATGTTGGCAGGACACAAAATTCAGATCATAGCAGCAATGTTTTTGTTCTATTCTTAAATAAATTTGATGCCTGAATCACCTATACTAAGAATCACTCCTGTCTTCACAGCACTTGGTAACTTTCAAAGCACTTCCACAATGATTATCTTGATTGATTATCCATGGTTTGTAGATGGGAAAACTGAGGCTCCGTGGTTAGAGCTAGATTTCATGGAGAAGATGCAATGTAAAAAGACTGGGTTCTTGGGGGGGCTGGGATTGTGGTTTAGCAGTAGAGCGCTCACCTAGCAGGTGTGAGGCCCTGGGTTCGATCCTCAGCACCATATATAAGCAAAATAAAGATACTGTGTCCAACTACAAGTAAAAAGTAAATATTAAAAAAAAAAAAAGATTGGGTTCTCAGTGAGCATATTCAGCCACAGATAATACACTGGTGTTCTCTGTATGTAAAAGATCTAATTACTGCGTGATTATAAAAAATGATATCTAACTGGGTGCAGTGGGGCACACCTGTAATCCCAGTGTCTGAGGAGGCTGAGGCAAGAGGATGCTATAACAAAATACGATAAATTAGGTGGCCTATAAACAACCAGAATTCATTTCTCACGGTTCCAGAAGATGGAAAGTCCAAGATGAAGTCCCTGGTAGACTTGGTGTCTGGTGAGGGCCAGTTTCCTAGTTCAGCGATCGTGTCTCTCACTTTGTCCTTTCATGGTAGAAAGGCAAGAAAGCTCTCTGGGACCTCTTTTCTAAGGGCACTAAACCCATTAGTGAGGGTTCTGCCCTCATGGCCCAATCACCTCCCCAAATCTTCACTTCCTAAAACCATTACCTTAGTGGGTAGATTTCAACACATGAATTTCAGGGGACTCAAACACTCAGGTCACAGCGATTAGTATCTTCACTCTGCATTCAGGCAAAGCCCTCAAAGGCCAAGCAGATGCCTCCAGCTGCGTGGGATGAAGATTCCAGGGCCGGGGGCTGACTCCAGGTCCCGCACCAGCTGGCTCTCACGTCCCCAGGGGCAGACACCAACCTTAGGGGGTCTTGAGTACTCCAGGCACTTCCAAGACAGGCAAGGAGACAGAGCCGGCTGAGTGACCTAGGCAAGCCACGTCACCTCCTGGGTTTTCAGCCTTCTCATGTGCAGAGTAGAAATGACCAGAAACTCCCTCCCTGGTGGGGATTGCAGGGATTTGATCCAATGTAGCCAACACACCACGGCAGCGCCTGGCCCACAGTGGACATTCAAGAAATGGCAGCTCTATTGTGAGTGACGCTGGTCAGCCATTAGCTCAGCAGGTGAAGGTGGGGGCTGGGAAGTGCCACCCCATGTGCCCTGGAAGGGTGGGAAGAGCTAGTGCCCTATCTCTGCAGGTGGCCCAGCCTGAGCACAGAGGGCACTTCATGCAGGCACCAGGTGCTCAAGGGAGGCTCTCGCTGACAGGTGAAGATGTCGAATCTGCAGGGGCAGCCTGGAGCCTGCAGGGGCCCCACAATAAATCCCTGGATTCTCCATGTCAGACCACCCCAGGCTTCCCTCAGGCCCCCCTTGGGGAGGGAAATCCATGCCTGTGCCCTGCGCCCTCATGGGCGGGCTCCACTGGGAGAAGACACACTTCCAAATTTACGAATATGGCTGTGGACAAAACTGGGCCCTTCACAGCCCACGGAGGGCCTCAACTCTGCCCAGGGTGTGATAGTAGCCACCACGGGAGACTCTCCATAAAATAAGAATTATGTTAGAGCTGACAAATTTCCCCAGCATCTGCCTCCTGAAATCTGAAGGTCAGGACATTTGAGGCTGGTTCAGTTGACACTGTTAGTTGTGTGGATGTCAAGGCCAGGATGGGAGCCCTGCGGAGAGATGAATTCTCCAGAGAGGAGCTGTGGCCCCAAGCTGGGCAGGAAGATTTGAGGACTTCTAGGTTCCTTCCCCAAAAGCTGGGACAGGGGTCAGGGCTGAGGGGGTAGGTGCCCTTAAGGAGATAGCATGGTCACACCCTTGGAAGTGTGTCTGGGAACCAAGGTCTGAGGTCTCTGACTTTGAGTAAGACATGTAGTCTCTCTGTGCCTCAGTTTCTTCACTTGAAATTGTGTGCATTTATTCTCCAAATATTTACTACATATTTTCTTCATGTCAGGCGCTGTTTCAGGCCCTGGAAATTCTAATTCAATAGAGCAAAGTTCTCGACTTTATGAAGGTTAAATTTTAGTAAGGGAGAAAAATAATCAACAAATAAATAAATATATAACACATCGTCACTGAGAAAATGAAACAGTGTGCTGGGTTGAACAGGGTCTTCCCAAAATTGTGCTCATTTAGAATCTGTGAAGGTGACCGTATTGGAAAATAAGATCTTTTCAGATGGAATCAAGTTCGAGGCCTTTCTGGATTCAGGTGGACCCTACATCTAATAACACTAATGTCCTTACAAGGAGAGGGGAATTTGGACACAAAGATACAGGCTCACAGGGAGAAGGCCCAGTGAGGACGAAGCACCGCTTGGAATGACACAGCCACAAACCAAGGAACACCAAGGATGGCGGGCAACCCCCAGAAGCCAGGAGAGAGGCCTGGAGCAGACGGGCCCTCAGAACCTGCAGAAGACAACCACCCTCACTGACTCCTTCCAGGCTCGAGACCTGGAAAGAACCGCTGTTTGAATCACCCTGTTGGTGGTCACCCATTGTGGCCGCCCTTGGAAGTGAATGTGCATGGCAAAGGAGCAGCTCCATTATTGACCGTGATTTGGGGAGGCCCCCTGACTAGGGGACCTACGGGCAGAGGTTGGAATGAAACGCAGGTGATGGCTTTGCCACTATCTGGGAACAAGGAGAGACAGAGGGATCAACTGTGGACCTACCACACCAGGCTGTTGGGAGAACCAAATGCGTTAGTATGTGTCAATCTCTTAGCACAAAGCCTGGCACCTAGATTTCAGCAAGTGCTGTGTTGGGGTCATGGTTGGGTGGATTGAGGTCCTTGGAGAGCTCTCGGTCTCCTCTGTCACCTTTGCATCCAAGTTCAAGCTTCCTAACAGAGTGTCTCGGTCCTCCCAACATCCAGCCCTGCTGACATCTCTGGCTTCATCTTTCATGACTCCCACCTCTCAGCTTACTCTTGGGCCATCCGGGACCACAGCCAAGGAGGGCACACGCTGCTTCACACCTCCACACCTGGCACTAGGCGACCCCTCTGCCTGGGCACCTCCACCCTTGACCTCAAGGCAGTTCCGGGGTGCCCTTCTTTGAAGACCTCCCTGGCTCATTCATTTCTTCAGCAAATGCTCGCCAACACGTACAACCCGCCAGCATTTCCAGGACTCAGACACACCCCAATCCTTCCACCTTAGTGCCATCTCTCTACTGGTGCTGCTTCATTTTGCCTATAAGGAAACAGGTCAGGAGAGGGCAGGTGACAAGCCAAAGTGGCATCACAAATCAGAAGGAGTAAGGTATTAGGTATATGGGGGTGGGTTAGGGACAGCCTTTGAAATCACAGTCTTGATTGAAAACAAACAAACAAACAAACGAAAAGCCAGATAGTGCTGCTGACCCCTGGCCACTAGGCATTGTTGACAGCTGCTAGTTTCTGATGTCCCTTGTCACCCAGACACAGGATTCCAAGGGGCTGGGATCATGGAGCTCATGTCCCCACCTGCCTTGGCTCGTGTACGTTATTATTTCTGCATTGTCAGGAGCCGTTGTCCCGTGGCCAGGAAACGCATATTTCACACTTTGCTGGAAGGGATAAAAGAATTTAGGGGCCAAAACAGAAGTCAGATTGTTATATTGTTCTAAATAAGAATTGTTGAGTTGTTGCCAGAGATTTGAAAATGACAAGAATGGGTATTGTGTATTTTGCGGCTGGAGAGCAAAAATATTATTTTTGGAAGATGTCCTGTGGACACTCCCTCCGCTGCGCATCAGGAAACAGAGCGCTTCAGTTCATGTGCTGGTGGCGCTGAGAGATGGACGGAAAGACCGTCAGGCGACGAGTGTCGGCTCCGGGCAGTGGAGGCAGGTCTGGGAGCGGGAGAGTCGGGGCTCAGCCTGGGCACACCCCTGCTCACAGGCTTGGTGACCTGATCCACGTCACCTCCCTCCTGATTGCAAATCCCTTTGCACCAACTAACAAGAGGAAACTGGGAGTTCTCCTCGCATGGCCTCCCTGGCTGCAGTCTGGCCAGGCTGACCCCACAGGTCCACAGCCTGTGGACACAAGCTCTGACTGAAAGGCCACAGCACAAGGAGAGAAAGAGAAGTCCATGGCAACACCCAGAAATGGTGGCCTTTCCCCTCATCAGATCCAGGTCTGGAGTGGGCACTTCCCAAAGTGTCTTCAAGCTAGGTATGACACCAGAGGCCCGTGGGACCTAGTGGAGCAGAGATTATCAACCCAGCCCTTGGTGCAGGGAAACTGAGGCCCAGAGACCCCAGGGCTGCCTGACTCCCTGACCTTGTGTCGCTCCATACCTGACCTCTATCCATCGCCTTCTGGGGACACAAAGGAGGGAGACAAGGGTCCTCCCTCCCAAGGCTCATGGCTTTGTCTGCTGCCTACGTGGAGGTGTGGAGAAGGCCAAAGAGGGCCATTGCCCACCACCCTGGGGTGCCACTGCATAGTGTAAACACTGGGCCAAAGAACCAGCCACTTCCTGCCCAGTTAAAGAATTCCCAGGGGGACCTTCTCGTTTCTATCCATCAGACCTCCTCAATACTTCAGGGTTCAGGGGCTGGAAGGCCATGTGCTAGGGACAGGGATAGAAAAATCCCTCATCCTTGGTGACATCCACAGTAGGCAGCCAGCCCACCCTCCCGAGAGTGGAGATCTGAAGACTCAAAATGACTTTTGCTTCAGCCCTAAATCAACTTCTGTTTCCTTTGTGCTATCAAAAAAGCAGCCAGGCTACAAGAAACTGATGTTCTCCTTCAAGTTCAAACACAATCATAAAAGCTGAGCAAGTACTGAGCGCTTGCTGTGTGCCACACACTGTAGCCGATGCTGTACTGTCTGCACCTTATTTGATCCTCACTGAAGACCAAGAGGCAGATGAGGGGTCCATCCCCACTTTACAGGGAAGGAAATGAAGGTTTAGAAAAGGGGCAGCCTGCACCCCTTCGATGTCCCCCATACTGTTCTTTATCCTGCCAGGAACAGTAACATTATAAAGCAAAACATACTAATCCCACATTACTCCCTTTTGTTTGAATACACTTTTTAAAGAGCAATTCTAGGCTCATAGCAAAATGGAGTAGAAGGCATAGAAATTTCCCATGTAGCCAGGCGCAGTGGCACACGCTTGTAATCCCAGCAGCTCAGGAGGCTGAGGCAGGAGGATTGTGAGTTCAAATCCACCCTCAGCAACTTAGTGAGGCCCTAAGCAACTTAGTGAGACCCTGTCTCAAAATAAAAAGTAAAAACAGGTTGGGATGTGGCCCAGTGGTTAAGTGCCCCTAGTCAATCCCTGGTACAAAAAGAAAAAAAGAGAAATTTCCCACAGAACCCTGCCCTCCCCCATACTGTTCGCCCTTTCTGAGGGCAGGGAAAACCTTTCCTACAGCCCCTCCCTGGCCTCTGGTGAGCGAGGTAATCAAACAGTTTCATAAAAGCCACTCTTCCAGATTCTTGACATTTTCCATCAGAAGCAATAATTTTGTTTTTATTTTTAGCCTCTTGTATTGGTAGTATAAAACGGATTCTAAGCATTCCTGGCTTCTTTAACAAAGTACATGGAACATGTACTCTAAACAAATCTTAATGCCCTGATATCCCTTGGAAACCCACTCTGTGCCGGCTGCCCGGCCCTGCACTAAAGGGCCGCGATTTGCTTCTCCACGTGATGATTCCGTTTTCTTTCCCATCGCCTCCTCTCCGAGCTCCCGCCTCTTAGTTCCATTTCTCAGCATGTCCCCAGTTGCTTCACTATTCACCCCAACAGGGGAGAGGAGTTATGTTTTCCAGAGGAGACCTGATTAAATCAGTAATGTCTGCATCACACACAATTCTGTGCCACCCAGCTGACAAGAGAAGCTGAAAGTGACGGGGAACCCGCTCCGTGGGGAGCGCTGGGAATTATTTTGGTCGATACCCACATGCATTTTCTGCTTTCTTCCGGGGCAATGGCTGTGCTCTGCAGCTAGGAGCTTCCCACTCGGGCCCTTGGGTGAGCAGAGGGCTGATAAAATTCTACACAGTGCAAATCGCCATATTGGCCAGGTAGCCTGGGATTATCAGCGCCTTGGTGGGAGTCCAGTAGGAGAGGAAATGAGTTCTGATCTGAGGGCCAGGGCTGGGTACTAGCCAGGCATCTAAGTAGACACTGACCCCCTCAGGGCAGGCCCACCAAGGAGGAGGCTAGGGATCAGGACAGGTCACTTGGGAGGAGGAGACAGAAGAAACACTAAGTTTCTAGAATTTTCTCTGCTGAGTTCCATCCCCCTAGGGGATGTTGCTATCAGCCCACCACCTGTTATAGCCCAGATCAAGCCATGGAGGTGCCTTGGGCAGGCTAATCTCAGATGGATCAGCGATGTGGTGTCTCTTCTAACCCATAGCTTTACCTGCAGGCCTGATGTTGAATTAAGGAGCAAGTCACTGAACAACACTTGCAGGAAGGGCAGAGAAAGTGGCCGGGGGGCATTTCTCTGGCTCTCCTCCATTGAGTCTCACGGTTCTGCTCCAGGTTCACCTTGCCTGCGCCATTCGACAAAATGAAAGCCCCCAGTTAGCCAAGCCGTGGCTCTGAATGGCTCTTTCCCTGAGGGAACCTCTCAGAGGTCTCACCTCACCACCTCCATCCTAAATACCTGATGCATCTCCCTGTTTTCTACCTACTCCCCAAGAGGAGTCGTGGTGGGTGCGAGTTTCCCCATCTTATGACATTGCCCGTGTTTAGATAGGTGCCCAAGACAGCTGCTCAGCTGTGCCACCCTCCATCCAGCTCCTGTCAGGGTGGCCAAGTGAAGAAGGCTAGCGAACTCCCAAAGGTGACATCTCAGTACCCCCCACACATACATGGAGCTGGACTAGATCCGCAGATGTTTTAAATGAAAGAATTCCTTTAAAATCCATTAACCCGATCTCCAGTTGCACAGCAGAAAACACAGAGTCTCCAAGAGGTCAAGAAAATTGTTCAAGGTCATAGCCAAGAAGTTGCAGAGTTGGAATTTGAGCCAAATCTGATTGTGTTGCTGTTGGCACTGCCACGGGTGTGTCTTGGGACATGGACAGGCCTGGCAGGGCAGGTGGTATGTCTGCCTCCCTGGGAGGCAGCCTCAGCGACGCTTGGTGGGTTGAAAGAGCAGGGAAGGCAAGGCCTGGGTTCTGTGGTTAAGGAATGAAGGGCTGGGGCACGAGGCTGGATCAGCCGAGGGCCCCAGGTCGAGACCCTGTCAGTCCCTCTTCCCACCACTCAGGCCTCATCTTGGATGCTGGACCTGGAAGGAGCTCTCTGGCCAAGTCATGTGGCCCCAGGAGTCTGGAAACAGATGGGCCCACATTCATGAGCACGGCCGAGGGGAAACCTGGAGACAGGGTGTTGGGGTTCAAAGCAGAGAAGAGTTGGGTGACCACGAGAAAACAGAACAAGCAACAAACAGTGAGCCCGCCGCATCAAAGGCCGGGAGGAGAACGTCACAGAAGGGGCCCAGGCACTTCTTCTCCAGGGGTCCCCACACTTTGAAAAGTGAGAAGATGATCCAGGGGACCCAAGCTGAGCCAGTCCTGCTCAGGGTCGTCCTGGTGGCTCCTCTGGGTTGGCTTTGGGAACGGTGGCCTGACTCGGGGATATTTTAAACGGACCAAGGTACCAGAGCTGATGCTTGGTCCAGCTTTCTTTATGTTGCCTTGTTAAATTGTTCAAACGACCCCATGAAATGCATAGGGCTGGGCCCCTCTTTCCATACGGAGAAACTGAGGCTCCCAGAAGTTCCTCGCGGGGTTACGCGTGGATTGGAAGCTAGTGAGGCCTCAGACCAGGCGTTCAAAGCCAGCCCCGTCTGACTGTAAAGCTGGCACTTTGTACCCAGCCTGCAGCCCCACAACGTCCCCCGCTGGGTTTCCTCGCCGGTGACCTCTGTCTGGAGTGTGACACGTGGAGTGGGGAACCGAGTCGTCTGTGTTGGCGACAGGTCCTGATTCACACTGGGCTAACTTTAGATCCCCTCACAATGGCGCCTCCTAATATAGAACAGCCCCGAGGATCACGTTGGCAAATGCTTTGTTTTTGTTTGATTTGACCAGAAAAAGGAGGACAGCGAAGGCGATGAGGTAATGGGGACCGCGGCCCCGCCCCCACGGCTGCCTTTCAGGGTCCAGGAAGCTCTGATAGGGACAGCGCCAAGAATCTCCATGGGGTTTTCCAGCTCATTGTCAAGGGTCTCTCTCCCCCAGTGGACGCAGGGCTAGCTTCCTGGCTGAAGGAAAATAGAGCCAGCCAAGTTGGGCCCCCTGGCCTCTCTGAAGCCTCTTGAGTCCTTGGAGAAGAGCTAAGTGTCCAAGGCAGGGGATCACCCCACGCACCTCCTGGAGCAGTGAGCAGTTCTCCAGCCCCTGCCGGGCCTCACCCTGGGCAGCCACCAGCACGCGCTTACTGTGTAGCAGGTGGTTCCTTCGCACACACCGTGCAAGTGTGTGCAGGAGCAGGTCACCGCCGCGCTACCCAGTATGTGGGAGCTCAGAAGCAGCCGACTGCCTCCCGAGGTATGTTCAAGGGGTGACAGTCCTTGGTCCTCTGTGTCTGCAGTATGGCTTGAAGCACCACCAAGCAGAAAGCATGAGAGCCCCCCCCCCACCAGCTGCACATGAGCAAACCCCCTTCCTGCCTCCTCCTGGCTGGGGACCTTGGTGAGTCTACTCTCCTGCGGCCTCAGTTTCTTCATCTATAAAATGGGGGAAAGACCAGTTTGGTGGGTGCTGCCTAGAGTTCTAAATGGGAAATGTGAGCAGCTGTCTTGGCTCAGTGCCTGTCCTCTGGGGCCTCCACTGAGGGCAGGAGGGACGCAATGTTCCAATCACCAAATCCTGGAAAGAAAAAATTCTCTGATTTTTCATGAAAAGAATTAAAAGGCATGAACGTGAACTCACATTTCCACATTAAACGAAGTTCCTTGTGGTAAAGGAGAGCCACAAAATAGCTCAATCTTGGGAGCTCCCGGACCCCTAGCTGTGAGTGTCGGAGTCCGGCCGAGGTCCCTATTAGGGTTCTGCTGACAGCTGGAAAAAGAGCCGAGTGGGGCAAGTCATGGGCAGCCCCTGGAGAAACTTCCCCAGTTTCCACACCAGGAGAGGGCACTATTTCGGCCTGTTTACAGTTGAAATCGAGGCTCAGAAAGGTTGAGTCACTTATGGGAAGTCACACAGGAACTGGGAATTGCCCTAGCTTGATACATTTGCACTTTGCTGACTTCCTGGGAGATCAGGTTCCAGTGAAGCAGCCCCAGGGGCCCTCACGTCTAGGTTTCTCTAAAGGCCTTTCTGGGGAAAGAGAATGAGACACGAAATGCTACCCCCTTCCTTCCTTCCACATCTGCCCTGCCCCCAGCCCCACCTGTACCAGTGGCCAGCGGGGCTTTGAGGTCCAAGGACCCCAGACAGAACACTCTTTGAGATCTCTGTCATTTTGGCCATTGGGGAAACTGAGGCCCAGGGAGGGAAGTGGCTGAGGGGGGAGTTGGGTCCTGCAGAGTCGGCGTCACCAGTGCTAGCTGTGATGCCAGGTGGTGGGCGAGGCCAAGCCGGAGCCTTCAGAGCTGCAGCCTCCATGCCCCTCCCCAGCCCTGGGCTCAAATCCACCATGAATGTGGGTGGCATGGGGGGCCTGGGGCTCTTCCTCCCCGCCCCGACAGGCCAAGATCCCCCCCACGGCACCCCCAGCCCTCAACGGAGGGACAGAGAGAGTGGGGAGCAGGGTGCGGTTCCGCCTCCCCCTCCCTGGCCTGCAAGTGATTAGAGCAGAGATAACATTCCGGTGGGGACAAGGGGCCCCTGCAGATCAAGGTCTCCCCACCGGCCACGGGGCCTGCTGGCTCAGCTGTCTGTCCATCACTGCTCAGCCCCAGCCCCAGGAATGTCAGGAATCCCCCTCCCCAAGCCCCCGCCTCGCCGCTCGGAACCCTCCCCCTCCCTCCCAGGCATCCATCAGCTCAGGCTTCTGGAATGTGCTTGCTCCTGGTACCGCCAGGCCAGGCAAGTCGGCTAATCCCCTGCACATTCATCACTTGTCGGGAGAGAGACCCCGCGGCAGGCCGCAGAGGGTTCTGCCCTGACCTGCCACGGCCGGACAATGGCTGGACGGACAGACGGCCTGGAGGGGCGGAAAGGTGGCTGAGCAGGACAGGCCAGAGAAGACGAGCCCGGGGCTGCTCCTTACCTCTCGGCAAAGGCTCGGTGCTTCCAGAAATCCCCACCCTCCGAAAGGCAGTGGGTTCCAAGGTGAAGAGGGGGAAAGGAGGTGACTGTTTCACTGTGGTCCAGGGGAATCCAGGAGACGAGGCTGTAGCTCAAGGCCAGCCTCACAGGGAGAATGCAGGAGGAGATGCAGAAGGCCCAGCACACGGGGAGGGTGGCATCAGAGGGGACAGAGACGCGGCTCAGTCTGGTTTGATCATTACACACGTCCACATGTGTAGAATCACAACCCTGTACCCCCAAACCAAGGGCAAACGCTATAAGCCAATTAAACAATACAATTCTAAGTTAAAAATATAAAATGGCAAAACCCTGTTCCTCCCACTGGGTGGTCTCAGTCCATAAGAAAGAGCCATGACACCCCAGAAGATCCCAGGCCCTTCCTGTCACCTTCCCGGCCCTGCGAACGTGGCGTGCTCTCCATAGACAGGGACCTCTTGGTTCAGATCCCCACAGCACTTCCCCTTCCTCTGTCTGGGTTCTTATCCCAGTGCTAAGTCCTTGTCTGTGTACTGTGTGTCTCCCGTGACGCACAAAAGCCCCATAAAGGCAAGACCCACACCCGCCTGACAACAATGAGATAGTCTTAAATCTGCCATCGACTGGCTGTGTGACCTCAGCCAGTTACTGAACCTCTCTGAGACTCCATTTCCTTATCCTTGACATAGAAACTTTCTAAGAGGCCTGCCAACAGTGACACCCTAATGGTTTATCTGAAATCGCCCATTCAGAAAGAAGAAACATCTGCAGGGACAGCTGAGGGCTGGCAAGTCCTAAAACAGCCGTAAGAAGAGACGCGCTTTCTCATTCAGTACCTGGACAGTGGACTGTTTAATTTCCTTATGTGCAAAGACCCCATGAAGCTAGACCTCAAAGCAAAGCACACTATTCCGTCTTCACCCGTGACCTCTTGGCCTGAGTTCATTATTTCAGTGAACCTCTATTGAGCACACTTTCCATTCTGGGCACAGTGCGAGGGATTAGGAACACAGCAGTGAACAAAATAGGGTTCCTTTTCTGAAGAAGATAGACTCTTGGGTGGACAGGTATGGGTCATGTGATGCATCCTGAAGACTGGGGGTGGGCAGGGACATTCAGCTGGGAAAGGTGCTCCAGTTAGAGAGGCTGGGGGGAAGCCCAGGAAGGCTTCCTGGAGGAAGAGCATGTGGTTAAAACCCCTGGGTGAAGAGGTGTGGAAGGAGATCTAAGGACAGGGGACGCTGAAGCCCGGAGAAGGCCCCCTACTCGGAAGACAAGCCCAGGAGCGTGCCCAGCCTCCCTGGCCAGCCTGCTTCGGGCTGTATTTCCCCACAGCCATCTGGGCACCTCAGACCTCAGGGCAGCTAACTGGCTGGGAGCTCGACTCTCCATATAAATCACTGAAATCCACAAAGGCCTCTCTCGGGGCCCAGCCTCCTGGAGGAATGCAGGAAGGGTGGAGGCGAACAGCCTTCAGCTGGTAATTTTAGACGCATTGTCACGCTGCCGGGGCCACCCCTCAGCTGGGTCCTGACTGAGCTGGGAGGGGGGGGCCTCTGGTCTGGAGGCCTTGGGAGGATGTGGGCTTTGGAAGGAGGCCAGGCCTAGGCAAGGCCCTTCCTTCGCGGGGGCAGAGCTCGGCCTGGGGCCTTGGCCCCTAAAGGCCTTTCCCTGTGAAAACACGTTGCCAAGGCCACGAACACGGAGGGCCCCCAGCGACTGATGGGGTCCCCCTACAGGAAAGCAAAGCCCATCAAGGGCTGCCAATTTGATTTGGAGGAGTTCTGATGTTCTGTCACCGGGGAGCATCCGGGAGCGTCTGGGCAGCATAAGCAGGCGGGGGATTTGGGTGGGCTCACAGGCGCGGCACGCAAAGCCCCTGGGAGGGCTTTCTAGCTGTCCCGTGTACAAGTTGCAAGAACTTGGACAAGTACGAACCCTCTTTGAGTCTCAGTTTCCTCATCTGTGAAATGAGATCAATAGTAGTGTCTAAGTCACAGAGGGATTGTGAAGCAAGAACGAGATCACCCCTGTAAAGGGAGCAGCGGTCTCTCTGGCACAGAGTAAGTGCTCAATAAACGTCAACCATGACTGACCTGTTATTAAAGCCACAAACGGAGGTCCCCAAGCCCTCCGACCTCCGTTCTCACCCATCTGGCTGCACTCTTCCCCTCTCTAGGCCTGGATTTCACTGTCCGTAAAAGGGACCGTTTTAGGTCTGTGCCCATCAGGTGCAGACACAGGAGGTGTGCTTTATAGGTAGAGGGCAAGTTTTCAGACCCTGCATTTCTAAGGCCACTCGGTCACCCCCTGGATGCTCTGGTGTCCCCTGGAGGGATGGGCATGTCCAGGTCAGTCATCGTCTCTGAGCAGAGAGGCTCCGGAGAGGGGTCATGGCACAGGGAAGTGGTTTGGAAAGATTTTTTAAAAGTTTGGGAACGTCATGGTGAGGACTCTGGGTGGGAGCTCTGGAGAAAAGAGGACCAAGGGAGGGTGGCAGACGCGGGTTCTGTGGCCTCCTGATAGGGTGGTGGGGACCGGTGAATTCCTCATCCTTCAGGGGAGCAAGAAGGCTCACACCTGCTCCTGAGAGGGAGAGGGCCCTGGGCCCTGAGGGGAGTGTGGCTGGCTCAGGTGCTGCACAAGTGACAGGGCAGAGTCCTCCTGCCCCTGTGACCCACGGCCCCAAGAGGTGAGCTGCAAAGCCACCAGAAGGGTCCGTGAGTCCAGACCGCCCCATGTTCTTCCTGGGTCTGTGGAATCTGCTCCCCCTGCCGCCCTCCGTTCCGACCCTGCAACACCCTCAAACTCAATCAGGCCTCCCCTTTTCTAGAACATTCCCAGCCTCTACTGTAGGAAGGCTTTGCTGATGGCAGGAGGACATCAGGGACTCTGTAGGGCCCCGTCCCATCAGGGACATCTAGGCCCTTCTTACGATGGAGCCTATGTGACCCGCTCTGTCCAGCAGGTTCTGCTCAGGCCTGCTTGTGAGTAGGCACTCGGGGCTGGGGAGGGCTAGGACACAGCCACCAGCACAGATCCTGGTCCACAGTGCCCTCGAGCTCCTTCACAGTGCAGTAAAGCAAGGAAGAGGAAGAGAAGACGCACTTACTGGAAAGACAAAATCATCACGGTTCGAGATAACGACCGTCCACACAGGAAACCCCAGGAAGAGATACCCGTCTCCCCAGAATCTACATCCGGCAAAAATACCCTTTACAAATGAAGGAGAAATAAGGCCTTCTTGGATAAAGGAAAACTAGGAGAATTGATCATCAGAAGATCCTAAAAAATAAAAGTTTCTGAAACACAGAAGATGGCAAGAGACGAAGTCTTGGAACATCTGGAAAGAGGAAAGAATGAAAATAAGTGAATACGATACATTTTCCTCTGCTTCTTGAGTTTTTTAAGGTTTGACAACTGAATATTATCTGATACGATTCCAAACATATATAAAGGGGATATTTAAGACAATTATATTATAATGGAGGGAAATACAGTGATACAGAGGGAAGTAAGGTTGCTATACGTCACTGAAACCATACCTGTCTCCATCAGTAGACTGATGATTCCTATCTGTAAATGTAAAGTCTTGAGCAGCCACTAAAAAACCTAAATAAAGAGGCATACTCAGAAACACTGTTCATAAATCAAAATAGAATTCTAGTAAAATCCATAGGAAAGAAAGAAAAAGAAAACAGAACAGTGAAAAATGTCAGAAACAAATAAAAAAAAATACAGACTGAAGCCCTAACATAGTTATAATGAAGGTACATGCTTAAAATATACCAAATAGATGGCAAACTTGGAAAAGTACATTTAAAAATGACCTCATTATTCCCTCATTATATCGGGGCAAAAGCTAATTTTTGAAGTTCACATGCGGTGTAATTCCAGTTCCATTACATTCTCAAAATGACGAAATTATAGAGATGGAAACCAGGGCAGTGGACGCCAGGAGTCAGACAGTAGAAAGGAAGATGGCAGACGGGACCCAAGGAAGAGGAGGGACAGCATGTTGGCACTGGGACAGTTCCGTATCTTGATGGCCACCCAAGTCTACATGGGTGACAAAATGGCATGGAGCCTTGTCTGGTACATACCCACCATACAATGTCACCTTCCTGATGAGATATAATACTGTGGTTCATGATTTGTGACTGCTGAGGGAATTGGGAAGAAAGGTATACTCAGGAAACTTTCATACCATCTGCAATTTCCTGAGTATCTATAATTACTTCAAAATAAAAAATTAAAAATGAAAAGACCAGCCAGGTGTGGAGGTGCACGCCTATAATCCCAGGAGGCGGAGGCAGGAGGATCTCGATTTCAAAGCCACTCAGCAAAAGTGAGGCTCTAAGCAACTCAGTGAGATCCTGTCTCTAAATAAAAAAATACAAAATAGGGCTGGGGATGTGGCTCAGTGGTCGGGTGCTCCTGCATTCAGTCCCCAGTACCAAAAATAAATAAATAAAATAAAGTGGGCTGGGGACTTACTCTGTAGTAAATGCTTCTAGGTTCAATTTTCAGAACCAAAACAAAAAACAAAAAATAAAAAAAACCACAAAACAAAACAAAAACCTGAATGAGATAGCAGTATACACTTATCACAGCAGCTAATACTAAAAAAGGTTGACCATACCAGATGTCGGTACAGATGTGGAGAAAACAGAACTCTCAAACACTTGAGGAGGAATGGACCACTCTATACAGCTGTGAAACACACACCCAGTGTTATGTCACTCTAAGGTAGATGCAGGAGAGATGGAATCATTTCCTCTCACAGAAACGTGTACACCAACATCTACAGCAGCTCTATTCATAATCTCAAAACCTAGAAGCAATTGAAGTACCCATGGACAGATGAACGGATATTCTGGTATATGATGAAGTACACCCAGAAATAAAAATGAATGAATCGTACCCCCCACAGTGTGAATAAATTCCAAAATAATTATGTTGAGTGAAAGAAGCCAGATTCTCTCCCAGATACTATTCTATGGTTCTATTTATATAAAATTCTAGAAAATGCAGATTAATTTATAAGGAGAAACCCCCCCATATGGGTTTAGGGAGGCAAGGAAATGGAGTCAGGGTCCGTGGGGCTTCTGTAGGGGCATGAAGAACGCTTTGGGACAGGTGGGTACGTCCATTATCTTCCCTGGGGTGACGATTTTATAGATATATAAGAAAGTCAGAATATAAATTGTACAATTTAAATGTATGTTGTCATTATATAGCAATACAACTTCATAAAAACACTTGAAGTTATTTTTTTAATTAAACATTTAAAATAGTGGCTGGGGCTGGGAGTGTAGCTCCATGGTAGAATGCCTGCTTATCGTGTGTGAAGCCCTGGGTTCAGTCCCCAGTGCCCCAAATAAAATAGTAGGCAATGGACATTGAACGTTCCCATCACAAAACACATGAGAAGATGTTGAACATCTCTAGCTGTTAGGAAAATGCAAATTAAAACCACAACGCAACACTCTTGTGCACATAGTAGAAGGGCTAAAATTAAAAATACTGTCGAGGAGGCAGAGCAAGCGAAACTCCCATATGCTGCTGGGAGGAGGCAAATGGTACATCCTCTCGAGAGGACGGCTCGACAGTTTCTCATCCAGTTAAAAACACATTTTCTACATAGTACCAGCAATCTCCTCCTGAGTATTTCCCAAAGAGAAAGGAAAACTTACCTTCACACAAAAGCCAGTATGAAAAGGCTTATGGCAAAAACCCAGAAACAATCCCAATGTCCTCTGACCCGTACGTGGATAAACAAAGGACAGTCCAGCCAATGGAGTACTGCTAGAAATGAAAGTGTGGAATCACGGAGACACACATCAACCCACACGAACCTCACCTCACAGACACCGTGGGGTTGAAAGAAGCCGTGTCAGACAGCTGCAATTGCATGGCGTTCTTGAAAAAAAAAAGCTAGAGTGACAGAGCCCAGACGGGTGGTTGCCAGGAGTCATGGTGAGAGGGACCAGGGAAGGCGAGAGAGTTTGGGGTGAAGGAACAGCCTGGTAACCTGACTCTGAGGTGGGGGGGGTTACACAGATCAGCACTTGTGCTAAAATCCATACCACTGCACACACAAAGGTGAAATCTGTAAAACAATTTTAAAATGGAATGATAATAAAAAATGAACTACATTTAAAAACATCAAGTAGATGAGGTCAGTGCTTCCTACGAGAGAGAGGAGCAGGAGCCGTCGGGCCCACTTCTTCCCATCCAAACCCGCATAGTCCAGAGGGCCACTGCAGGTCCCCCCAACCAGGCTGCAAGAACTGTAAGAAGAGCTCTCTCGTTAGAGCACTCGGGACACCACAAGCCCCATGGGGAGCAGGCAGTGGAGAAAGTTCCTGGAGAGGAACCCTCTGCCTGGGCTTACTGCCACCCGGTGAGGATGGAGCTGTGGTCCCACTATACAGGAGTAGAATTGTGGCTTGGGGTGGCCAAGTCAGACACTGAAGGTCACACTGCTGATGGGTGTCAGATTTGGCACCTGAAACTCCCTCTAATCCTGGGGATGTGTCCTGTTCTCTACAAATTAGTTGCTAAACCTGGATACCCAGAGAATCCTTTGGAGACCCTTGTAGGAATATAGATTCTAGAATCTCATTCTAGATTCACTAAAAGAGAATCTCCAGAGTGGGGTCTAGAAAGCCAGACTTCTTAAGTTCCCAGATGGCTCTGATGTGCTGGAAGTTCTACAAGAATCAAAGCTGGGGTTCCACGCTCTTGTGCCCACTTTTCCTCCTGACCAGTTCAAGAGCCCCCTTCTGCCCTGGTACTGGTGGTGGATTAAATTCCACCGTAGCTTTGCCCTGGAGGCCAGAGGACTGCACAGGAGAACAAGTCCAGCATTTATTGACTACGTAAATGACTTAATTCTCTATGTCTCAGTTACCACATTTGTTTTTAAAGAACTGAATAGTAGAATAGTCTCCATAAAATCCTAAGGGTCAAACCTAACATAGACGTGACAATGCTTCTTGGGAGTCAAGAGTTTTGGAACACCTGCTTGGTGACACTCATTGTTCAAGCCACTGGGATACAGAGATAACCAAGTTCTCCATGTTAGTCAGCTTTGTTTGTTGGGACAACTACCTGAGAAAATCAACCTAAAAGAGAGAAAATTTATTTTGGCCCATGGTTTCAGAAGTTTCTGTCCATGTCTAATGGGCTCCATGGCTCTGCACCTGAGCTGAGGCAGGACATCATGGTAGAAGGGTGTGGTGGAGAATAGCTGATCAGTTCTCGGCTGCAAGAAAACAGAGTGAGGGAGAGTAGCACAGAGAGAGAGGGAGGGAGGGAGAAAGCTAGAGACAAAATACACACTCTCAGAGCACACACCAGTTACCTTCTTCTTCCAGCTATTCCCTATCATCTATAGTTTTCACCAGTCCCCAATAATACCATCAAATTATTAATCCATCAATGAGTGAATCCACTGATGAGGTCCAAGCCCTCGTGATCCAATTACTTCCCAAGAGTACCACCTCTGAGTACTGCTGCACTGGGGACCAAGACTTTACCACATGAGCCTTTATTCCAGATCTAAACTATAACAGTCTTGTATAGTCTCTCCACATCAGAACCAAGGAGCCTTTGATCTGTGACTGTCTCCTTCATCACTGAGCCTCCGGGTTGTCACCTTAGGGAAAGGGTACGGAAGATTGTGCAGGGCTTGTTTTCCTTTGTTTTGGTCACAGTGGCCAGGAGTAGAAGGAGCAACCATATTCCAATGGCTAGAATGCTATCCTTGGCCCCCCTGAACCGCAAGGGAGATGAGGAAACGTCTAGGTAATAAGTCCAGAAAGAAGAAATGGTGACAGCAGTCTCTGATAGAATATTGTTAAATCTTGTTAATTAATTAACAAAGTGCAGTTCAACTAACTCCCACTAATACCCTCTGGGCTCCATCCAGAGGTCAACTCATTCAAATACTTACCTGTGGACATTTTCCAAATATCCTGGCTCTCATTTCTCCTGTTCCTAAGTGGACTGGTGTGACGGAATCAAGCCCAAAGATGTTGTAAAAAGAGAGCTAATTTTGCATAAAAGTTTTTCTGCAGCTTAAAAAGTATTCTCTGATGGGGCACTTCCCTGAGCTAAGTAAGGCTCCTCAGCACCCCAGACCTCACAATATGCAGGGTTGCTGAGAACAGAGCAGGGAGCAGGCACCCCCCACCCCACCCCCACACACCATCCTGCACCTGCATGATACATGGTTTCAAGCCATTGTCCCCGACAGATTCCAGAGCTCCAGATCTGGAAAGGGGCACTCCTGAGTCCCCTCTGGAAGGGAGCCTCAGCCCCCTGCCCTGGAGGGTCTCCTGGTGTCCTACAGTACGGCCCAGTTCAGCCACTGACAGGGAGTGTGGGACTGGGCCAGGCCACGTAAGTAACGAAGGGAAAGGTGGTTCCACAGCTGGCTTTCAGGTCATTAGGTTGCTCCCATTCTGTGACAACTAGGTAAGAACCTGAATGACAACTTTGTGAGCCTCGGTCTCCTTATCTACAAAATGAGCGTAACACTGGCCGCACAGGGTCGTCTGCAGGCAGGGTCTTCGCAAGGCCTAAGTGAGACCTGTACGGAGTGTCTGGCCCCGAGCCTTTCTGCTGCTGCTGTTACTGCCTTTCTCCAGCCAACCCTCCTCTCACTCCGGCCTTCCTTGCTTCATTTACTCCTTGGTCCATTTCTCAGCTGGTCCTGGGCACCAGGAGGATACACTTCGGCCCCATAGGGGACACACGACTCGGCAATCACAACAACATAGGTGATATTGCCATGACAGTCTGGCTTAGAGCCTTGGGACACCCAGGAGAGAGAATACGACCTCCATCAGGGGTGGCAGGAGAGGAGAGGCCGTGGACCATCTGTGAGCTTCATGAGCTTGCCAGGCAGGCAGTGGGCAGCAGGGCCTTCCTGAAGGAAACAGTGGGGTGTGGCATGTGCAGAGATGCAAAGGCACAAAAGATCATGGGTGTCAACTAGCAAGGGACGTTCATTGTGGCTAGGACAGAGACAGTATGGGGACCAAGCAGGGGATGAGAAAGGTGCTCAGATTTCTTAGGAACAAATCACTGTGGACCACGTGCTCCATGCTGAGGACTTTGAACTTGACCCTGAAAGCAGCGAGGCACTGTCAAAAGGTATGGGGTAGGGAGGGACGTGGTCAGACTAATTTCTCAGAAGGGACATGGTCAGGTGATAGAGAAGGCACTGGGGCCTACTGATTGGAGGATGCTAAAGGACAGCATTTCCGCAGATGGAAAAAGAAGTGTAGTGACACTTGGGATAGAGACCAACTGAAACCATGTATCATACAAAGCTATCTTGCCTTTGGCTGCCCACAAAAATCTGAGCTTTCCTTGAAGGGAAGAACTAGCAACTGCGGGGTGCTGCTGCTTAACACCTGTTACCTGTTTGGAGCCTCCTGCTTCTCTCTGACAAAGGCCATGACAGAAAGTGTATTTGTCATCCCAGAAGGTAATTTGAACTTCACACCTTGCACTCCTTGCAGAAATTAGGTTCCTCCAGGAAAACCATGAAGCAGTCCATATGCCGCAGTCTGGCTGGGCACACAATCACGAGCCACCACACAGCTTGTAGATTCAAACAGCAACTCTTTATTCCCGAACTCACACCAGCCGTCTACAATCACGTTCTGGGGAAATCCACGTTCTCTGCCCAAATCCACGTTCTCTGCCCAAATCCACCTTCTCTGGGCTTCTGTCTCCAAAATATATTGTCTGAATCCCGTGAGAACTCAAGGGGAACTCAGGCAGCAGGATACGCCCTATTCCCAGCAGGAATAATCTTAAACCTTAAACCTGGAACCTAAACTGGGAACGCCCTAAACACGATTATCTTAAAACCGGGAACACCCTAATCTGCCTTGGTCCTTGAGCAAGGTCACCTACATTCAACATGGGGTACGCTGGCAAGGAAATTGTCATACCTACTTGGCTAATGGCTCCCAGCATCATATATGAAGCCACAAATTCCCAGACTACAAACAGTCTTTCCCAGCCGCTCTGTACACATGAATTAACTGCTCATTTGTTCCTGCAGAGACTACCCCGGGAGCTGTATCCAGAATGAAGAAAAAGAGTAACTGACATCGATCGCGCTACGCAGAGTGACAAAGTGAGTGGAGGGATCAGACCATCTCCCCTGCTTCCTCTCTGCCCTTGTGAGCCACATGACCTGGGACCCCCTAAACCTCCATCTCTGATTTGGAAAAAGAAGGGCTCATAATGCCGACGTTGTAGCATTGTTTAGTCATGTCTAGACCAGGGTCTCTGGCACATAGCAAATGCTCAGTAATATTCATGGCCCTGTAACAATGGTCTTTCAGCCAAAAAGGGGGTTCTCCGAGCAGGTAAGAGGGTGCTTATATGGTTCCTCAGGGAAGGAAAACACATACGAGTCACTCGAATTTTCCCTTGCATACAGCCCCACAAGAAGGAAGACTCTCCCAGGGAACCAATTGGGGAGGAGGCCAAGGTCATGCTTAAGACCCCGGCAGAGCTGCCTCTGCCTTCAGGGAGGACCTGCAACCCAACGTCTGAGCAGTTGCTTTGGAGAAATTTCCCTCCACCTTCTGGGGAATGAGAAAGCAGCCAGATGCATGCTTTAAAAATAAACCATGCAAGAGAACCAAGAAGAATATCATGTGTTTGCTCCCAAGCTGGTCTGAAATGTTTGAAATGCAGAGACTCAAATCTGTCAGGAATCAGCGGAGCTAGGTTTGCTTCAACATTCCAGGCAAGAAACAAAGGGATCCGAATCTGTTCTTTATGGCATCCACACAGCATTTGGGATTGCCAGACAATGATCATGTTTCTCCATCAAAACAGAAAGTCAGAGCAGGCCCCATGCACAATAACAGGATCACTCATTTGGACCCCACCAGCTATGTATTGGAAATCATCAGATGAGGCTCTTGGGCCATTTACCACACAGCAGTTGTGAAGAAAATGTTTGCTCTGTGGCCAATTGAAAGGAGAACTTTAAAACACGTAGAGCTTGCAGCAGACACTCTAGAGCCCTGGCTCCTCCTCTTGTTGGGTTCCGTGATGATCAAATGAGCAAATACCTACAGAGAATAATGTTAGGATCATAGTAAGAGTAATAAAAGTGTTTGTGAAATAATAAATAAATAACATCAGAATTAAAGTGGAAATCTTCGGCATTTGGGGGGGCATTCTCTGAACATTGATTGGGCTCTTTACATCTGTCTTATCAAATCAGCACTTGAATTTCTGTAAGAACCTCCTAAGTCCTCAATCAAGGTGCTATGAATTGAGCCTTTAGCTCAAACTCTTTTTTTTTTTTCATGGTCTTGCCTGTTGATAAAATTTTGGAGAGGGGGCTTTTATTTTTTTAAATGCAGATTTTTTCCTTTATGCTCATAAAGGTTCTGATCAAGCAGATTTTCTCATCAGACAAGTTTTGGTAACCACTAACTCAAAGGAATTTCTTTTAGGAGCAATAACATGTCTTGGTCACCTTCTCCTGTCTAAGAGTCCACTCACAAGAGAGAGCATCACCTGCTCCCCCAGGACCAGCGAGGCAGGAGGCTCCCCCCAGGTGAGTAGAGGGCAGGTCTGGAGGGCGGGTTGTGCAGCTTGATTCCAGCTGCAGGCTCCATTCAGATAAAACCTCTTACCATTGCACTGCACAGAAGGGGACTCCAAATCATCCTGGGTGTTTCAGCCAGAAACAGTGGGAGAAGGATGTTGGCCAGCTCAGGTAAGAAGCCAAGGGAGCTTCTGAATCTTAATTTTTTTTAAAGACATCTGGAAAAGAAGATGCAAATCATGGTCATATATGGCTAGAAAAGATAAAGAAAAATCGTTCGGGCTTTGAAGGCCCAGCTTTCACCTTTGAGGACCCAAACTCAACAGATGGCATTGGCAGGCTGGAGATGCAGAGCCTGGCCGTGTCCCTGGCTTCGGTCTCTCACCATGACAGTCCCAGATCTGAAGAATGGAGATGATGATGACATGGTCTCACCATGATGTGATACCTGCAGGGCTTCAGGGGCTGGGAGGTATCAAGGAATGATGTCACACGGAGGGCAGTTAGAAAGGGACTATCCAAATGGGCAGACAATGGCTGTCTCCCAATGGCACCAGGAGAAAGGGACAAGGTAATTCAGCCCAGGACCCACTGGGAAGACTGATGGAAACCTTGCTTCCTTTTTGGACATCAGAGGTGAGAGGCAAGAGCTGGTAGCCTCCCAAGAGGCGTGGGATCCAGCAGAGTGGGTTATTTGTGCAAATTACAGAGAAACCATAATTATGAGATTAGGTCTCCTGTGCTGTTTCCTTTTTGCCCTGTTGAAGGAGCTGAGATGAACTCAATCCAGTCTTTTTATTGATTCATTTGTTCATTCAAATGAACAACAGAGCACCTGCTATGTGAGATGCTGAGTGATCCAGAAGTAAAAAGGAGCCAGCTCTGGATTTCAAGGACCACAGTCTAGTGGGGGTCAGGGAGCACTCAAACACACAGCTCAGAACTATGCAGCCAAGGCGTCTGCTGTTGGTGGAGGGCTTTCCCAAGCCCCTGGAGGCTGCAGGGCAGAGAGGGGACGTTTGCCTGCAGGGAGGGGCATCTAAGGTGAGAGGAAGGGGGAATCGGGGAAGGATGTTCCAGAAGAGAAATAAGCCGGTAGGCAGGAGGATGAGTGGCAATGCGTGGGGTCAGGAGAATCAGAAGTGGGTGGGACTTGGGGGTCCTTAGGTTCAGGGATCAGAACACAAAGCAGCAGAGCTAGGGAATTGCTCAGGTCAGACTCCTACTGGGGGCAGGGGGTAGGCCATCCAACCCCTCCCAGAACACCACTTTGAAAATGACCCCTCCCCCAGTCTACTTCCCCAGATGGCAAGGAAGCACTATGGCTTCTTCAGCTTCCATGTGTGACTCTCTCCTGGTCCTTGGTACCTTCCTTTTCCATTTCCCCCTTCCACCTGAGCAGAGGGCCACAGTGAGTGCTCTGTCTCAGAGAAGAGGGACAGCTGTGTCTTCAGGGAACATGGACCAGTCCACCAGGGACCTGGGCCAGCAGGGCAAGTGCTCTGACAAATTCTTAGAAGTGACCCCAAAGTTGGGTCTCCAAGGACCCGCAGAGTGAGGCAGGTGAAGAGCTAGAGGACAGCCTCCCAGACAGGGGACCATCCCAGCAAGCTAAGAAGGTGACACAGCTCAGGACAGTTGAGGGCAAGACAGGCCAGGTGTCATCCACCAGGGATGAGACCCTGAAGGACATCGGATTGCCAAACTGAAGAGCTCAGATTTTAGTCCCAGGCAAGCAGGAGGCTCTGGGTTTTAAAGCAGAGCTTCCCTAGAGAGATGCCCCTACACCAGGAAAGGGATTCCTTTACTGCCAATCAGCCTGGGGTTCTTTGGCTCCCTTCAAGATAGAGATCTGGAAGAAGCCAACAATACTAGTGATCTAGGCTGTTCTAGGACTTATGCTCAAACACAAGAGAAACAAGACTCAGCAGGACAGGGTTCCCAGACGGACTTGCTAAACCACGTCAGGCAAGGTTTGTACAGTGTGGCCACCGTCCACACAGGCACACCGGCAGTCGCTGCCGCGGTTCAGGATTTCTGCACACGTCTCATCTGATCTTGGCTCTCAGCACAGGGTGTGTGCTTGGCAAGGTGATCTGCTCATGCACATTGGATCTATTTGCACTCAACTTGCAGAAGGATGGCAGAGGGGGTTACAATCACACCCCAAGAAGGCCATATGGTGGTCAGAGCTGGGCTCTCTGTGCATGCAGAGGTTGCAGGGAGGTCACCCAACAAGCTTTAAAGGAAGGTGGCGTAAGTACAGTGAAACCAGCTTCTCCTGAAAGAGAGAAAATGAGATCTTGCCTTCAATACTGGGCATCGAGGGGCCGGGGCACAGCCCTGTTGCTCCTGGCTTGCTCCCCACAAAACACCTTGGAGAAGCGCTGCAGTGGGCGCTCCCAAGGGCAGCTGGGAAGCAGGAGACCGCTGCTCTTCGGCCACCGCATGCTTTCTGACCCGAGGAGGAGTCCACTGAATATTGGCTGAATGGGCAATGCTGGGGAGGCTTGTGGGCAGCTCCTGTTTAGCCCCAGAGGAGGGTCCCCTGCCCTGTCTCTGAGCGAGGTCTTTGGGGCTCTCCGACTCCTCGTGGCCATCCTGTGCTCCTGATTGCACTTCTTTCCTATCTTCAAACACGCTCATCTCAAGGTCCCTGAGCCCAGACATCTGTGGACACACCACTTTGCCTACAGGTCAGCCTCTGAGGCTTCTTCCCAATTGCTGACCTGCTGCCAAACCGCAGCAGCCGGCACCTGCCACCAAAGCTGGACGAGTGGCCTGGCTCTGTGCCCAGGCTGCACAGCTGGGGAAAATGACTCAGCAGCGTCTGTCCCCTTGCATGACCTAAAGCCCACAAGGAAGTCAATCACTCCAAAACGGTCCCAGCAGGGAACTCCCACAGCCTCGGGACTCTGGGGAAGGAAACATCTCAGAGGTCTTCTTGCAGAAAGCCTCTTGGGGTGCTGCCGGGGCCTGGGCATGGAGCCACACCGCCTGGGGTTGAATCCCTGTGGGACTCTGAGCAAGTTAACAGCCCCCAGTGCCTCAGTTTCCCATCTGTCAACTGGGGGCAATAATGGCATTGACCTCACAGCGTTGTTATGAAAATTAAGTGAGATGGATGATGCGAAGTGCACACAACGGGCAGCTACTGCTTCTGCTGTTCTTGTTACCTTTGTTCTCTGGCATCCCTGAAAACCACTGTCAATCAATAACCAAGGTCCAAGGCGTCTCTCCTATGGGCCTGTACAGAATGCATCTGTCCCCCACCCCTACAAATTCACAGCCAGATCCCTCCCTCCTGCTACCCCTGCCCCTCAGCTGGAGGATGAGACCCTCACTCCTTTCAAGGTTTCCCCACAGGAGATAGCTTGCTGTCTCTCTGCTCCTTCCCTGGTCCCTGTCCTCTGCCACTTACCAATTTGTCCTCTCTGCCTCTAAATGTTCCAGGAATGGACAAACCAGTACAAACTAGGGTGAGGGCATCAGCTCCCTTGTTCTAGGCACCCTCAAACACAGCTGCCCATAGAATTGAGCTTCCCCTTAGCTAGAACTTTCTAGGCTCCTTCTCTCTTCCCCTGAATGCCATCTGTACCTCCATCTGAGCCTGTTTAGTGGCACTTTTTAGACTCAAAGACAAAACTTCCTATTGAATACATTAACTTTGTTGTCCACTTTAGCTTGACTTTCACAAAGAGTCACCGCTGAAGCGTCAGCGATGACTGTCGTGACCCCCAATCCACCTTCGTCCAAGCGATTGATTGCAGCGACCAACCCAACCTGTCCCCAGCGGCAGTGGCACAGGTGGCCTCTGTCACCTGCAGATGAAATCCGTCTCCTCCTTTCTTCTAACCACACCCCTGAGGCCCAGAGGCTCAGCTCACCTGGGGCTCACGGAGCTACAGTGTCCAAGAACTGACGAGAGAGACTTCAGGTGAAGCATCTCTGGGCCTTGCCTCCCATTGGACTTGACATCTCAGGCCCTGTCTTGCCTACAAAGTCTGTCACCCCTTCAGACAAGTGTCCCCAGAGCACTCCAGTGCACTCCCTCCCTCTAAGTGTCAGGACACACGAAGGTCCTTCCTCCTTGCATCGCTGAGGTACACTTAAAAGCTCCTCAGGCGACCTCTAGTGCAGTCAGAAGGTGAGCCTCATCAGTCAGACTAATGAATTATCATGGAAACTACTTTGTGGTTTTTCTGCATGTTACTTAACCTTTCCTGAACATAAATCTTATCCCCAGCTAGTCATTAAGCCCGAAGAAAGAAACAGCCAGGTTTTATTAATCTCTGAATCTCTCCTCTCTCCAAATTCTGAGTGTGACATTTAGGAAGGGCTTAGTAAATATTTGTTCATCACTAACTGATGGATGTCACTCTGAGTTTCTTTCTCAACCCCACACCTCCACAGCTGAGGCTCTTAGAGTCTATGAATGCAGTGACTCCAAAAAGGAGAAAAGGTTCTGGAATCTTCAAGACCCCAGACTAGACCAAGGTGGACCAGGGAGTCTTACAAGGTGGGACAGGATCTCCTCCTCCAAACCCAGTCTGGAGGCTCATGGTCAGCTCCCCTGATGAGCTGCTCTGCTGATTTTGGGCAGCAGGCATTACCTGACTCACTATGTGGCTGTGTTCATGACTCTAACTACCATCCATGTTGGTCTCTTTTGCCCTCCACTCAGACCTGCCCAGAAATCCTTCATCAGGGTTTGGCATCCTCTGAGAAGATGGACTGCAGCCAACCTCAGGGAGGGAGAGTCCCAGAGGGCAGCAGGCAGCTCGGGGTCTTATACTTTAAGGCAATGGTGGGCGTATTCTTATTTTCATAAAAATGGTGTTTGGAAAAGGTCGTGGGAAAATGCACCTTGTTTCCTCTGGAGGCCCCTCAGGGAGCACCTACCTGTGAGCCCACAGCCTCCTAGGCTCCTGAGAACACCCGGAGGGCTCCTGGCACTTCCGTCTTCCCACCCTGCCTCTCTGTGCAGCCACGTTTGCAGCCAGGTTTGTGCCCTCGGGTGCTTCAGGCTGCTGCTCAAATGCCATCTTAACAGAGGGATCATCTGTGTCCCCATACACACAACAGCAGTGTCTTCTGGCTCTTTCTGGAATGGTCCCTCCCTCTCATCTGGCCTCATTTGCCCCATCTGATATCCCATCTGCCCGACTTCTGCCAATTTCTCCTCTTGAATGCAAATTCCAAGAAAGCAAAGACTCTGTCAGTTTGTCGACTTGGGGGCCCCTCCAGCTTGTGCCAAGAATCCTGCCTGGCCAGTGACAAGCACTCCTGACGAAGGTGTCCGACGAGTCAGTTGACATGGAAATCTTGGGGTCCTGGGACACTGGACTGGGTCATGCCAGGGTCTAGTTGCTTTCACTAAGGCTCACTTGGTGAGCCTTAGGCCCACCAGTTTTTACTTGTAAAGAGTGAAAATTATACCATCTACTTACCCCAAGAGAATAATGAGAAGTTTAAATAAGATTAATTTGTATAAAAGAGCTTTGCCAAATTAAAGCGTGCCACACATGAAAAACGGAACTGCTAATAGTGGAGTTGGCGGGAGTCGTAGACACCATGTCCAGAGCTCCAAACTACAGAAGCCCCGCGCAGGGCTCTGTCCCACCCAGAGCCACGCAGCTCACCGTGGCGACCCTTCCTCGTGTTTCCAGGTGCTGAACTCTGTTTCCAAGGCTGCCCAGGACAGTGGCACAGCATCGTGGCTTTGGCCAAAACTGTTTCCATTTCAGGAAATAATTCCCCACCTCCAAGGATGCACGGAGTACACGTAGTCAAACCACCCAGGTCTTCCAGGCACCAACCCCAAGCTCGGGCGTAGATGGTTTTATGACCCTCTTCATCTTAAGAAGCAGATCACAAACTGGACAGAGTGACACCAGCTCCCGCCTCTCCCTAAGAACCCCAAGCAGGTGCTGCTGCCCAGAGCTTTCCAAGCTTCTGCTCCTGTCATGGAGGCCAGCGGAAGCTACGGGTGTCCACTTGCTGCCTGGGAAGCCCAGGCCCTCCCTTCTGCCTGGCCCTGGTGCCAGCTATGTCTCCCAAACTTGTTTTTCCAAGCCCGGGCAAAGCTGAGCAAGGCTGCCTTTGCCCGGTTCCCTGAGACTCTGGATTGAGTAGAATAGCAGGAAATTTGTGTCCTTCCCAGAACTGCAGAATGTGACCTTATTGGGCAATTGAGTTGTTGTTGATGAAGAGACATCAGGTTGGGGTAGGGTGAATCCCAAATCCAGGATGACCTGTGTCCTTATGAAAAGAGAAAAGACAGAGGCTGGACTCGGAGGAGGAAGCCCGTGTGACAGTGGAGGCAGACTGGGGTGACGAGCAGTGGCCAGAGCAAAGGCCACCCACCCCTGGAGCTTTCACCGGGAACCTGGCCCTGTGGACCCCGGGATTCTGGACTTCCGGCCTCCAGAAGAACCTGAAAATAAATTTCTGTTGCCTTAAGCACACAGCTCATGGTCTTCTGTCATGACAGCCCTGGAGAAGGAACGCAAGTCCCCAGCACGAGATCTCCCCAGCCTCCTTGCCAGTTTCCAAGCCCCACGCCTGTCTGTTGCCCACTCTTCCTTTGGCGGTCCAGGCTCACCAGGCCTTGAGCCGGCGCCAACATCCCCCCGAGGATGCCTCTGCCCTCACTCGCTAGACATGCTCCTTCCCTTTCTCTGAGAAGCTCTGATGACTGAGAAATAAAGGACCTTTCAAGGTCTGTTCCCTTCCCAGGGATGTCCTGGGAACTCTGACCCTGGGAGTCTGGGCAACCGACTCTGGGCCCTAAAGGCTGGTGCAAGCTGCAGAACCTAGTAGCCCCCACACAGCCTGGCATAGCCACAGGCCCTGCTTTGTGAACCACAACCAGGGCAGGGAGCAGAGGGAATCTGCACAGGGCAGAGGGGAGGGAACCTGCATGGGGCAGGCAGGGGACAGGTGTGCCATCACATGCGGCTGTGTTAACTCTGAGCTGTGTGAGCTGGAGCCAGTCACGCCTCCTCTCTGGGCCTCAGTGTTTCCTTGTTTACATAAGCGGACAGTGTCAAGATGATGGGTTCCACCTTGTCTGCTGCCAGGGAGGGCAGACATGCCTGAAGTCACCTGCCTCCCTTTTCACCCAGGATGGTGGAGGCCAGGGTGAGACATAAGGCACAGAGACTGAGGGACCAAGCTAAGGAAAGGGATCAGGCAGGAAAGGGACAGATAAGCATGCGTCGTGGATGCAGCTTCTGAGCTGAGGCTGGGGAGAAGGGGGCCTGTTTGCTCATGAAACAGCATTTATTTACAGTGGGTTTGGGTGAAAACCTGGCCTAGCTTACTAAAATAATTGCATGCAACAAATCCTTCCTCCCTCCCACTCCAACTCCCCCAAGATTTCTGCTCTCTTATAGAGACAGAGGCTGAGCAAGTTCCAGAGAGAGGATGCAAGCTAGAGAAAGTCACAGACAAAGGGAAGAAAAAAACTAAGGGACGAGTGGCTGGGAAGTACATTAAGGTTGGCGAAGGAAGAAAATCCCAGCAGCCTGCTGGGCCCTCCCACACTCCATCCTAGGCTCCATGGTGGCCATCAGATGTCCCCTACAGCTGGCCCAGGGTCAACTGTGGTCCAAAACTACCAAAAGGAACATTCCAGAAATGAACAATTCGTGACTTTTAAATAACTTTTATTGCGGAATATTGTTATAATTGTTCTATTTTATTTTTTAGTGATTGCTACTAATCTCTTACAGGACCTTAAATCAGGTATAGATACATATCTTGATTTCATAAATTCAGGCTTATCAAGGTATGTGTGTTTAGGAAGAAAGCTAGGATATGTGGGTTTGGTACCGTGTGCAGATCCAGCACCCACTGGGATCTGGGATTGCATCCCACATGGAGGAGCCGGGGCTGCTAGGTCTTCTCCACTCAGTCTTCCTCATCCCCAGTGTGTCCCCTGTTTCCCCTATGTCCCTTGTACCCAGATGGTCTCTTCCCTCTTGCTATGGGCTGAATTACAAAGTCCTGAACCACCCCCGCCAATGCCTTGGAACTTGACTGGTTCATAGACAGGGTCTTCTAAAGAGAGGATGAGGTTAAAATGAGGTCATTAGGGTGGCCCTCATCCCACACGACTGGAGTGCTTTTGAGAAGAGGACATTTGGACAATGACAAGGACATGGACAGTGGGAAGGCCATGTGAAGACATGGCAAGAAGGTGTCATCAACGAACTGAGGAGAGATGCTCAGGAAAGACCAGCTCGGCCAGCACTTTGATCTTGGACTTCCAGCTTCCAGAATTTTGAGAAATGAGTTTTTGTTGTTTAAGCCTCTTGTTCTGAGGTTCATGGTGACAGAAGCCCCAGAAAATGAACATGTCCTCTCTCTGCCCTCCCAACCCCGCAGCACCTTCCCCTTCACCTCCACTCTGCTGCCCCACACCGACCACCACAGGCGGATAGAGCCCTGTGTCACCAGGAGGACTTGGTCACCAGCCAAGGGAGCCCCTGGCTTTCAGAGGAGCCTTAAGGAACTCACTTCTGTTCTGTGGGATTCACTTCCTTCAAAAATACAGAAGGCGTGACCCGGCTTGTGTGAGCATGAAGTAATTCAAAGGGGACCACAATTTGCTAATGGATAGAAGATCCACAGTGGAAAGCTATTATGTCTGTGGCTGGGGGAAAGTCACCAAGTACATTAAACAAATGAACAACATGTGGAAATGTATGTTCTTGAGAAATGACAGCAGTGTTTCAAGAATTGGAACAAATAATCAAGACTAAACATTTTGGATCTAGTTCCAATTTGTCACTCCAGGCTCAAGCCTCCTAATGTCCCATCTATGCAAGGCCAGCAGGACCCCTGAGATTTGATGTGAGGAGCCCCAGTAGCATGTCATGGAAGGGAGCAGATGGAATGAACCTGGTCCTCCACATCTTCTCTGGGCCTGACACCATCATATAAATCCCCTCTACCAACAGGGAGAGCAGACATTAGGCCGTTTTACAGATAAGAAAAGAAAGCTAGATCTGATCCAGGGTACTGCCCGAGGTTGAATGGCCGCAACTAGAAGAGTCTGGATTTAAACTCGCATGAGTCTGGTTCAAAATCCACACTCTTCCCCTGCAGTGGGGTGTCAGGTGCCATCGGGCTCTCAAGGTGCTATGGCAGTGGAGGTTTTCAGCTGGAGCTGGAGTGGGGTGCTGCTCAGAGGCTCCTTGCAATGTCTGCAGACACCGTCTTATCTTATGACTTGGGGTTTGCACACTAAGAGCATCCAGCGGCAGACACCAGTTATGCTGCTAGCCTTCCTACAGTGCACAGGGCAACGGCCACAGCCCAGATCCCCTGGACTAGGGAGACAGAAAGAATGACCTTCCTGAGCCCCTACTGTGAGTGGGGCATATAGAGTAGATGCTCTCAGGCACAGCGAGTCACAGAACACCACTGCCTAGAAGGGAATTATGACAGTCCCAGTGTTAAAAGTGAGGGGACACTCAGGGACATTCAGTAGGTCGCTCAAGGTGGAGAGCCAGGTTTCACACCCAGCCTGTGGAGGCCATGCTCCCCCTGCCCACCCAGCCTCCCGAGGCCCCGCTTGGAGTTCCTGGCTGGGGAGAGCTGCCCAGAGGACAGAGCTCTGAGGAGGAAGAAGAACATGTCAAACTGAGCTGTTAGGGCATCTTCACGGGGGCCACCAAAGGGCCACGTTGCCGGTGAAGCTGCAAGAACCATCTCCAATTTTGCTGGTCAGCAGGCGTTGACTCCTCCTGTCCTCACCCCAATTCTACAGTGAAAGGTCTTTAACTCAGCTGTGCACTTGACAATGGAGAGAGATTCCCCAAAGCTGCTGTGGAGGTCTGCACATGACCTCAGGACTTCTTGGAACCGTGAGTGACCGTGTGTAATAAAAGGGCCTGTGATTCTCATGCATTGCCTCATTTCCTACAAAATACCACACATGGAATGTTCTTGAAGTGAGTGCACAGGAATAAAAACACAGGGCGACCTTAACTAAATCTCTCCCTCTTCTTTCAACCCAGGTTTGCCCGTTGGTAACGTGAGAGGGATGGATGAAATGAGCTGTCGAGTCCTCCCCTCGGGGGCATTTCCCGAGTCTTCCATTCCATAAGTTCCACAAGATATCACTGAAAAGAAAGATCTGAGCCTGAGACTTCAGGGAATTCTAAGTTTCTTGTTTCCAATCCAAAAATAAACAGCTGTCGGAGTTCAAAGAGAGGCGCCTTCCCCTGGGAGAGGCCCCTGGACAAAGAAGCGGGTCCGTGGATGTTCTCCATGAGCTGACTGCGAAGGCGTCAAAGCTATCTGGGTTGACTGTGCCTTATCCACACACCTTGACCAGGGGCCTCATGTGCCTGAGGCCCCAAAACATTCAGCCCCTTGGCGGTACCCTCAGCTACCATTCTCCACACCCCCAGCAGAGTGACCGCCATGCTGGGGCCAACGTGAAACCCAATCCCTGTGTGCTCTGGAATGACCCAAGTGCCTGCAAGAACCGCTGGGCATGACTGGGAGTCAGATTTGTCCAGGGAAGTCCTGGCTTACCCGCAGTGTCCCAGCATAATCACTAAGAGTGTGTGCTTGCTCGCTCTCTCCATCTCCCCCTCCACCCTGTTTCCCTCAAGAGTCACAGTTTGAAAGGTAAATTATACGGTTGCCTATACAGAACGGTTTAATGCTACCAAAGACACGACCTGAAAACCAAGACCTGTCAACTGCACAGTTTACCCTTATACAAATGAGACAGAGAGGGAGAGAGAGAGAGAGAGAAAGAGAGAGAAAGCGAGTGCACACACAGATGTCACCAGCACCGGCCCTGTGTCTTTGGCCCACCCCAATCTTTAATTTTTCTAATTTCTTCCGTGACCTCCTTTCCAGGATACCCGTGTAGCCACAGACACAAAACTGTCAGCCTCACGCTATTGGGAACAGAGAAGTACACGGAGGATTGGGGAACACTGGGGAAGCCGCCAGGAGAGGACTGTGCCAGGAACTATCAGGTGAGCTTCCAGAATAAGGTCTTTTTAATTTTGTTTCTTTCTTAACAGGCTCCCCGGCCTGGGAGTCTGAAAGATTCAGTAGATGGATGAACCCATACGCTCGCTAGGCATCTGACCAAGTAGGTCGCGTTCTCCTTAGGGACAAGTTGGAAAATAGCTTGGCTGCAAGGGTCGTCAGTTGACGAACCAGAGAGCCAGCCCGAGGCTCTCCCCAGCGCTGACTCCCCCGGAGTGCTCCTGCTTGGACAAGGAAGCGGGTGGTGGGCGGTCAGACGCCTGGCCAAGCACAGCCCTGAGAAGCGTAGCCTCGAGTGCCGTCTAGTCGGGACGCACAGGGCCGTGAAGGCATCCAGGCCTCACCTGGCGGGGTCCAGGGAAGCAGCACTGCACCTGACTCTGCTCCTCCGTCCAGGCTGAGAGTCGGGCGAAGGTGTGCGGGGTGGGGAGGCTTCTGTCCACAGAGGTTGGAATGGGGGGACTACAGGTGGGCTAAGACAACTGAGTGCCATGTGATCAAGTTCGGAGACACAGAGGAAGGGACGAGAGGGTCCCTCTCCAGGGCGGGCAAGGCAGGTCACACCTGTGTGAGGGTCCTGAAGGGAAGGTTGACACCCAGCTGGATCTCATTCAGGAGCAGGCCCCAGCCCACATTCAGACAAAGACAGATCCCCAGAAAAGACAGGATAGTTTGGGGCGTGCCCCTAACCGCTATGGGGAACCAGGAACACCCAGGGGCCAGTGTGGGTGACATGTACAAAGGGAGAGTTTCAGCTCCACATAAGGAAGGATCCCAACTATGTGAGCCATCCCCAGTTAGAATGGGCTTCCCCAATAGGTGGTGAGCTCCCCATTCCTGGAGGCAAGCAAGAGAAGAAAGGAACTACGATCTGCAAGGGGTCGGAGGCAGGGAGACTCGAACAGCGAAGGGAGAAGCCCAGTAGTTCATTTCGAGGTTGATCCCACTCAGAGCCTGGCACAGTGACTGCTTGGAAGTGTTTATTGAATTGATTCACAGATGATGGAGCCTCCCCAGCAGTGACAGGGTGACTCGCAGGCCAGGCCCACACCTGACTGGCAAGCCCCCTCCGACTCGCTCCGCTGGGAGGGATGTTGTGTTCTCCCTCAGCTCTCATGCTGTTGTGAAGATCAAATTAAAGGAATTTTATGTGGGGAAGATCAGATGAATGGAGATGAATGTGCTTTGAAAGAAAAGCAGGAGGCTCTGTGGAAGGGCCCGGGTTGTTTTTCATTCTCAGCCTGGAATGGAAGTCTCTGGGCGAGCGTATCCTTCTCATCATGGCAGTTCTGAAAGGGACCCCAAAGAATTCCACTCCAGCCTTTTCAAGGAAAAGACATGGAAGTCTTCAAAGGCAGATAAAGTAATTTGTATTTATATGAAGTCAGAAAATTCCCTCTTTTTCCTCCCAAGTTCCCACAATTTAGACTGTTAAAAGAACCATATTACAAAACAAACCACTCAAAATAAAGAGAGGAAATCAATCCCAGTTTAGACCTTGTTTAAAGAAATCATTTTAGATCCCACACAAGAAAAACATACAGAGGCCTGATAAATGTTCTGGAAGCTGGCAGGGCCTGGGAGGAGTGCGGGGCCGTCGGGGGCAGGACATAAACACACGTGCGCCCAGCAGAAACGTGCGACCGTCTCCTGCAGCTCGGGTGGCAACAGGATGGGCCTGGCAGGAGGGCCCTGACTCTGTCCAGGCAGGATGGGCATCCAGGGGTGGTGAGTCTGGCAGGAGGGTGGCAGGGGGCTGAGCAGGCATGAGGGTGAATGGCAGCAGGCCGCACAGATCAGGGCCTCCGTCCAGGTAGACAGGCCTGGCTTGGAAACCTCCAGGGGACTCCAAACCCTGCTGCAGAGACCAAACCTCACTCACAGGAGAAGGGTGGGAAAGTCCAGAGACAGGTTCCACCCGCCATGAGACCTTGTTTCCCACCCCACCCTGTCCCCTCTGATGGAGGCAGCCTTTGCTCTGCATGTGACCTGGGGCCTGTTCCATGTCAGCTTGGCGTCCCCCTCACAGATGAGAATCCCCCCACCAGGAGGCCCACCCCAGCAGGGTGTGTGCAAGAGGCTCTCTGACTCTCTCTTCCCTCTTAAGGTCCCCTCCCTCCCTGGCTCCACCTCCTCTTTTAAATAACAGCACAATATCCTTTAGCCCCCCCCCCCCCCAGCAACGGCCCCCATTGTGTGAACAGCCCCAGGTTTGCCCTGGGCCCAGCACCTAGTCCCGCTGCTGGGAAATATCTCCCCTCCTCACCAGCGCATTCCTAGCCATCTCTGCACTTCGGCTCACCTGGGGTCTCCAAGAGCCATCTTCCCTGCTGGGCTGTGGGTTCCTGGAGGCGGGGAGCAAGTCACAGAGAGGGGTAGGATGGGAGCAAGGGAGCAGAGGGGCTGGGAGGGAGGGACGGCTGGCCATGGGCCTGGGGTATGAGGCAAGATCTGGGGTGGCAGGTGGAACGGAGGTTTCAGGGGCCCACGGATCTGAGTCAGGGGCTCCAGATGCAGCTCTGGAGCAGCTTAAGCTGCAGCCACGGTGGCCCCTCCCACCCCCAAACATTCCCAGGTCCCATCGCTTCAGCACATGAGGTTTCTACCTCTGGGCGCCATGTGCCCCTCTTTGACCTGTCACCTGCTCATCTCGTAAACTCCCTTTGCCCTCCTTTACCCCACGGTGGGCCTCATCGCCCTCCCCTCTGAGCTGCCTCTGG
Source organism: Marmota monax (assembly GCF_021218885.2). NCBI lineage: Eukaryota > Metazoa > Chordata > Mammalia > Rodentia > Sciuridae > Marmota > Marmota monax. The sequence goes on along the minus strand of NW_026692321.1, from coordinate 9,567,553 downwards.
TGGTACCTGGCTCTGGGTGGTCCGAGGCTTTCTGGCCATCGCTCTCACCATAGATGCCCAAGACCTTTTGCAGAGGGTCCTGGTGCCCAGGAGTCTTGTTCAGGAAGCACCGGGCCCAGGAGGACAGGGAGGGGTGGTCCTCCGGCCCCTTGCCCTACTGGGGAGCTCTTCAGGCAGATGGCACCAGGCTTGCATCCCTTGTATCTCTGTTGTCTTGATTTTGTTCCCAAACACACCAAATTTAGCAGCAGCCACACTGTGTTCCCTCTACTCCAGGAATACAAGAGCATGATAATCTGGAACATTCAGCTGGTGACAGAAGGTGTGAAGACAAGCAATTAGATTCCTATTGAAAAGTCCTGATAACTTCTTCATTTCAGAATCAATTGCTCTTGTTTATGCAAATTCCCTCTGTTACTCTAAATTTTTTATTTCTCTAGCTTTCAGCTGAGACGTGTGCAGAAGCAGGAGACTGATAAGCTGCAAAGTACTAGAAAATGCCTGGCATGCAGTCGGCTCACGGAATATTTGGTGAGGAATGGAACGAAAGAGGGAGGAAAGCAGAGACCTCTCTGACTGTATGAACAACCCCTTCCTCCAACACCCTCACATCCTCCTAGATTTGGTCACTCCGGAAGTCCTCTTGCGTGTCTGTCTGCACACCAGCCTGTCAGCTCCCAGATGACAGGAGCAGTGGCTGCGGGCACTGGCTCCCCTGAAGCCCCAGTCTCAGCGTCACAGTGCCTCACAGTGCTGGACTCAGAACTGGCACTCAATCAGCATTTGAATTGCTGACGGATCAACCCATCAGTGACTCCAGAGACTTCAGACGGTGGTTAGGATGAGCGATGTCTGACCTTGAGCCTTGGTCTTGCTATTTACTACCCTCTCTAAGCTCAGTTTCCTGTCCTGTAAAAAGAAGCATTGATCTCTGAAAATCTATCCTTGATGCCTCCCTGGCAGGTCTGACACCACCCAAACTGCTTAGACCATGAGCTCCTCCAGGTCAAGGGCCATGGGATCTTTAGATCCTGTCTCCCTAGCACCCAGTTCAGAGCTGGCATCCAGGGAGACCAGGCATACATCTGTCCAGCCAAATGTTCTGGAGGCCCAGCTGTCTTAACTCACACCTCCTTTGCAGATAAGACACCTCCAGGTCCAATCCTATCTTCAGTGTCGTGGGAACAGGGAACAGCACACATTTATTCAACTGAAAATCTCTGTGCCAGGCCCTGAGGTTGGCACTGGGGAGAGAGATGGAAACCAGTGCTTCCCTACCCTCAGGGAACTCCCAGTCAGGCTAGAAGGCAGACAGTGACAGAATGGAGGACAGTACAGTGCTGCAGATTGAGCATAGAGAAGTGTGGAGCTTCCTATGAGCTACAGGCCTATGGGGTGATCTTAGATCCTAAAGGTTTGCCCTTGGAAATTCCAGAAAAATACTATTTGAACTTGAAAAAACATCTCTTGATTTATTTGGCTCACTAGCAAGAATTCATGGAAGGGTGACACCTTCACCAGTTGGAAGTTCATGCCCTGAAACGTTGACCTTGAGCCTGGGAAGAGCCTGCAGCCATGATGACCCGGCTTGGTTCCCTCCTTATGACGGATCGTTTCTTGCACAGCCCAGGTAGGGAAGAATTCCACGGGGCCCCATGCATGGAGGATGGACCTCTGGTGAACTGTTGACCTGCCCAGGTAATCCCACCCCTGGGGAAAATGGCAGGAAAAGAGCCTCCCAATGCCCAGGATGATTTAAGATCCAGAGGGAATGAAAGCCCCTTCATTCTGGTCCCTCATTCCTTCCTGCCAATCCACACGGAGGAACTGCACCCAACCCTTGTAAGGTTCCTGCCATGAGAAACCAACTCAAGGTAACTTTAACTAAAGATTCTTTATTAGAAGGATAAGTTCAGGAGCTTCACATAAACACAGGAGACTTGGGGATGAGCCAGGGAAACTTCCAGACTCAGGAAGTCAGGACACACAGAAGCTCCTTCCCAGGGAGGCAGTGTGGTCAGGGCTGGCCTAGCCCAGACTTACCCATCAGGATCTGCGACACCCCCATTTTCACCTGCACCCACTCACCCTGGAGCCACAGGATTTGAAGACCTGGGAGACAGCACCTAGTTCAGTGTCCCCATCTGTATTGGAGCAGAACAGGAAAGAGCTGGCTCACAAGCACTCACAGGATTTTACCTGGACTTTCACACATTCAGGGAAAGGCAACTCCCCAGTGGAAACAGGTTGTTGTCAGGAAGGGAGAAGGATGTGGGCAGCAGAAGCCGTTGAATGGCCATCAGATGCTGCTACTTTTAGGAAGCTTGAGGTTTAACCCATTTATAGCTAGCCCAGAATATTCACTCAGTATTTTGTTAAACAAATGAACAATTAAAAGTATCTGTGCAGCTGGGCGTGGTAGCGCACGCCTGTGATCCCAGTGGCTCCGGAGGCTGAGGCAGGAGGATTACGAGTTCAATGCCAACCTCAGCAACTTATCGAGGCACTAAGCAACTCAGTGACACCCTGTCTCTAAATAAAAAATACAAAATAGGACTAGGAATGTGGCTGAGTGGTTGAGAACCCCTGAGTTCAACTCCCAGTATCAAAAAAATGTATCTGTACAACACAGAGAGTGTTTCCCCCTCTTTCAGGTTATTACATTGTAAGATAATTTGTGAAGAGATCCGAGGAAAGAGACCAGCATCAGCACTTCACATCAGTCTATCTGGCAAGAATTAAAAGATATAACAATGTCAAGTGTTGGAGATATGGAGCAAAGAGAACTCACTTATACCGCTGCAAATTCGTGTTAGTTTGGAGAATAATTTGCCATGATCATTAATGTTGAAGATGGATATATTCTATGGACCAGAAGTCTCATACCAGTTATACCAATAGTCAAAGACAAAACTCACAAACTGTACCTCAGGACATTTAAAACATGTTCAAAGCAATTTGGCCCCGAGAGAAGAAATATACATCAATATGAATATGGAAGAACAAATTCTAATGTGGTCATATCACAGAATCTAATGAACACACTGAGGCTCACACATGAGAAGGGAGGAAACTCACACTCAATTTAGAGCCACAGTATTTCCTTGAAGGATCGTTCTGAAAATGGCAACCAGTTGCATAAGACATATAAGCAGAGTTATTTATTTTCCAGTTGTTTAGGAAGAATGTAGAGTACATCTGTCTTTCAAACTTTCCATGAATTCAGAAAAATTTATCTGGCCCTTTCTAGTAAATCAGGAAATGCTCCATTCTAATCACAAAATTAGAGATAAGACAATCAATAAATATGCTCAGATCTTTCAATTATAGGTAAACCCTAAACCAAGGACATAGTAAAGGCAAGACTGGTGAGATGTTTTCTGCTAGAAAATGCCAACACATGTGCCAGGAATCTGTCAGTTATTGTGACCAGACTACCTGAAGCTGTCTGTCCCAACTCCCTTGAGTAGGCAGGAAAGAAGACAGACATTTCAGAATTGTTCTGGAAGTCACCTTCACACCTTTTCAACCTTACTTCCTACCTAAACCCAGCCTATTCTTTAGGGCTCCCTGCTAAAGCCTATCAGTCCTTACAATCCGGCCACACATGTAAGTGATACACGCTGCACACTCTCGTTGTCCTCTAAGTCACTCAGGTGGCTGTACAAGGAGCAAGCACTAGATGCTGCTGAGATAATGATGACATTGTGATAGAGATGAGCTGAGGATAACTTCAGTGTGAGAAGGTCCTTTTGTAAAGTATGTGTAGGACAGGCCAATGGGTGGGTAAATGGAGCATATAGGGTGGGCACTATTGGTATGGATCATGTACATATTATAGAGAAATTCTATAGTAGATGCCTTCAATCAGGATGAACTCTCCTTCCAAAAGCACTGGGGGACGAGTCACATGAAGCTGAATATAGAACATAGATATTCAAAGGGTACATTCTCTTCCCCAGCCCAACCCTACTGCTCCCCCTGGATTTCCTATCTTTGGAGAATGGTTCTACCTTCCTTCCAATAAGCCAGACCAAAACCTAAAAGGTGTCCTGTACTCCTCCTTTCCCCTCACTCCATCACAGTTGATCAGGATCTGGGGCACCTGCAACCTGCCGACCATGTGTTCTTAGTATGATGAACGTTGGTCCCTTTGTTCCCACTGACGTGTGTCACCTATCACCCACAGGATCGCCACACTGCATATAGAGCTTTCTGCCTTAACGCTGTTCTCCCCCAGTGCATCTTCCACATACTTCCAAAAGTCGGGATCCTAAATTATCAACGTGTCTGCAGGAGAAAGGGCAAGCTTTGCCATGATCTGCCCCTCCACTCCACTGCAAATGTCATTTCCCACCAGTTTCTTTCATGTCACATTCTGTATTGAGCTACGGAGAATGTCTAGAATTCTCTGTGCTGCTCTCTACCACTGAGGTTCTGCATTAGCTGATACATGGGACTGCAATGGCTTTCCTCCCTTATGATCCACCTCTAACCTTGTGCTCAGCTTTCAATGGGGGCACTTATTCTTCCTGGTGCCTGCCCGAGTTCATCCCTTTGTGGGTGATGACCTGGACTCCTTGTCATGGTCAATGGTACTGTAGTGCTTATTACTCTGTCTCCACAAGTGAACTGTGTTATCTCTCTAGAGTGCGTCCAGTGTCCAATTTCTCTCTCAATCCCCACCATCTATCACAGAGCACAGGAAACACTTGTGGGAGGCATTTTCTAGAAATTTTAGAAAATAAATTTAATAGTACTTGCTAAGCAGTTAATGGTTTCTTCTGAATTTAGCAAGACTGATCTTGCATAAGGAATAGTCACCATCAGTTCCAACCCAAGAACTCAAAATGGAACAGGTGGAAGGGAACCCAAGGACACATGTTAAAGCCAGGAACAAAGATCCTTATCCAGAATCCTGCAGAAGCTGGATGAAAATATGGGAATATTTTCTCCTAAAAAAACAAAACAAACAAACAAAAACTAATATAGCCATGTACCTACAACTTCTGCTTCTCTGGGAAACCCCGACTAATACACCCAAAGCCCATAGCACCCCCTCCTGCTGGGCCAACCCTTCTGAAGATAGCAAGTGCATGATGCAAGACCACAAAGGAATCCCAACCTTCTCCAGGATGTAAACGCACACATGAGAGGCACAGGTCTTGGCAGGTCTGGGGAGAGACTTTGAGAACTGACAAAAGCTCTCAAACCCCCCAATCTACCGCTGATGAGTGGTGACACATTGGGCCTCAGTGGGACAGGGTGACTTACCTCTCCAAATCCTTCCTCTTCCTCCTCCATTGCCCAGCGCCTCAAGAGGGCTTGCAGCTGGCCCTCCTCAGTGGTCTCTTCATGCTTCTTCACATTTGAGCCCCTTTCTCAGTATCTGGCCACCTCAGTATCTGGCTGTCCCCAGAATCCTTACACATGCCACCTTGCTCGTCCTTCAGAAGCTAGGCCTGCAAAGGCACAGCAGTGGCCTCTCCTGACCCCTAACTTCAGAGTTCTACTTTCCATTGGCCTGCCTCTGTGCACCCCGCTTCCCCTGAGGAGTTTATTTGGCCATCAGTCCCTTAGTCATCGAGTCTTGGGCATGAGTGTGTCCCTGTGGCCCTGTCACCTGGCTTCTAAGGAATCTAGAGTTCAGGAACCTCTAGATTCTATTATTCATGTGACAAAATGATTGTTACCAAACCATTCATCCCATCTCCTCACATGGGTGGTCTGCACACACCCAAGGACTCTGTCCCATCCTTCTGTCTCTCAGGTGATTAACGCAAAGTCACACATGCAGACTGAGACCCCACAAAGACCAGAACCAGGTATCCTGACTCCTCGTCCCGGCTGTGCCACAGTCTCCCTGACCACAGAAGAAGGCCCCATTCCCACAGAAGCTCTCAGAATTAACACACTTTTCTTCACAGAGAGTTAAATGAGGACAATGACGCCTCGCCTGCTTCGCTCCCAGAGGTGCTTTGAGGATCTGCTGTAATAATATGTGTGACAGTTCTTTGAAAAGCATAAAGTGCTATAGAAACACGAGATTCAATTATAGCCGAGCCTCCACCGAGTCACGTGGCTGCTGCAGCAGTGTTTTAACTGCAGAAGAGAACGAAGCAGGGCCTTCCTGAGAGAAGCCGCTAACACCTTGACCATAAGGAAATCCTGAAGTCCTTCCCCAGCAGAGCCAGCTCCAAGCCAAACAGGGAGAATTGTTTGGAAGGGGCTCTCATTTCCTCCTTCCTATCCTCTCCCCCATGCAGAGTATTCAACAGGCACTAATTTCACTTTATAAATGGAAACTGAATCATTGCATTCCAGGCTGGAAAATGATTGGAAATGAGAGTATGTCCGAGGTCAAGACCTAGCCACTTCCTCTCTGGACAGGAAGTGGACTCTCCAAATGTTTCTTGCAGGACCTCTCTTGATAAAAGGCCTGCTTTGGCCCTGGGTTGGGAGAGCATTATGCTGTTTTCAAATCAGACTTTAAAGGAGAGAGAGGAAGAAGAAAAACCAGGATGTCCCTCTCTAAACAGGGATGTCAGCTCAGGAAGGAGGGGCCGTGCAGCTGCCCTGTGGCGGGGGTTGTCGACGGCACAGGGATTGTTTAAACTCTGTTATAAACACAGGCATAGAGTTGTGGTGAGTCAGGGAGGGGTGCTTGCCCCTCTGCACACTGCACAAGGCCTCTGGGCCCCAGCGCCCTGCTCACACAGCGGGCTACTCCATTGTTGTGAAGACACCAGGGAGACTTGGGCCTCTGGAGGGCTCAGCTAACTGGGGACTACACAGGGATTCCCAGACACAAAACGTGTCCTGGGCCCACGGCCCCGTCTCGGGAGCAGAGGCAGGGAGGGGAATTGAGAAACCAAGATGCACTTAGTGGTCTCACCGGGTCCCCAAGAACAAAGACGGTGCCTTTGGTTCCCCAGCTCCTGACTGCAGGGTGGACACAGTGGTGTCAGAAATGCTGTTACGCGGAAAGTGAAGGGGAGGGCAGCGTTGGGGGCCTCTCTGATCTAAGAAGTCAGTCAGGAAACAGAAGTGGTCACTGGGCAGGATCCCTGGGCATTATTTCCAGGAAGGTGATTCGGATGGGATCCCGTCCCACTTGAAGGGAAGAAGCCTCCAGGATGTGAGAAGATGAACACAACGGGAGCATGGAGAGCGTGAGGTCTGGTAGAAAAGGAGAGGCCAAGCAGACCTGGCTGGAACTGGCAGGCTGCAGGACTAGGCGTGGGGTCTCAGACCAAGTCACCATACCACAGGCACAGGGAGTCCCCGCTTCCACAGCTACCATCAGACATAGGAACGCTGCACTTTTACAGTACCGTTGCTGTGAAATCATGCCTAAAAACGCAAACCCACGTTGACTTGGAGAGTTGAATTTGTTTACTCAAATATCTATGGACCCAGCTATAAAGAGCAAGCAGCCTCCGTCCTCAGAAGCCTAGATCTTCTAAGAAAAAGAAAACAGAGACGAATAAATTTCTTGCTCATTGCAAGAGTAGCACATAAGCATTGTCGAAGCACCCAGTACATTAAAGAATGAATTAGCAGGAAAAACATCTACTGTTACCATGTTGGTATTTTCTTCTAGTTTTTGTATTAATTTTTAGGCTGTTATCATACTTTGTATCCGTTTTCTCGCTGCATAACAATTCAAAATCTTGGCAGCTTAAAACAACACCCATTTATTATCTCACGGGGGTCCACAGTCCAGGTGGGCTCCGCTGGTTGTTTGCTTGAAGTCTCACAGGCCAGCATCAAGGTACCAGTCAGTGTCAAGGTACCAGCCAGCTGGGCTTACTTAGGGGCTGGGAAATCTCCCTCCAGGCTCACTCAGGTTGTTGGCTGCTCCTTGCAGCTGTAGGAATGATATCTCCGTTTCCTTGCTGGCTTCTCTTAGCTTCTAGAAGCTCCTCTCTGGAATTGGCTTAAGGTTCCAGTGAGGCCATGTTAAGTCTTCCTCATGCCCTGGATCTCCTTGTCTTCCGTTTACAGCCAGAGGAAACACTTGGCTCTGGAGGGCTAGTGTGATGAGATTAGGCCCCCCTGAGAGTCTCTCTCTTACCATGTCACATAACACACTATCAGGAGTAATGCCGGGGGAAAGGTCACATGTGACATGTGAAAGTTATGCCTACTATATATACAGTGTATGTCTAATCCGTACCTTATCATCACACTGGTTATTTATTGCTAGAATCTACTGGGGCCATGTTCTGTTTTGATTGCTTAGTTATGCTTAGTTATCAACTTATCTGAAGATAGCCTCTGCCTGTAAGCATACTCTTTACCAATGACATTATAAGGGTTAATTTTACGTGTCAACTTTACTAGGCTAAAAAAAAAAAAAAGGGGCAGTTCCAGAAGAGTTTGACGTTAAAATTAGTAAATGGATAAAGAAGATCCCTAACCAGTGTGGTGGGCACTGTCCAGCCCATTGAGGACCTGGACAGATCAAGAAGGCAGAGGAAAGGCAAATGTTCCCTCTTCTTGAAGTGGAGCACCATCTTCCCTGCCTTCAGGTATCAGTTTCTGGTTCTCAGGCCTTTGGATTGTGGTACTTACACCAGTGCCTTCCTACCAGCTGTGTCCCCCATCACCAGTTCTCATTATTTCAGTCCCAGACTAAATTACATCACCAGTTTTCCTAGCTCTCTAGCTTGCAAAGGACAGATGGTAGAACTTCTTGGCCTCCATAATCATGTGAGCCAATTGTGTGTGTGTGTGTGTGTGTGTGTGTGTATACAAACTTGTTTGTTTAGCCATTCATTTATCCAGTAAACAAATATTGACTATTTCCATTGACTCTGGGGAATGACATAATCAGCTTTGTATTCATGCAGATTTCTCAGTGTGAATTTGGAAAATTAATGGGAGACCAGGCAGAAGCAACAGAGACAAATTGGAGCAGGGGAGATGTAGAGGGGATTCGGGTGGGAGAAATGTTAGCCAACCTGCATCTTCACTGGGAACCTTATGCACTGTGTTTTTCTGATCCAGCGAACAAATACTGAGCACCTATTGTATACCTAGAATTGTTCTGGGCCCTGGAATTTCAGAAAAATGAAGAACCCTTCCTGCCTTAACAAGGTGCTCATCTCTAATAAGTACGAGAAACATAACAGGCTAAAAGCCAAGGTCTAGGTCTTGTCCTGGGGGATCTGGAATATACAAAAGAGGAGGAGGCCAATTCTTCACAGGGCAGCAAGAGGTCAGGGGAGAGGTCATAAAAAAGAAATCATAAATGGAAAGTGTGAAGGTTGTGTCCCCTTCCCACATTGAGGTTCTAACCTCTAGGACCTCAGAATATGACCTTTTTGGAGATAGGATCTTTATAAAGGGAATCTAATTAAAATGAGATCACTGGAGTGGGCCCTAAGCCAGCAGGTCTGGTGTCTGTGCAGAACAGGGTAAGTTTGCACACAGGCACCTTCCCAGAAAAGAAGCCCAGTGGGGACACAGGCAGAGATGAGGGGAGGGCCTCTGCAGACAAGAAACCAGCCAGGCCAGCAACCACCAGAAGTTAGGAGAAAGGCCTGGAAGGTTCCCTGAAGCCTTCAGAGGGAGCATGGCCCTGCCCATCTTGACCTCCGACGTGTAGCCTCTAGCAGTTCCACATGAGGATCTCTGTCGTCCAAGCCACTGCACTGATGGTGCTGTTATAGCAGCCCTCGTAGACCAACCAGTAATAGGTATGGGTCTATTCAGGGAGACACTGAGTGGGAAACTGGGCCCAGTTTGGGAGCTGGTGCGCAGGTGGGAAGCCGGGGCTGAGATGCAGAGGCAGGCAGGGTACTGCTTGCTGAGCTGCGGGGATCCAGCTTCACCTGGAAGGTCATTGGAGAGTCCTGGAAAGATTCTGAGCAGGGCCAGGACATGGTCACAGGGCCCTGGCATCTGTGTAGGAGACGCAGTGCAGGGGAAGCAAGATAACGAAGCCCGTTAAGACGCTGGTGGAATTTTTCAGGCAGTCATAGCAACAGGCTGATCTGGGTCCATAACTGAGAGGGGCACGATGGGGAGATTTGAGAAGGTAGAAGCACAGGCTTGGTGGCCAGTGGTGTGTGACGAGGAAGGGCATGTCGGATGACTCTCAGCCTTCCACTTACACGTTATTCTAGGAGCCCCCAGACCAAGACAGTCAGTAGACAGTTGTCAGTGCCCCCTGCCGGGTACCGGCACAGGGTTTGACCAGCTGACTTCAGGCCACCCCCTCTGACAACTTCAGGTGTGGTCCCTGTCCAGAAAGAGGAAATTAAGGCCATCTTGTCATAGGCCCTCCACACCCTCGAGAAGAAGAAACTCAGTGAGTGTTTCCATCATCACAACTGCCGTGGGAGCTGCCAGGAAGTCCCAACAGGAAACTCCCATTTGGAAGTGTTTTGTTTTGATTAGAACATGTTTATTCCCCTCCAAGGATGCACTTTGAAACTGGGACCGAGCCGGGTGCTCATCCCTGGCACAGGCTCCAGAAGGGCTTCGGCCATCTCTGAGGACAGGGGGCACGGCCAGGGTGCTGGGGCGAAGATGAGGGAGCCCCGAGTCCAGTGCCACAGAAACAGTTGTGGCGTGGAAGGCCAGTCCTGCAAGCCCCAAAGGCTGGCATCTGGAGGGGACCCTTCGGAACCAGGATAAGCCACTTTAAGAAGCAATAGATGCTTTTAAATTTGGCTTGGGATTGCCGAGGCCCAGATGAGCTCAGTTCCTGAACCTCGACTCCAAATCATCATTCAGGTTGACACTAACAACAAAGGTCCAGGAGCAGATGACTCAGTGGTAGCCTTTGTTTAGGAGGCTTGTGCTTAAACTTTTGCCAAATAGCTCCACCTCCGCTTCCAGGATCCAGAAAGGCCCCCACCAAGGGGCAGGAGAGCAGGCCAGATTCATGTTCCCTTGAGAGCCAAAACCCCAGAGACCAGAAGCCCCTGCCAGCCTTTCCCACTGCCCCCCATCCACTTCTCCTTCATCCCCTGGAGCAGAGGCCCCCGAGCCTCTGCTGAGCGTTAACCTCAGGCCAATTCAGGCCTCCTCCCTGAAGAAACTGCCACTCAGGAAAAGGAGCAGCCACCGGCCTCTTGCTGGGGCTGGAAAGGACTCCAATACTCTCCTTCCCTTTAAGAGGGGTTTTCAGGACCCTCCAAGTCCATACTCCCAGGGCAGTGTGAGTCCAAGGCACAGCCTTTGGCTCTTAGCATGAAGATCCGCTTAGAAATTCTGGTGCCCACTTCCCTTCATTCCTAAGACCTCTGGTCAAATGTCAAGGGGATCGTAACCTGCACTCCATGGCACATCCCATGTACTGATTCACGCATTTGAAAGTATCACATTCCCACCCAGAACTCCCTTCCTTCCCAGTCCTGCTAGATTATCAACCAGTCTAGGAGGCCATCAGAACAAGGGACACTGTTGATCTGGTCCTTGCCTCTCTGCTGGCTGGGCTGCTGCAGGGGCCAACACCCCGCACGCTCCCTGCTAGTGTCTCTTTGGGCCAGTTCCCGAAGAAGAGACTCCTCACCAACCCCCACACATACACACTCACTAGCTTCCTGGTTTAAAGGCTGTTTTTAAGTGTAGATTTTTTTATTATTCAAGTAAGATGCAGGCAACAGATAAAAAGATGATTGCCATTGAAGGGGTAGTTTGTTATATTTCCCAAGAGAAGGGGACCCATGGAGCATGCAGGGCTACAACAGGGCTTCACTTGATGCTTCGACTATCTCCCTTGTGGCTTAAACTTACATGTTTTTTTTTTTTTTTCCTTTTTCCCAACCTCCTCCTCCCTGATCTTCTCCTTGCTGATCTCTCCTCCCTAATCTCATTTTCTCTGATCACCTCTGTAAATGCCCCTGGTTCTCCCTGATGGCAGAATCACAGCCTCCGGGACAGGAGTCCCCTGTGCTTCTCTTCTGCTAGCAAAGCAATAAACCTTCTTTTCCCTTTTTCTCAAAACCTCATCCTTGTTATTAGATTGGCATTGGGGACAAGGACTGAGCTTTTGGAACAGTTTGAATGATTTCAGTGGGCTCTGGGGCACAGGGGCTGCCCCTCTGTTGTCCACTTCTAGCCCTGGGGTGAGCCGGGCAGGTGGGTAGTGGCCCGAGTGCAGGAGCCCGAGGGAAGAGGTGTCATCTGCGAGCACTGACTGCTCCGTTGCCTGGGAGGGCTCGGTGCCTGCGCTAGAGGCAGTTCCTACAGTTGGGAATTGGTTTGAGGGGTGGGGGTCCACACAGCCCCCGCCAAAGCATCAACGCTGCTGGAACGGATGGGCCTGGGAGCAGCCCTGGGGGATGCTGGGAGTTCCACGGAGGAGGCATTCCCAGCCTGTGACAGTGCACAGAGAGGTTGTCCTCGCCTTGGCCTCTCAGGAGCCTCGAGGGGACTGGCAAAGGGTTCTGCCACCGAACAGATGATGAAGAGCATGAGGACGCGCCCCACCCAGCAAACGCAGAGCTGGACTTAATGCAGGCGGCCCAGGGGTCCCCTCCAGGTCCACTCACTGCCATCTGGGGAGATGGGAAACAGCACGGCTGTGATCTTGTCCTCAAAATCGCTTTTGGAAGGGGAGAAGGATATTGTCAGAACGCCATGGTTTTCCTTTGGCTGCACAGAGAGGTACGTCAACAGCTAAGTATCTGTTTAATTGAATGAAGCCCATTAAAAAGCAATCGGCACTTCAGTGCCTCAATTCATCAACCCAACGCCACCTTGTATTGTGTCCTGCTTCATAGTTCACGGACCTCTCGTGCCTGTGCCACTGGACTCGATTCCGTTCAAAACTTCCTTCTTGAGGTCTGTTCTGTGCAAGGCTCTTCTAAGGGCTGTAGAAACAGAGACAATAAAACCCCACTTCTGACAGGTAGTGGTGGAGAGGGGGAGGTGACGAGCAAGTGACAGGCCTGGAGTAACAATAGCTAATATGGACTCGATAGCACAGAGAGAGAAACGTTACACCCATTGGATGACAGGGTTCAGCGAAGGACTCCTATGGGAAGCAACATCTGGGCTGATTTTTAGGGACAAGTTCACCAGATGGATAAGAAAATATTCCCATTTTTGTTGATGGAAATAACTTGGGCAAAGACCCAGAATAAAGGGAATATTTGTCACTGAATCATTTTGATTGTTCTCGGCTGCAGGCAAAACACACAACTAAATGTAGCTCAAGTAATAAAAAAAAAATTACAAAACTAAAAGTAAAAAATGAAACTAAATTTACGTTGCATAATAAGTCCCGAGGTTTGATAATTCCAGGATGAGTTAATTCAGCAACTTAATGACTTTATCGTGAACTTTTGCTTTGTTTTTTCATTCTGCCATCCTCTATGACAGATTTTTATTTTCAGACTTGTCCCCTCATGGTCACAAGTTGGCTGCAGTAGATCCTGTCCCTTCCTTGTGTTTCCTTTTAGGAGTGAAAAACCCTTTTAGAAAACCTAGCCCTAGCAGAGTTGCCATAATTGTTTGCTGAATTTCATCATATGCCTATTCCTTTATTTAAAAAAAAAATTAATAGAGAAATAGCATTGGTTCCTAGACATTAGTCTTCTAGGTAGTGCAGGAAGGTGAACTTACCTTTATGTACATGCCCACCTAACACCTGAAAAAATTGGGGCTCTGCAGAGGGGAGACTGATGGGCCACATCTGTTGCCTTAAGTCCTTGCTTAGGAGAGTGGTCAGAGGGGCTCTGGTGATGATTGCAGAGCCGCCCACTGAGTGACTTCCGACAGGCACTTCCTGTGTCTGAGCAGCTGTCTCCCTCCTAACAGGAGCTCCAATACCTGCCTGAGGGCCTTGCTCAAGTGAACAGGAGTGGCAGAAGCACAGAGAGTACCAGGGAGCCAAGCCAAAGCAGGGCACCCCCCCAGGAGCCCATAATTTGTGCTCCACCTTTGCCCCACCTTTACCCCACCTTGCCGAGGGCGCTGGGCTTTTGGTCTTTCTAGAGGTGCACACCCTGGCCTTGTCTGCTGCAGAGATAGTGGGTCTCTCTACGGCGCTGAGTGCTCCCCTAGATCCCCACATTCCCCCGCAGTTAGGGTGAGAAACAGGACCGGGTTCTGGTCGGGGAGATGGGGCCGAGCCTTAAAGACAGCCTGAACACCCGCTCCACGTCTCCCTGGGAGGCGGCGCGTGCTAAATGGCGTGTGTCCCAGATGGCCCCCATTAGCCGTGATGTGCCGCCTCACAGAGTGTGAGCAAGGTCAAGTGAGTTCATTGGTAGGAAGCATCGTTCACATGTGAGCAAAAGACAATCAAAGCTTCAACGGTGTTTTGGCAACAGCAGTTAGTGATGGTACCAGGACCGGCAGGGAGGGGGAGCAGCAGTGGCGGTTGGGTTATGATTCTGGAAGTCGCAGTCACAGGTGAGAGCATCGAGGCTGAGGTCGGAGGACACTGGCGCATTCTGTGATGCTGACTGCAGCGTATTTGGAAATGATTTTATGATAATTTCAGCCGAATGACAGCGGGGACTGCAGCAGAGCAAACCCGTTTGCATTCAGAGCACGAAGCAGAAGCCAGTGACCCGTGCCTGGGTCTTGCCTGAACTCTGAGGTCATTTTAAGTGTTTCACAGGCCCATTCACTCTTACCTTGAAAACCACCCTTTCAAAAGAAACTGCTTGATTTATTGCACAGTAAGGGAAAATCTATAGATCACCAGGTTTCCCTAAGACTAAGTTTATAATTCTACCTCAGTTGAGTTGTGGCTGAATATTGATATTATGAAGACTTCCAATTAAACCTGTTTTAAATTTTTAAAATTTCATGTTTTATTTATCTATTTTGAAGCAAATATGTTTTTTAGGCCACAAACATTTTTTGCAGGCTCTTGCAAAGCTTATAAACCATGGGCCCTGTATCTGCCATGGCTAACGGTCAGGGGGCTCTGGTCTGGGGGCTCTCCAAGGAAGAAAGGAATGGATTCTTCCCACACCCACTCCAAGGCTTGAACTTGATCAGTCTTGAGGAGGCTCAGGCACACAGGGTGAAGGCCAGACAAGAGCCTCTGTCTGTATATAACAGAGGCCCACAAATCACACACACACACACACACACACACACATATGCTTCTGCAGGCCCAGAGGTTGGGACACTAGGACCAGGGCTGTCATCGCCTGTGGCTGATGTGCTGGAGCCTCCTGGGACACCAGGGCTTCAGGGCCCAGCCCTAATGACTCAGGCCTGCCAAAGTGTCCACAGCTCCATGGGCCATGGAGTCTTCCTTGAAAAACAACAGTTATTGTTTTGAAGAGAAGCCACGGGGAGAAGGGTGACTAGTGGCAACAAGAGGTCTTGCTCTCTGGCCTGTGAGATGTTTCTGTCAGTGTCCTGCTGGGAGAGGGCCCCTGAGCCCGGGGCTGGCTCCCAGATGCAGTCCCAAAGGTCTGGAGCTGCTGGGAGTGGAAATTAAAGGCACCTGAGAATGGGGGTGATGGACCAGCAGAGCCACCGTAGCCTCAAGAAGCTGCCCAGACCTTGGTAAAGGACCCTCCAAGTCCAGTCTCCTGAGATTTGTAAGGACCTTCTCATGCCAGGGGTGGCTGATGGGAGTTGAAATCCATCTAGATGGCCACAAAGGCTGGCCTCTCTGGTGGAAAGTGAATTCTAAACTTGCCACGGCTTCCGTCTCCTGCGAGGCAGCATCCCCAGCATAATCCCCAGTCCTGAGCATGCCTCAGGGCTCCGTCAGGTGATCACTTACTTACCCCTTGCAGCAAGTTTCAAATCGAGCTGTCCTACAGGTTAGGGGCCTCTGACTTGCCCTTCTGCCTGTCCCCTGCATTCCACCCGACTGGCCTCCTCACTCCCCCATGTCCAGCCCAGATCCGTGCCTCCTGGTTCTTCAAGGTCGCCTCCTCTGTGAAGCCCACTGTGATCTTTCTAGGCAGTGCTGACCAGGCTTTGGCGAGTTGAATGTATTTTCTGCTGAGGTACAACCAGGCCCCTGATGCCAACCGTGTGCCATGCTGGGCGGGTCAGGGGCCACGTTATGACTTTGTGTTCAAGGAAATGCCTCCCAGCCTTTTGAAATTTCACAGCCACCAAATTTACTCCCAGTGTTGGTTTTGGGGTTTTGGTTTTTCGTTTTTTAGTAGTAAAAGAAAGTAATGTGGGATCCACAGCAGAGATCTTGCCATGTGGCTGGCCAATGAGCGTCCTGAGATGTCTAGGGGTGGGGACTCACAGCTCTCCAAGGCTGCCCAGGGCTGCCCCTCCTCAGGGTCCTGGGCCCATCAGTAGGATCATCTGAGCTGTGGGTGGAGAAACCCCAGATCTTTTATTTATAGGCTTTTTCAAAAAACATAAAGGCTTTTTTTTTTAGTTTCCCAGCAAAATGAAAGAAAAATAAAGAGAGATCCCACATACATCCTATCCCCACAGTGTCCCCCATTATCCACAAACAATGGCCCTACGCCATGAGCCTCACACAAAGCCCCTAGTTTTCATGAGGCTCCCTGTTGGTGTTACTTTCTGTGGGTTTGTGCAAAATGTATAAGGACACAAATCCACTGCCAGAGTTTCACACCAAAGAGTTTCACTGGCCTAAAAGTCCTCACGCTCTGCCTATTCATCCTCCCTCCCTTCCCCTGGACCCAGCAACCACTGATCTTATCCTCTGCAGTTTGTTTCTTCCAGACCCCCGTAGAGTTAGAATCATAAAACTAGGCTTCTCAGATTGACTTCTTCCACCTGGTCATGTGCATTAGGTTTCCTCCGTGTCTTTTGTGAGCCTGAGTCTTAACAGGTGACGTGCACATCGGAGCCCTTGACTGAAGCACGCAGCTTTAAATTCTAACTCCGCCACTCGTGAGCTGCCTCTGGGCCCCAGGGCCACACACTGGCTTTCTTTTTTGGTTTGTTTTCCTTACCCAGCACCGGAGAGTGGGGAGGTTTGCCCAGCTCACAGTCACCATGCAGGGAAAGTCTGTAGAACAAAAGATGGAGGGCTGGGCCAGGCATGGTGGCACACACCTTAATCCCAGCCGCTTGGGAGGCTGAGGCAGGAGGATTGCGAGTTCAAAGCCAGACTCAGCAACTTAGCGAGGTTCTAAAGCAACTCAGTGAGACGCTGTGTCTAATAAAATATCTAAAAGGGCTTGGGATGTGGCTCAGTGGTTAAGCACCATGTAACCAATCCCTGGCAAAGGAAGGAAGGAAGGAAGGAAGGAAGGAAGGAAGGAAGGAAGGAAGGAAGGAAGGAAGGAAGGAAGGAAGGAAGGAAGGAAGGAAGGAAAAGAAAAGAAAGAAAGATGGATGGAGGACTGGGACATCAGTAACTCCAAAGGATTGTGAAACTCCTCCCCAGAGGGGGTGCTACTGAGTAAGAAGAACCCTACAGTCAGAAACAAGAGCCGGGGGTCCAGTCCAGCTCCCCTGGGTGGCCTGGGACAGCTCTCCACTCACACTGTGGTAGAGCCAGTGCCCTCAAGGCAGGGGGTGAAAGTGAAGCAGAAGGGGGGAGTCGGAGGACCCTGAAACTCTGGGCTTCAGGAGGCAATATTTTGGAGGACAGAAGGGCCATCATCAAAATTCAGGCCGCTGGCTTCCCTGGCATCCGTGATGGACCACCCCAGTTCAGGACCATCTTCCTAGAGCAAAGCACAGGTCAGGGTCAGGTGGGATGTGGCTATAAATCAGGTTCCAGATTCATACCAGTGGCTGCCCTTCATGAGGCAGAAGGTCATAGCTGTCAGGGAGTTTCTACAGGCTCAACATGGCAGTACTGCCGCATCCTCCTAATAAGCCGCAGAATAGGTTCCATGATCTCAATTTTATATACAGGGAAACTGAAGCTCGGGAAGCCATTCTGTCACCACGGTGGTCAGTGAGCAGGGGGCAGTGCTAGCTATGAAGGATACCCTTTAGGCTAACACTGGGTTTTATTAAGTCACGTGTATGATTTTCCTCATTTACATCCCAAGATCTGGAACAGGTCACACGGGAACAGGTCACAGCTTTACGTGACTAACTACTCCCCAGGCACCCACTGTGGTTTGAATGAATGACTTTCCTGAGAATCACAGCAGTCCACCTCACCTGGCTCTGAGAGGCGGCCGAGAGCAGAGAGCCCTTGCTCTCTCCCTTGCCTGTAGGGACTGGCACTAATGAGGCAGAGTCCACCTGGTTCCTGCCTCAAGGGAACCTCAAGGGAGGTGAATGTCAAGCATCTGGGGACTCTTAAGTGTGGGACACGGGCTGTGGAGGCTGTCCAGTGAATGAGGCCACTTGTCTGCTCTGGCCTCTCTCCTGCTGTCTGCTGCCCTCCCAGCATGACCTTCCAGACCCTTCTCCTTGGAGAGACTGGGGGATAAGAATGATTGCTGGAGGAGGAAGGAAGCCAGAGCCAGGGCAGACACTAGCAATTTAGGAAACTGAGGCTGACAGAGGCTTTATGACCTATCTCTTTTTTAACCGTTAACCCTTTTTATAAATTCACATTCTGAAACAACTCTTATAAAATTTCTGATTTAGACAAATTACTCCACTTTAATAAGATGAAAGACTTTCATTTTTTTTTTATGGTACTATAATACTATGATTGAAACCCAACTGAAAATTTTTCTACTCTTTGTATATAAATTACACATGATAGAATCTTAACTCTTAGTAACCTTGTTTTAGCAAAGACACAGACACAAAGCAATATTAAACCTTTTTCCATTTACCAATTTATGAAAACACACATAATGTTTAAATATATTACCTTATGGAACTTATAAGTAAAGAGTACTTGATTTCATATTTAGTGGTTGATATTTTAACACTTTAGCTTTCTAAATTAATCAGATGTCTGTAAAAACCAAGATCTTAGACAAGTGTAGTAAACAGAACTAGCCATCTCTTTCTTGTTGAAGAAAAATCCTTCTACAGGATACCATGATGGTCTCATTAATATACTTAATAACTCATCTTTAAAAAGCCGTTTGCCACATTTTTGTATTTTATCAACATATGCCTTAACTGTTCTTGGTCTTACTGGGGTGCCTCCTTTCTCTAACAATTTCTTTTGCTCAGAGGCGAATAACTTCAAACCTTGAGTCAACCATTTTCCCCAGTTTGCCTGAGAAAGTTCTAGGAACAGGCAACTTGAAATAAAAACAAAATAAATCAAAACGAGAACACATTGTTTTTTGAATTGGTCACCCATTCTTTCTCTCTTCCTCAAGGGTGAGAAATTTCACTTACCTCCAGGCTTCAGAAGTTCCCCGCACGGGACGCCAAATGCCGCAGTCTGGCTGGGCACAAATGCCGCAGTCTGGCTGGGCACACAATCACGAGCCACCACACAGCTTGTAGACTCAAACAGCAACTCTTTATTCCCGAACTCACACCAGCCGTCTACAATCACGTTCTGGGGAAATCCACGTTCTCTGCCCAAATCCTCCTCCACTGGGCTTCTATCTCCCAAAATATACTGTCTGAATCCCGTGAGAACTCAAGGGGAACTCAGGCAGCAGGATACGCCCTATTCCCAGCAGGAATAATCTTAAACCTTAAACCTGGAACCTAAACTGGGAACGCCCTAAACACGATTATCTTAAAACCGGGAACACCCTGGTCTGCCTTGGTCCTTGAGCAAGGTCACCTACATTCAATGTCACTGCAACATGTCAGCAACATGGGGTACGCTGGCAAGGAAATTGTCATACCTACTTGGCTAATGGCTCCCAGCAACCAAGTACGTGGCACACTGAATACTAGGATCAGGAGGAGAAAGAGGAAGAGGAGGAGGAGGAGGAGGAGGAGGAGGAGAGACCACTGGCAAGAGCTACTGGCTCAGTGGTCACTTCTTGACTGGTTGTCAGCTGGCTCCATGGCCACCCACCCAGCTCTCCCCACGTCTGACCTGCCCTGATGTCACAGGGCATCACAAGAGTGAGGTCCCCAGATTCCAAATGTCAGGCTGGAGCTCTTACTCAACAAGGATGTGGGATCCCGATCACAAGCAGCAGCACCTGAGACCAGGCAACCTGGGCTCCAGTTGTCTGCACCACCCCTCCCCACCACACAAGCACTCCCTCCGTCCCCAGACCCTCCCCACATACCCAGGCTCACGCCTCAGTCCAAGGTGGGACAAAGAGGCTGCTGTTCCATCTTGAACTCACAGGATGGAATATTCACTGGGGTCCCCTCCCCCTGGGAGATAGAGCCAGAGTTGTGGAAGGAGGGGGAGGCAGGCTGCAGAGCCCGAGCCCCCGGTGAGCCAGGCCGTGGCTGCCCCAGCCTCCTCTCATACTGCAGGCAGGTGCAGAGTGGCTGCCACCTCGCCAACAGCAAGCATTTGCTAAGCAACCAGGAGTTCTCAGCTGCTTCTCCAGATCTCCTTGGTTGCTATGGAAGCTGTTATAGAAAACCTTAGCTGCCAACAATCGAGGCCTTCTTGTCAGAGCCTGGCTCAGAGCATCTTGCCTGTTAGCCCTGGGCTGCCCCCACTCGGAGGGTGGCGGGTGAGGTCGGAGGATGCAGCCACCAGGTCAGACAGGAAGCATGGGCTGATGGCTTGGTGACTCCATCAACCTTGCCACAACAGATTTGTCCTCAGTCTCTCTACCAGACACACTTGTCCTTCCCCAAGAGGTCCTAAGCCCTATGCCTCCGGCTCTTGGTCAGGCTGTCTGTCTGGGCCACCCAGCTGCACCCTCAGGGCATTCAGGGTGGGAGTGGGAAATGGAGAAAGCCTCTCTGCCAGGCTTCCATGTGAAGTGGCTTCAAGAACCCGTGTTTCTCCTGCTAACGGCAGCATTCCAGTATCTGTGCCAACAAAGTCTCTGTCTCCTCTCTATGTCACCAGTGACCCCCTTCTGACACCAGAGCTGCTGGGGACTGCAGCCCTAGGTGGGACACAGGCCAGACAGGAAAAGGAAGCAGGAGAGTGCTCACACCTGCAGGTTTACAGACCCTTCCCTGTTAGGGGTCCTGGAAGGCAGTGTTCCCTTTCTTAAAGAAGGAAGTGCATAGTGGGACCCAAGGACTAGCCCTGGAAGCAGAGAGAAAGGCTAGGAAAACTGTCAGGGCCACCTACGCAGGAAGCCCTGGAGGATGGGAGGAGAAGGAGTTTCGGGAGCGCCTTACAATGAATGGCAAGACAAGACGTTCTGCCTTTTGCTGCAGTGAGGGTGAGATGGGGCCATGGCCGGCCCAGAGGAGGCCTCTCCGACTCACACTCTCCCCACCCACAGGAGCGCTATACTGCAGCTGTATCCTGTGACAATCCATGTGGCAGTTGAATCGAGGATGAGAGCTATAAGTAACTCGATGGATTTCTCTGCTCATCTAGAGTATGTGCTCCAGATGGGCAGAGAGTTGGCCAGAGCTGTTCATGGCTGGTCCTTCCTGAGCACAGAGAAGAGGGCCTGGGGCAAATTACATCCAGAAAGTATCTGTGGAGTGAGAGAATGTCCCCTCAGTTCCCACAATAGTGACACACGCCCTGGCCCACCATGGCTGGCAGGTGCCCCAAGGCAAAGAATTCTGCTTATACAGGCTGTATTTTTGTCAGGCAAGAAACAGTCCAGCATACCCACATCTGAATGCAGAATTGCTTAAGAGAACAGAACAGTGACTAAGAAATAAAGAGACAAAGCCAGGGGACCCTGGGCTCCCTGGGCTCCGTTTCTGGCACCCCCTCCTGGCCCCCCAAGCTTGGGTCCCAGCAGAAGGACATACATCTCAGAAGGGCCACCAGTCCCAACCCTTCATTCTCGGGCTTGCTTTGATTTGAGCCAAAATACTGTTGAGGATCTGTTTTTCTTCTCAAAAGAAGAATCAGAATAGTTGTGTGAGAGGAGGAGGACATGCTTATTTAAAATAAAAATACCTGAATAATTGTGAAGCGGTTCAATTAAAGTAACAAAGAGGCGATTGCAATTGATTTCTAGAAAGTCAGAGTTTATTGTTATCATTTTACTTTGAATTTGAGATTGAAAGGCTTCAAGAGGAAAGACTATAATGACACAGCCTTTAAAGGATGGCTTCGTTTTTAAAGAAACAACTCAATCCTTTGCTCAGATCCTAAGAAATTCAATTAAATATTTGAAAATGTGTGTGTTTTTTCTTTTAAAGACCCAACCTCACATTGCCAAGAATCTCATAGACTTTCAAAGCCAACACCTCAAAGGCCTCAAAGTTCAAACTTCCAGCTCATTCTATAGTGCTCCTTGGGCTAAGGAGAATAGGAGCTTTGAATTCGATAGGCAGGATTCAAATCCAGCATCACCAATTGCACGGGGACCTGCCGTAGCCACACCTAACTGCTCTGTGTAAGATGCCATTGACAATCCCCAACTTGGAGTTAAGGAGAGGATTAAGGTACGTGTGCAAAACCCTCAGAAGAGTAATTGGGTGTGTCTCATGGGAAGACAGAACAGGGTAATCACTATTGATGGCAGAGAGATGTGCCCAGGAATGACATTCACCTTCACTAGGCTTGGTCTTCTCTCCCATTCCCCGGAGTGTGGTGTGCCTGTGCTCTCAGCCCTGGGCATGACCCTCCTGCACACCACACCTGCTTTTCCTAAGTTAGCTCGGGTCCCAGTTCCTCATGCAGGACATTTATTGTCCCTCCTCACTCTCTGCTTATTCCTGCACTCATTGCCCCCTGGTCTGAGCTCTCTGTTTCAAGATCCCCACCTGGAAGCCCATCATCCCCACCCAACCCATTCCCCTGTATTAGACCTTCTCCTGCATTCAAGACCTTCATCTCCCAGTTACCCCTGTTGCTCCAGGAAGAAACCCCAGCCTATTGATATGGACTCAGCCTTGAGACTCCACCAGCTCACCCAATGGGAGCATCATTTGATTTTCTGCATAGGACACATTAGAGATCATAATTTGATGGGTAGAGGAGAGGGAGTCACTAAAAGACTTGTCTTGAAGCATCGCCCACATTTTTATGATATGTTTACTTGAGGGGTTGGGGAAAAGATGGAGATTATGAAGAAACTGGATTCCCCACCTCCATCCCTCCCACCATCATTGAACCCCTCTCTGCCCTAACCTCTAGAACCCTAGCCTCACCTCCAGACCCGTAGACTTACTTGTTCATCGCTCCCCCATCCAGAATGGCAGGAAAGAAAAGAGCAATCTTTATCAAGCCACAAGGAAAGAACAAAATGGTCTGCTTACCCCGCTGGACACTTCTGTGTCTGAGTGTCCAACGACTGTACTGTGCCCCAGTGGGACTGGACCACCTTTCCCAGGATTCTCCTCCCCTGATGCAGTCGCAGCATCTCCTCCACCAGACTCTTCACCAGGCCAGCAGCAGGTGAAGCTGTGTGGTAGTCCCCTGCTGGTCACCTTGCCTTGCCCACCTTGGAGGCCGTGAGGGCCAGAGGTAGGCGCCACTTCATTCCCTCTCAGTCTCCTGCCCATCCCTCTTGGCCTGGCTGAGGGGAAACCCAACACCTTTCCTGGACAATTTTCAGCATCACCAATTACATAAAACACAATTCTTATCTTAAATCCTTGTTCTATGTCACTTGCTGGGATCCTATTACCTTAAAGATAACAGTGTAATGGTTAAGAAGGTGACTTCTGGGCTGGAGTTGTGGCTCAGTGGTAGAACGCTCGCCTAGCATGTGTGAGGCACTGGGTTTGATCCTCAGCACCACATTAAAATTTAAAAAATAATAAAGATATGCTCACCTATAACTAAAAAAAAATTTAAAATATCAAAAAAAAAAAGAAGGTGAATTCTGGAACCACACATCTGAGTTCAAATCCTGACTGCGCCAGGACGATTGGTAGCTGTTGACCTTTGACCTTACCACTATTTCAGTTTCTCCATCTGTAAAATGGGAATAATATTAATATCTACCTCATAGGTGGTTGTGAGGCATAAATGACTATGAGTGGAACAGAATTTGCCACCTCGAAGGCCATTATTACTACCATCATCTTAGTCTGTCTTTAAAACACTGGCCTGTCATATGCACAGAGCAGGGGAGGGCACAAAGGTTCAATGACTTACTCAGGGCCACTGGCTGGACTCCATCCCAGGTCAGCTTCCTTCCAAGCTACATTAAGCCAACTACACTTCTATTTCTTATCACTGGTCCTTTGGGAAAGTGTCTCTTTGGAAAGTTTCCCAGCCTGTAGTTTCCTAAGGACCCTTCATCATTTTAATCAAGAATGGTAATATTCATCAACTTAGGCCTCTTTACACAGACTCCAAGAACTTGCAGAAGTGATAATTTTCCCCTCAACACTGAATCTCTTCCTGAACACAACTTCACACTGGACTAATTTGGAATTTCAATTAATCGACAAGTATTTATTCAGAATTAGCCTCTGCCCCTCCTTGTGCTAAATGCTGTGAAAGAGACAGACATCTGTGGAACAATGAGAATCCACTGCACTTGAATTTGAAAACAAGCATATTCACTTGCAAAGTCCTCTTTGTTTAAAAAAGAAAAAAAAGGTGATAAGAAGAGCTATCTCAGTATTAGTTACTGCAATAGATTTGGATGATTGGATGGTGTTTTCAAAGACTTTCCATCCAGGCATAGTGGTGCATGCCTATAATTCCAGTGGCTCAGAGGCTGATGTAGGAGGATCGCAAGTTCAAAGCCAGCCTCAGCAACTTAGTGAGGCCCTAAGCAACTCCATGAGACCCTGTCTAAATAAAATACAAAAAAAGGGCTGGAGATGTAGCTCAATGGTTAAGCGCCCCTGGATTCAAGACCTAGTACCAGGAAAAAAAAAAAAAGATTTGTTCACATCCTGATACTCAGATCCCGTGAAAGTGATCTTATTGACAACAGAGGTTTTATTGAGGTAATTAAATTAAGGCTCTTGAGATGAGTCCATCACCTGAATTATCCAGGCAGTCTCTAAATCCAATAATCGATGTTCTTATAAAAATACAGAAGAGGAGCCACAGATACAGGAGGAGGAGAAAGACAAGGAACACCTGGAAGAGAGAACATTTTAATTTCAGACTTCTGGCCTCTAGGGCCATGAAAGAATAGACCTCTGTGGTTTAAAGACACCAAGTTTGTGATCATTTATCGGGGCAGCCGGAGAAAGTGAGTACAGTCATCTAGTGATGGGTGAAAAATTGCCCCAAATCCAGCAGCTTGAAGCTAGGTGCGGTTGCCATCTGACTGTCATGCAGAAGGGGAGTCCAGACACAGCACAGCGGGGTCTCTTCCCAGCTTCTCACCAGGCTGAAATCAAGGTCCAGCTGGCTGCAAGCTCACCTGGAGCTCAGGGTCCACCGTAAGCTCACAGTGCAGTTCCTCAGGGCTGAGACTCCAACAGCCGGGGCTCCACTCAGCTCCTCCAGACTTGCATTCCCTGCCACATTATCTCCCCCATCCTCAAAGCCAGCAATGGCTCCGCTCCCTCAGGTCAAATCCCTCTCCGACCTCAGATCTCAAGTCCACCCTATCACTGACCTCCAGATCCAAATTGAAAGAGCTCATGGGATAAGTCAGTGCTACCCAGATAACTTGTGTTTTAGTTGGGTTTGGTATTATGGTAACCAAAATATCCAACAAGAACAACTTACAGGAGGAAAAGTTTATTTGGGGCTACAGTATCTCAGTCTCAATCTGTAGATGGCTAAATTCATTGCTCTGGGACCAAGGTGAGGCAGCCCATCATGGGGACAGGCCCAGCAGGAGACAGCTGCTCAGCTCCTGGCAGGGTCAGGAAGCAGAGAGAGAGGAAGAGGCCTCACAGAGGATGCACCCTTCCCAGGCAGGACCCAGTGTTCTACCTCCTTCAGCCACACTCGCCTGCCTACAGTTACCACCCAGGCTGTTCCAACCAGGCTGGACCGATTAGGTTACAGGCCTCACAATCTCCTCACTACACCCCTGAACATTCCTGCCTAACACAGAAGAGTTTGGGGGACCCCTCATATCTAAATCATAACAATCTCCCTTTCAACTGTGCCTTCTAATTTAACCTAAGCATGGGATTAAAATCCATCCTAGTCAGAGTCCCAGGACTCTGCAAGGCACAGACAGGTATTTGGGGCTATTTTAGGATTCTGCCTACTATAGATAGTTATCAATAGTAAATGTGGGAATGGTTGTGAAATTGTCTTATGAGTAACAATGCTGAACAAATGTAAGAAACTATGATTTTCTTAAAATCCACTCTTATTTTAAATAAGAAGAATTTTAAAATATAGGGCATCCTCCATAAGAGATGTCATAGCCTAGGTAGAATGGGGTGGGGCAGAAATAGTGACCAAAGTTCAAAGATGGACTGGAATGATAATCAGTCCTGGTCTGAATGTACCAACTCAACCCATCCTCGTGACCCCCCTAGACGGTGCTGCCCTAGTGCACTTGGGCTGCTATAACAAAATCCCTTAGACTGGATAATTCATAAACAACAGAAATTGCTCATGGTTCTGGAAGCTAGGAAGTTCAAGATCAAGGCCCCGGAAGATTCAGCTTCTGATAAGGGCTCCATTCTGCATAGATGGAACTTTCTATGTATCCTCACATGGCAGAAGAGGCAAAGAGCTCTCTCAGTCCTTTTTTATAAGAGCACTAATCCCAAACAAGAGGGCAGATTCCAAAGGACCAAATCACTTGCCAAAGACCCCACCTCTTAATGCCGTTATCTTAGGAATTAGGGTTCAGAATATGAATTTTGAAAGGACACTGACATGCGGTTCGTCCCATCCTATAATAGGAAGACTGAATTCAGGGAAGGACCTAAGGAAATTGCCAAGAGCCGCACTCACCTAGCGAACTGCAGAGCTGTGAGTTAACCAAGCAGTCGAGCTCCAGAGTGTGTGTCAACTGCTAGCTGCACCTGCCTCTGGCAGAGGAAGAGTGAGTGAAGGAGAAAACTGGGGGCATTGGGGTGAGACAGACAAACAGGGGCAGGAACTGAGCAGCTGAGGGACACAGGACAAAGTGATGAATGGAAGGTGTACATATACACACACACATACACACATACACGCACACACACACACACACACACACGGCGTTCAGTCAGCTCTGCTGCCAGATGCACCTTCTGAAACCAACACTGGGTGCAGTCAGCTTTATTTCTGGGTCACAAACACATTCAGGAAGCATAAAACTCAATGATCATGTTGGGAATTGATAGTTACAGCCCCCCAGTGGCTATAAACCATAATCCAAACTTCTAAGAACAAGAATTCTGTGGCAGATTGTATTGTTCAAAGTTGATTCTAGCAATACATTCCATCCCACATGTTCCTCTTAAGATGTGACTTTGAAACGTTCGTTCGTTCTCTGTGACTGCCTGGCCAATGGAAACTGGCTGCTTCCGTGTGAGTCCTCCGGGTGCTTATTCTTAAAACCCAATCTCCAGTGAGAAAGTCCAGTCTGTCCCATTGGGAGGCCCCCAGAGAGAGGAAGCAACCATCAACCTCAAAATGCCAGCATGGAAGTGAACCCTTTTGAGGTGGATTCTCCTGCCCAGCCAAGCCACCAGTTGATGCCACATGTCACAGAAATCAGCTGACTCTGCTGAGACTGTTCAGATGAGTAAAATTGATAACTGTTGTCTTAAGACAAGTTTGGGGTAGATTGTTATGCAGCAATGGATAACCTCAATAAGTAATTGTACCCAGAGGTCAGTTACTGTCATAAAATTCTAAAATGAATGACATTGGCTTTGGGACCAGGCAGCCTAAAGGACCTCAAAGAGAATGTTAGCAAAAGCCTGGAGGGACTTGAGAAGTCTACCAATGAGAACATACAGAAAATGCTGTAGGAGCTGAGCATGGTGGCACACACCTGTAATCCTAGTCAGTGGCTTGGGAAACTGAGGCAGGCGGATCAGAAGTTCAAAGCCAGCCTCAGCAACAGATTGCAAGACCCTAAACAACTTAGTGAGGCCTTATCTCAAATTAAAATAAACTACATTTTTTTTAAAAAATGGACTAGGGATGTGATTCAGTGGTTAAGGGTCTCTGGGTTCAATTCTTGGTATTCCCCCCACCCCCCAAAAATGTTATGAGAATCTATAACATCCATGGAATGTTACAGGAATCTCAAAGTAAAGGGAATCTTTGTTTTATAGTGGCAGAAAGTTTGGCCACACTGTAGCCTAGAGTAACACCAAACAGAGGAAGGTACCTAGTAATTTTGATGATCTAGCTTAGAAGATTTCCAGGCACAATATTGAAAGTGCCACCTGACTTTTCTCACTAGCTATGATAAAATGCAAAAGGAGAAATGAGTTCAAGAAACCAGAACTTACTAGATGGAAATATCAAAGTGTTTTTCATTCCCAAGTCTTCCCAGATGGCAAGCAATTCTCAAATTAAGAAAGAGACTTCAGGGGCTGGGGTTGTGGTTCACAGGTAGAGCGCTCACCTAGCATGCATGAGGCACTGGGTTCTATCCTCAGCACCACATAAAAATAAAATAAAATAAAGATATTGTGTTCACCTATAACTAAAAAATAAATATTAAAAAAAAGGAAGAAAGAGACTTCAGCCTAACATAAAATCTAGAATGACACTATGAGGCTGATCCTTTGGGTAAGACCCCAGAAATCTAAAGCAGTGTCCGTTAGGACTGCCTGCATTGAGCACCACCCAGATTATCAATTTATAAGCAAAATCAAGGTTTATACTATTTCAGGTAAGTCTGGGGACGGTTGGTTATGCCACAGTTGATAGCCACCAGATGTGAACTTCAGGACTCTCTATTCTCTATCCAGTTCCTATTGACATGAGGATTTCCCTGATTTTAAAACTTGGGCTCTGACCAGGATCTTACCCAGTGGACAATCTCTGGTTGGCATCAGCAGTAGGACAACTTCCATTAATTTTTGGTTTTTCTGAATCCCAGAGCCTGAACATTCCACAGAGAGACATGATCAGGATTGGGTCCCAAAGTTTCAGGAAAGATGCAACATGTGGGGAGCAGAAGGGGGAGCAGGGCAAGTTTAGCTGGGCTGGACTGAGGAGGGGGATGCCTCCACCCCGAGGATACCGCTGGATGACCTGCACGGTCTCCTTCATCCTCCCTTCTTTCCTTCTTTGAACGTGTTCCAATGATTGATTGTGTGGACCATTTTTGAAAACAGTACTTAAAGTACTCCTCCTTCCTGTGGGATCAAGGAGCATGCCTACTTCTGTGAGATGTCTGAGGATTGGTGCCTGCAAGAGCCTTTGCCCTCCTCCCACCTCCCCGTTTACTATGGAACAATCCTGGACTGAGGTGCTGCCTCCAGGCTAGGTGTGGGGGAAGATGTCTAAATCAGAGGGCCATCTGTCTGGTGGAGGAAGCAGGTAGGGACAAACACTGCCACAGTAGGCTCCGTGGAGTCTCCACTGAAGAACACAGTTGGTCTTGAAAGGCAGAGAAAGGAGCAAGAAGACACAAGAACACGGGAAAGGCTGCTGCTGCTGGACCCACACTGGAGAGCAGAGCTTCGAGAAGCCCGTTGAGCCAGGTGACCTCTTCTTTCCACTGTCCTGCGAGCTGAGATCCCCGCCATTTTCCCTAGGCCATGCCTCTGGGCTTTTGTTCCAGCTGTTCTTTATGCCGGCAAAGCTTTTCCCCTGGTTGCCTGGCCAACTCTCCTCTGGAATTCTTCTTATGGTAACCTCTAAGATACTATTCATTTTGTGCTTATCTTCTGAGATAGGCTGGATCCCTTCCCCCTGGTTTCATACTTAAGGAAACCAAGGATCAGATAACTTAAGGTCCTAGCCCCAGTGTCTATACTGAGAAATTCAGTATCTGCATACCGAGCCACGTACCTACAAAGCCCTAATCTAAGCTGAGAAACCAAAACCTATTGATTCTGCCTTCTGAAAATGACTAATATTAAAATATAGTGTAAGCAGAAATAATTAAGATGTTAAACAAAATTTTCAAAATTTTTTTTGGACCCAAGGGGCTTTAATCGTGTCTGTAATGTTCTATATCTTTTTGAAACATGAAGCAAATACTCAGATCTGATACATTAAGGTAGCAGGCATATATTTCCCTGTTGTTATTCTGTGTTCTTTATATAATGTATAAGAATCTTCATCACTTTTTTTGGCTATCAATTTATTTTAATAAATCCTAAGACACAGATTGAACATATTTTATATTCAAATTATTTCATTCAAAGATCACAATATACATAACAAAAGTGGTTTCTTACTTTTGTACACTGATAAATAATTTCAGGAAATGCAAATAAACACGTATGTATTTTTTTGCCCCCCTGCCTCCATTCCAACATGCTATTTTCTTTTTCTCGTCCTGGTTCACATGGAGACAATTTTTTTTTTTCCTGGTACTAGGAATTGAACACATGGGCGCTTAACCACTGAGCCACATCCCCAGTTCCTTTTTATATTTTATTTAGAGACAGGGTCTCACTAAGTTGCTTAGGGCCTCACCAAGTTGCTAAGGCTGGCTTTGAACTCATGATTCCCCTGCCTCAGCCTCCGGAGCCACCGGGACTAGAGGTATGCACCACTGCACCCAGCAAGACAATATTTTTATAAGTTCAATCACAGCATATGCTCCAATAATTCTATTGCATGCACCTCTGTCATTAACATTTTTAGTCTGAAGACTAAGGTCTGAATAGACTCCCATTATTATTTTTAATAGCTACATTTCAACTTAGTAACCAGTCCTCCTGTTATAACTCATTTCAATCATTTCCAGCTTTTTGCTCTTTCTGGAAACATTTTCATAAATATCTTTATGGGTATAAGTCTTAAAATTTCTCTTAAAACATACATACTTAACAGGCACATGAAGTATATTTAGTCACACTATCCTCCAGTTAATATTACACCAATTTTAATGTACAAGTGTATGTTTTACCTAACTCCACCCGTATCTAACAGTCTCGTTTGTTTATTATTTAAGTAGGGGTTTCTTCCATCTTTCGTAGACTGATTTTCACTGTATTGTCATAAAAGATTTTTCAGGAGGCCGATTACCCATGAGAAAATTAATCATCTTAAAACTGAAAGAAATTCAATATTTTGCTATTTCTACCATCTTGAATTCATTGGTTCCCAAAATGAGATGCTGCCACAGCCCATTCTGCGTGATGGTGCAGTTGTCCATTTCTTCTTCCTCTTGGTGGGGAGCAGACCACCAAGGCTGGGTCTGAGGGACAGGAGGACAGCAAGCGCAGCAGGGAGGTAGCCACAGGTATCGTCCTATCACCACAGTTTAGTCCCTCACTGCTCAGAAAGAATCTGCAGCAACCTTCTGTGGTATCTCAGAGAGACCAAAGATTAAAAGTAAAAATGTCCTTTGGATGGGCAGATGTTTTATAAAACATGTCCTTTCTGGTACTAAAGGAATTTCAGGTCCATTATTCCCCTTGTGAGAACTTTTAAAAATGCACAAACTGGCTTTAAATCGTTTCATTATTTCTATGTATCTGACTGCTAATGAACTGAGCCTTGTTTTTAAAAAAGAAATCAAGAAAACTACCCCCTACTCTAAATTTCTCTGACTAAAGCTATTCAAGAAGGAAAGGATAGGAATTCAGGACTACTGCAAGACTAGGCCAGGACCCGACGGTCTGTCTTGATCTCCTGGCGTGGAGATGAGGCTGTGCTGGGAGAATGTGTCTGAGCACCGAGACCACAGGCCTGTGAGCTTGGGGTTCTGATTCAAGTACCCACTTGGGTCCCAGCCTGCTTGTGCTTGAAAGCAAATCATCTCCCTGCTCCGTGCTATAGTTTCTCCATGATCCAAATGCTGTAAATATTCCTCTGTCTTCTTCCCCAGGGGATTTGAAGCTCAAGGTGACATAGTTAAAAAGTATTTTGTAACCACAAAGAGATGCATGCATGCACGGAATGTTGATGATGATATCCCCATATTTTGCAAAAAAAAAAAAAATGCTTGTTAGGTAGAACAAAAATTATTGAATGAAGAAAATAATATTTTTGACAAACTATACCCACTGAGAAGAAATTTCAGGAATAAGCCCTTGAGCTACATAGTCTTCCAAACACATTCCAGTTTGGGTACACTAATGCCAAGAGCCTTGGGATCTACGTTTACAGTCATAATTGCTCTTTATAGTGGAGTCCATTTTTAAGAAATAACCAAGTTGATACTTTAAACCACGATATGATAAAACTAATAGGTATCTCTCTTTTCTACTTTTTCCTCTTCCTCCACCATCTTCATTGCCTGGATTTCAGAACCTGGGGTATATTGCCCTGGCCAGGAAGACAAGAAGATGTAGGGAAATGGTCCAAAGTTGAGCCAGTGCCAGAGAAGGCTATGTGAGACCCCCCACCACCGGGGGCTGAAGTATCCAATCAGTTCAACAAGCACTTATTGAAGTTCTCCAGGAGATACCCAAGTATGATCAATAAGGACTCTTCCAAGAGCTCAAGATCTGGTGGAAGACACAAGAAAAAAAAATAATTACATTAGATTACAATCATAAAGGTCCCTGAGGAAGATGCAGGTGATTCTTGTTGCACGAAAATGGTATGGAGGATTAGTGGGAAACCACCAAGAGCTGGGCACGGTGACGCACGCCTATAATCCCAGTGGGAGGTTGAGACAGAAGGATGGCAAGTTCAAAGTCAATCTCACAAACTTAGCCAGACCTTGAGTTAAAAACGTGAAAAAGGACTGAGGATATGGCTCAGTGGTTAAGCATCTCTGGGTTCAATACCTGGTACCAAAACAAGAAAAGAAAACCACCAAGAAATGACAAGATTTGAGCTGAACTCTAAACAATTAGGTAGCATTTACCCTCAAAACAAGGGACAGTGCAAGGGACTTAGAGGGTATGTCCCAGCAGAGGGAACAGCATGAGCAAAGCCTGGCGCCTGCGTGTGCAGGGAACGCTTGATGGGTGTGGAGGTGGGAGTGAAGGGTATGAAGGTCAGGAATGGCTATGCCATGCCACAGTGACAAAGACCAAATGTCCCTCAAATCTCAGTTGCTCATGATACATAAATTAGCTCCATGTGCATTGTGGTCAGCTGTGACTCTCTGTGTTGTCTTCCTTCCAGGACCCTGGCTGGCGGATGGACAGTCACTGTCTAAAACTGCCTGCCCAATATGCTAGCCTCTACATAAGGCTACTCAGCAGACACAGGACTGACCAGTGGTGACCACTGGACAGCACAGATATTAGGAACATTTCCAACACTGCAGAAAGTTCCATTGGCCAGCATGGTCCAGGATAGGGACCTGAACACTGTGGCCTGTGAGCCAAATCCAAACTGCCTCCTTTTTAAAATAAAATTTTATTGAAATGCAATCCTGCTTCTCCAGTTGTGTACTACCTACGATTACCTTCCCACTGCCAACAGCAGAGCCAAGACTGACGGGGAGACTATGCCCCTCACAAAGCTGAACATCTTTACAGGAAGTGTTTGTTAACACCTGGTCTGGACCATGGCTCCGGTTGTATAGAAAGGGAAAAAGAGTTCCAGCCCACACGTTGCTTCTGCTCACAATTCACCGGCCAATCCAGTTGTTTGCCCCAGCCAACCACCGGGGAGCCAGGAAGTGCAATATTTACCATTTGTCTAGAAGGAGGGGAAACTGGAAGCATTTGGCATGCTATCCAACCACAGGGGGACGAGGCTGGACATGGCTCGGCACGTTAAATTGGGTCTAGAGGGCCAGAAATTTGAACTATAATATCCCAAGAGGGATGGGGCACTGTCAGAGTTTTGAGATGAGAACACGATCTGTATTGGTCAGGGGGATATTGGGAAATGGACGAGAGTAACCAGTACCCGGTAAAAGGGAGCCAGGAGAAAAGTGGAAGAAGGAATCCACAGAGGCCTGATGAGGGCTCCAGCCACTCTCCCCAGGGGTGGCCCATTTCAGAGGAAAGAGGACACTGCTCTAACCTGGTAGCAGCCCACGCCCACTCCCAGCAGCAAAGTAGGAAGGGCTGCACCCCGGAGTTGTCCTGCGCACTTTGAATTCTTACCCCTTACAACAAACCAACAAGGGGGCAAAGTTTTGTCCCCACTTTCCACATGAGGATGTTGAGGTGCAGCAGGATAAATAACCTGCCCAAGGTCACACAGTGAGGGGATGAGCGGAAATCCCAAACCAGTGTCTGCTGCTCCAGGGTCCTGAGCCCTGAGCTAGTCCACCTGCCGCCGCCCAGGGCAGTCAGCTCTGGTCGGCCCCCCTGAGCCCTCCGTCCAGCCTACTGACTGCAGAGGACGCCCGAACGTCAGGACCATGTGCACTGCGGCTTTTCACTCTCCAAAACACATTAAGTGATTTTGCCTGGAAATGTTTTACAAGCCCCAATTACGCCTCCTCCATTCCCTCCCTGTACGGCCCGGGTCCCCAGCCAGGACTGTAAAAGACCCTTTTCTTCCTTCTAAAACTCTTAACTCTCGGCCCCCACAAGGGCTGGTCCTCCCTGAGTCTGGGAACAGCAAGCTCCCGTCCTGGCCCACGGGGAGTCTGTAGACCGACCGTCATGTCTCAGTCCTGCCCTCGCCCTTTTCATGAGGCTCTTTAATTAGGTTCAGAAACATGTTTATGATCCTGAGAAGCAGCCCGTGTTATATTAGGCAAGTTCAAAGCTCCATTTCTCCCAATAACTCTCAGAACATTTCAGTAAACTCAGAGGTCTGGCCCTCAGCCAGCTCTGAACAAAATCAGACTGTGGGCAAATATGGCCTCCAGCAGCCCCTGCCCTGGGCAGCTTTGGAATGAGGATGGGATTTGGGCTTGTCCAGACCTGGGGCTCCCTCCAGGGCCCTGCCTGTCCTGGCCAAATGACCTCGGGCACATTGCTTAACAGCACTGAGCCTTCTTGGCGTTCTAGTTTTTAGAATTGAGAGTAAGAATGGGAAGGATAATGGCTGTGGAGATGATGAAGACTGAATGATACATAAATATTTGTTCTCCCAGAACTTTGAGAGAGAAAGTGGAAAGCACCAGAAGCACCAGTCTAATGTCTAAAATAACTGAGGATGTCCCAACCTCAGTCTTTGAACTCGCGGAAGTTCGGTCAGTCAGTGTGGAATGAAAATTTTCTAGCTGATGATATATTTTTCAGTTTCTTTTTTCCCCAACCTTCATAATTAGGGAAATTATAAGGAAAGAGAATATGGAAAAAAATTCTTATGAGGGAATAGAGCTCATGATACCTGCAGCTCCACTCAGTCATATTTCCTTGAAAAAGGTGTTTGCTATTGACCACTGTAAGTGAAATTTTAAGAGTGTGTCCAAAAAGCAAGACTGAGTAAATTTTCTGTTTTCTTCTGTGTTTTAATGTTATGGTTTCTTCTTCCCTCCTCCTCCTCCTCCTCCTCCTCCTCCTCCTCCTCCTCCTCCTCCTCCTCCTTCTTCATGTGTTTTTCCAACCCTGCTCCTTTGTTTTAATTTTGGTTTTGGTAACGATTACCTGATCATTATATCAATGAAATTACTATTAAAGTGATTGTATATTTTCATTGATTTGGGAAACTCAGAATAAATAAAAGTATCTTGTCATATGGGGTGGGGGAAGAATTTGAATTGGAAACGATCAGGGCCCCAGGAATTCTGAGAACTAAGTGATGCATAATGTTGGTGGCCTCTGCTCCTCGCCCTGGGGCCTGATGGGGCCCCGCTGAGGCAGACAGGTGAATGGTAGCGGATCCTTCTCCAGGAGGTTGCACTTCTGCTCTCTATCCTGGGAGACACTGGCCCTCCCCTGCAGGGAGGCTGGCTTTAGTCACAGGGCCTTGCCCCTAGAAGGCTAGAAAGCTCTCCTGTGCCAGGCGCGCAGCAGCGGCACACACACCACAGTGTGGAATGCTGTCACAAGACAGTAGATTTCAGACACAGGCTCACAAATCCTCACCTCTCAGAAAGGCGGGTCTGCTGCCTATTCCCATTTTACACATGTCGGAGCTGAGAAAGAGCTGGCCCAAGACTTCACAGTGAGAGAGACACAAAACTAAAACTAGAACCCAGACCACCAACTCAAGCCCACGACCACAGGTGACAGCGCCTCACCCTCCTTCTCTAAGGCTTGGGTAAGGCTAAGCAGAACCATCTAGAAGCAGTGTCATGCACTACCAGAGCAGACCCAAGGCCACGTTCTGCTGCCCCCTCAGGTCCCCTGGACTTGTGTCTCAAACGAGAGCTCCATTTCCCATTGCCCCATGAGCCCCAAACCCTCCCAGAATGGCCAGCCCCTTGCTTTCCTTCCTACTCCCATCTTTGCCCTAGGAGGCTGCAGGTGCTGTGGAAGGGACACTGGATAGAGAGCCCAGAGACCTAACTCCCTCTCAGCTCCACTCAAGTGGCATCCTGCACCACCGGAAAGCCTTCCCACTCCCCTGGGCTTCATGTCCCCACATGTTTAAAAGCAGATTCAACCCAGGTATCTCTGAAATCCTGTCTTCTTATCATGCTCAAAATTACCCAGCCAGGCTCCTTCGTCTAAGCCCAGAGGCCTTTCCTACAGCTTCATTACCACCTGCCCTCGAGGGACCCTGACAACTCTGTACACCAGGGAGGTTAGCAGGAGAAAGCCTAGCCTGGGTGCCGGGAGGTCTCTCTACCCATGTTGAAAATCCTGACTCTTAAGAGATTCAATGATTTAAAACCACAGAGTTGAACTGGAATTGGGACATCATCTCTCCCAGTTAGCAGTCCTGTGGCCCTATGTACACAAATCGCATGTGAAGTGCAGCTAACACGGGGCAGGGGTGTGTTGTGAATGGAGCACTCACGCTTCTCAGCTGACTTACACAAAATGCCTGCATACAGCTGAGTCTGTTGCTTGGCCCAAGTGGCAGCAGGACTGAAGCAGGGAACGCAGCCTCTCTGGGTCTTGGACAATGAGCAGGATGCATTGGAGAATATTCTGGAGCTTTCCCCTTGAACCTGCTGAGTTTCTGAGGCAAGCCCGTGGAGTCTGTATTTCTCTTGGATCTTGGATCTCCTACCTCTTTTGTGTGTGTGCGTGTGTGTAGCAGCTTTGTTGAGGTATGATTCACACACTATTCAATTACAATCCAGTGATCTTTAGTATATTCAGAGTTGTGCACTCCCCACTGTAGTCAATTTGGGGCCATTTTTATCATCCTAAAAAGAATCCCTGTACCTATTAGAAGTCATTCCCATCCTCCACACCCCCCACCCGGCCCTAGATAAGCACTAACCCACTTTCCACCCCTCTACATTTGCCTGTTCTGTACATTTCCTATCAAGGACATTGCACTCTATGTGGTCTTTGTGTCTGGCTTCTTTCACTGGGGCATAATGGGCCAGGGCTCGCCCACGCTGCCGCAGGTGTCTCTGCCTCTCTGGGCACTTCCTGGCCCTGCTTCCCCAGCCTCACCCTGGCTGCAGCCTCTGGCCACTGGCTCACCTCTCTATGGGGCTTCTCAGCACCAGCGCACCCCTCCGAAACGCTCCCTGCAATGAGCAGATGCACTGGGCAGCCAGGGGTGCACAGCCCCCTCCACCTATCACCTCCTGCCCCAGGAGATACATTGCTCAGTCCTTTCCACACTTTGAAAGGTTTTAAGACAAACTGACCCACTGTTGACAGCACTAATTCCTTTCTTCCTCTCCAATGCTCCTGTCTCTTCTCTTTTTTTTTTTCCTAAAGGAATTTTCTTAGATGCGTGTGGGGTTTTCCTGCCTCCAGCTGTCACTTTGGTATGGGGATTGATGTTAAGTAGCACTTACTGCCTCCAGCTCCAGTCCCCTGGTTTTATACACAGTACCTCCTTCACTCTGGGCGGGGGAGCCATCCTGATGCTAAGGCAGGGACTGAGGTGCCCGGATCCACTCCTCAGTGAGCAGCAGAGCGGGGACTGAACTCTGCCGCTCCAGGAACCAGAGTCTGTGACCACCCGGTGTGGTTCTGAATTTCCTGCAAAGCCTCAACATGACCCAACATGCCTTAGATTCTTGCAACAGCCACAGCAGCTCAGAGGGGGCCCGCCGAATGTTCTCCCTGACCTCTGCAAAACAAAGACCCCAAGAGGTAGCTTTGCTAGTGTAAATAAGTTCAGAGGGAGCTGTTTCAGTACCTGTTTCCTAACACATCATAATGAAATAAACCCTTGATATGCTCATTGTTTATCTCTGCACACTGTAGCTGGCTCTGAAGCCTTTGGTGGCTCCCCATTGCCTCCCCCCTTCTAATTTTCTTTCATGTGACACAAAAGGCCCTTCATGGTGAAAGGAACCACGTTCCCTGCCATTCCAATCGTCGTCTCCCATTTCTCCAGACCACAAGATGATGTGAAGCTAGTTATCAACTGAGATTCCACACATAGGAATCGCTGAAGTGTGAGGTGGGGTGGGGGAGACGCTGGATGGCCTGGCTCCTTAGCCACCAAGCGGAGGAGCTGAGGTTGGATCCTAGCACTTCAGAGAGCCTCAGAGGGATTCCAGGTGAGTCAGCAAGTTGGCCAGGTCCAGTGGTGAGATCTGAAACCTACATTGGTACAGAAACCAGTGGAAAGACGCAGAGGAGGTCAACAAGCCCGAGACGCAGAGGTGGGAGGGCTGCTGGGCAATGGACAGTGAGAAGTAACAGGAGAAGCCGGGTGTGAGTGACAGAGGTGGCTCTCACGGACACTACTCAAACTCCAGGGGACTCAGCGGTGGAAGGAGAAGTGGGACATCCCCCAGAGTTCTCAGCAGGGAAATCAAGAGAGACAGGAATGCTGGGAAGGAGGGAGGTGGGCCCCAGAACTGGGGTTGGCAAGTTAAATAGCCCAAGGAGCTAGGAGGAGTCAGAGAGAGAGACTTCTAGGTGAGGGGAGGTTGGATTCAAAGATGGGTGTCCATTGTTACATTACAAATCATCTCAAAATTTTGTGACTCAGATCAGTGATAGTCATTTTCTTTTGCAGTTTCTGGGAGCTGGGACTTTGGGGGAGGTCTTGTACCTCCTTCTGGAGTGATGGTCAGAAGTGAGCTGAACTGTAGTTGTCTGGAGGCTCCAGAGGGGCCCTCTACAGTGTGCAAGCTGGTGCTGGCTATTGGCTGGGAGCCTCAGTTAGTCTCACCTGGGTCTCCACAGGAGCTGCTTGAGTGTCCTCACAGCATGGTAGCCAGCCTTCCTCATTCAGAGGAAGAAATGAGCAGAGACTGACTGAGACAAAGCTTCTGTGACCTAGGCTCAGAGGTCACATACCTTCACTTCCACCTCTTCTACTGATCAGATGGGGCCATCCCTGGTTTTGCTAGGAGAGGGAACAACCCAGAAACATAAACACCAAGAAGTAAGGCTCATTAGGGGTAGGCTTGGAGGCTAGCTCTCCAAATGCATTTATTAAGCCCTACTATGTCCTAGAAAGGGCCTTACTATGTTCATGGTCTAAAGCCCTGCAATGTTCTGGGAAAGGTAACCATTCTTAACTGATGGTGATTGGTTAAGAATATATGTCATCTGTTACCTCATGTGCTGAGAGCCATAGCTGAGTCGGAATGACGCATGGCATTTTTTGCCAGAACCGAGTGGTTGAGAGGTGACGCCAGCAAGCCATTGAGATGATAATGGTTATGTTAAGCTGTGAATTCAATTGGATATTAGACCCCTGCTGTCCGCCTCAGCCTGATACTTTGGAGTTCTCGAGGGATTCCCGGAGAGTTCCCATTGGTTGGGGAAGTGCCGGTGGAGGGATTTCTGGAGGAGGGAATTCCGGTTGGTGTGTGTGGTGTGTGTGGTGTGTGGGGGGGGTGGGGGGAAAGGCCGCGTGCGTGGCGTTGGTGGGAGTGCGGAGCATAAAGGAGTTCCTGTTTTGAACCTACAAGGCTGTGTGGCGGCTCGGTTATTTTGTGCCCAGCCAGACTGCGGCACTCATGAATCCTTCAGTATCTCCAGCACCTAGAGCGGTGTCTGTGCAGAGTGGTGATGCAATGAAAAATGGTGACTATGTGACAATATTGTGAATCAGACTGCAGAGCCCAGGCCCCTCCGCCTTCCAGCCCCTCTATTTGTAACGGATGAGACAATTAAGGCCCAGAACTTTTATTCTTTTTTCTTTTCTTTCTTTTTTTTTGTTTTTGTTTTTGTACTGGAGATTGAACACAGGGGCACTCTATCACTCAACTATATCCCTACCCTTTTTTATTTTGAAACAGGGCCTCACTAGATTGCTTGGGGTCTCAGTATATTTCTGATGCTGACCTCAAACTTGCAGTCCTCCTGCCTCAGTCTCTGGAGTCACTGGGATTACAGGCTTGTGCCACCGGAACTGTTAAGCAGCTTGCTCAAGGTTGCACAAACTACAAGAGAATGTGCTGGAAGAATTCATGCCCTGGAATTTCTGTCTTCAAAACTAGAGTGATTGCTGCCCCTCCAGGGTTCTCTGAAGTAGATCACCAGGAATGGAGACCAGGGAGAGGCCTGAGCTGTCCGTGTACACCATCTCCAGCTCCCCCACGCCTTTCTTTTCCTACGTACAACTCTCATCAGACAATTCCTGACTCTCACCCTTCAGGAACTTCCGGTTTCAGAGTCAGAGTCTTCTGTGAGGCCAGGGAGGAACTTTAGGGCTCAAGGGACTGCTCAAGTCCACTCTTTAGTTAAGTCCTTCCTTTCCAGGGGGGACTGGAAATCCCCATTTCCTGTTGCATCTCTGGCAAAGTCCCCTGAGGGCCTTCTAGGTCACACTTCCAGCTGCTCCCACATGGCCCCCCAGCCTCCCTCCCATGTCCTTCCTCAGCTCAGCTCCTGGTCAATACGGAAGACCCTTCCTCATGGGGCAGTGAAGAGCAGCACAGGCAAGAGTCAACCACAGGGCTCGAGTGTCCACCCTGCTACTGAGCTGTCACCTCCACAGATCACCTAACCTCTCCAAGTCTCTCCCAAGAAAATATGAGAACGGCCAACAAGTATGTGAGGGTGCTCACTATCGGGGAAATGGATGTCAAAACTACAATTTGATGTCATCTCACATGCTAATAGGTTGGATGTTACTAAAAATATAACAAATATTGGAGGCATCCAGGTGAGATTAGAACCTGGTACACTGTTGACAGGAATGTAAAATGG
The DNA here is from genome assembly GCF_021218885.2 of Marmota monax. Classification (NCBI taxonomy): domain Eukaryota; kingdom Metazoa; phylum Chordata; class Mammalia; order Rodentia; family Sciuridae; genus Marmota; species Marmota monax. Next base: position 9,526,600 of record NW_026692321.1, on the reverse strand, counting down.
TACGTCAGCTATGGAAAACAGGTTCCACCCATATTAGAAAGAGAACTACCACATGATCCAGCCACGTAATTAAAATCAGGGTTCCAGGGAGATGTCTACACTTCCACATTCATCGCAGCATTCTTCACAATAGCCAAGGCGTGGAAATAACCCAAATTCCCATCAATGGACTGTTGGATAGCAAAACATGCTATACACATACAATGGACTATTATTCGCCTTAAAAATTTAAAAAAATCCCAAAAGATGCAGCAACCTGGATGAACCTAGAAGATATGCCAAGTGAGATAAGCCAGTCACAGAGGAACAAATACTGAATTATTTCACTTATGTGAAGCATCTAAAGTAGTCATACTTTAGAAAGAAAGAATACAATAATGGCTGAGGGGTGGGGACAGGGTAAGTATGGAATGGGCACAAAGTTTCAGCTTTGCTGGGAGCCATTAGCCAAGTAGGTATGACAATTTCCTTGCCAGCGTACCCCATGTTGCTGACATGTTGCAGTGACATTGAATGTAGGTGACCTTGCTCAAGGACCAAGGCAGATTAGGGTGCTCCCGGTTTTAAGATAATCTTGTTTAGGGCGTTCCCAGTTTAGGTTCCAGGTTTAAGGTTTAAGATTATTCCTGCTGGGAATAGGGCGTATCCTGCTGCCTGAGTTCCCCTTGAGTTCTCACGGGATTCAGACAGTATATTTTGGAGATAGAAGCCCAGTGGAGGTGGATTTGGGAGAGAACGCGGATTTGGGAGAGAACGTGGATTTCCCCAGAACGTGATTGTAGACGGCTGGTGTGAGTTCGGGAATAAAGAGTTGCTGTTTGAATCTACAAGCTGTGTGGTGGCTCGTGATTGTGTGCCCAGCCAGACTGCGGCATTTGTGCCCAGCCAGACTGCGGCACAGCTTCATACTGTACACTGAAAAGCTGTCTAGAGGGCAAGTCTCGTGCCAAGGGATCTTAACGCAAGAACAAGGAAGGGGACAAGGAACCTTGGGCAAGTTTTGGACATATCACCTTGACTGTGGTGATTGTATCATGGGGGTTCACATCATCCAAACTCATTTGATTGAATACATGAAATATTAAGTTTGTATGTCAACTATACCTCAGTAGAGCTGTTTTTTAAATGGACTTATTAGAAGTAAAACACTGCAGCACTCATAGCCATGGTCCCTATGAGTAGGGAGGGATCTGTCAGGGCCAGCTATGGGAAGCCAGGTGCTGCTCTTCTCCCTCCCTGTCATTTAGGGTCTACATCTGCCACTCTCAGCCCAAGGAAGCCAGCAGACCCTGTCTCCTCCAGGCCCTGGCGCTTTTCTGAGCCAAGGACATGCTGTAAGTCTGAACAAGGCTCCCTGAGCCACCATATTTCTTTCCTTGAAGGGCTTTGCAGGCTCCAGAGTTAGCATTTGGCAAAGAGTCTTTGTGCCATTTGATTCTCTCAGTGGGCCCTCGTAAGTTCAGGACACCAATGTTTATTGAGTTGAATGGATGAGTGAGTGTGGACACCTTTAACACTAAGACAGTCCAGTGGGCTTGGCCAGGGCCGGCCAGGGCCCAGAGGGCTGTTGGTGGTCTGTAGTGTTGACTGAGGAGAGTCAGCTCCTCAGCTCTGTCTCCCTGCTCCTCCTTGACCCACCCTCCCCTCCCCTTCACTTCCACCCCCAGCTGTTACCTCCCCCCAATCATCTGACCTGAAGAACAAACCTAACCAGCAGAGCCCAGTCCTCATGTCCCCAGGTAGATCTGCCACCAGCTCCCCCCTGCACTCAGAGGACTGTTAAGAGTTGCTTTTACTTTTTTTAATGTAGCCTCACTTCTCCAAGCTTCTTCTAATGATACTACTCTGACCAAGTGAAAAATTCTTCTCTTTTTTTCTTGGGATGGAATTTGCACCCACCCCCACCAGACTCCAGTAAATGAATGCTGGGCATGCCTGCTTCTCCCAGCGAACCTTGGCTAATCCAAGGACAGTCATTAACTTGTTATTCTAAGTAATCCTCTGCTGAAAGCTAGAAGCCGCCTGTGGTGGAAGACAGCAGAGTTTTCCAGCACAAAAATACTGGACTTGCTGGCTCACATGAAGACAGACAGCTTCCCAGGGGGAGGGGGGTGACGCAGAGATGCAGGCGAGGCCCATTCCCTCCCAGACAGCAGGCAAGAGCCATTTCAAATCCAGCAGTCTGAGCTGGCTTTGTGTGCGTCAGCAGCCTGTCACTCACCGACATTTCCATCTCCATTGTCAACACGGGTTCCCCACGTACCAAGTCAGATTAAGAGTGGAAGCAGCCCCTACCTTGGGTTTCTGAAACACTCATCTTGTCACACACACTACCTAGGACCCTTGATGCACGCCCAGCACCCAGAGTCTCCAGAACAACTCCTTTGAGGCTTCCCTCCTGTGGCTGCATCCTGCCACTCCTTTCTCTAACCTACTCACCATTCCCAATCCCATTAGGCTCTTCAATACCAAAACGCATTCACACAGCCTGCTCCCTTGGCCTGTGTGTCCTTCTCTACTCTCTGACAACAAATCCATACCAGATTTCAAATCAACTCATACACCCCGCCAGGCGTCTCTGGTTCCCAACACCCGCTGTCCCTCCACTGAGCATGTTGGTTGGTGGCATGAAGCTGAGTGCACACGAGAGCTGAGACACAAGCCCTTTAATGTATTGGACATGACACCACTTTGTACTTCTAAAGTGACACAGACGGGTCTTAGCATGAGCAGACGTTCTGGAAGGACCAGTCACTCTTTTCACTTGACTTTTAACACTTTTGTTCTTGAGAATGTTTCTAAGAAGCTATTCTGTGCCTCTTTACATTTAACCCACAACCCCTGATTTTTTTTTTTTTTCAGTGCTCGGCATCAAACCTCAGGTCTCACCCATGCAAAGGCAAGCGCTCTCCCACCCGGCTACACTCTCAATCCTCCTCACAGATTCTCTTCATCTCCTGAACTTCAAGGGTCCCAAAGGGCAGCCTTTGACAGACAAACATGCAAACAGCTGCTGCCTTGGAGGCCTGAGCCTGGGAGCTTCAGCTGTCTGTCCATCCGACCGTTATGATTTCCCCCTTTCAAACATCAGAACAGCTTCCTGGAGGAAGGGGTGTTCTAGACTAAGGAAGGCTGGAGTCTCTGTGAGCCCTGGCGAAGGGGAAGAAAGCTCACACCGAGACACCAGACTTTTACATCCCAACTCTCACCTGTGAAGTTCCGCTCCAAAAACATTTCAGAGAGGACTTTGGCAGACGTTTAAGACTTCTGCAAGCAAAGACACGTTCCTTCCAGCTTGGAATTCTAAGTCTCCAATAGTAAACATAGAGAAACAGGGAGCATTTGTCTCTTACTGCCCACTGCGTGCCCTAGCACCATTCGAGATGATCACATACACATTTTTAATTGAATGCTTACAACCTCCCCACAGATTAAGCATTAAACCCCCACTTCACACGGGAAGAACTGGCACTTCCCTTCCTTTGGTGACCCTGTAAATAAACAACACACAGGGCCTGGTACAGGAAATGCCTGAGGTAATGGGAAATCATTTACCTAGAAAAGCACTAAGGTTAGGAGCACTTAGTAGTGGAATTCGTTGTCACCAGCTCAAGCATGACAATGCTCAGCCACCCCTGGCCCAGGAAGTGCAAATGCAGGAATGAATGGGTGGCTTTTCCCATGCCTCCCTTGCCTGCTCCAAGGGCTGAGGCTGCCCAGAGACAGGCTTTGACCTCCTTCTCTCCTCTCTGGGAGAGGTCACAGTATGACTGTACCTATAGGGTATCAGGAGAGTGGGCAGGTGGAAGTCAAGCTTGGAAGGTCTAATAGATGATGACTGAGCCCTAGCCATGTCTTTTGTGAGCTAACACTGCAGAGATCTGTGTGTGCTCTGTTTACCACAGAACCGCTAGTGTCTGGCCCATAGCAGCCACCCCTTGCATATTTGTCATATAAATGAACAGACACATCAGACAAGAGCATTGCTTATAAGTTAAGCAGTCAGCTAACAAAGTTAGCATTTGAGCTCAGGGTCATCTATCATGGTTTTTGAGAGGAGCTAACTCTCAGGGATACACAGTTACAGATGATGGAGAGATGCCTGAAGATTAGAGGGTGAGTCTCTCAGCCTTAAGGCAGCTTGTGGCAAAACCACTACACAAGATGTGTGGAGATTCAGGCCCTGGTCCTGCCACCGCCATGCCTGGCTGTGTGTAGCTAAGGAAGTCCTTCCTGGTGGTCTCACTTCACTTAGGCAAAATGGATTCTCCATGCCTGCCTACTCCCATACAGAGAGACACATAGGATAGGTATGCAAAACTGCTTTATTCATTGTAAAGGTGAGTTAAATACCAATTGCTTCCATCCTCCCTGGGTTTCTATTTCCTCATTTGTACAATGATGGTGCAGAGGGCACTGCCAACCGTTCCATGCCAGGATTCTGATTTGATCAGCAGGGTTTTCACACTACAGGACTCTGGTGGGCAGGGGTGGGGCTCCATTCACATCACAAGCTCTATGAATCCCCCACCATCACCCTCATTGGAATGGCCAGTGCTCTGCATATGTACAAGTAGACACAGCCATTATAGGTTAGGGCCAATTTGGGGGAGGCCATGTACTTAGTACTAAGGTGGGAGTGCTCAGAGAGGAGGTGTAGGTCTCCAGAGAGCAGGGCTGGTGAAGTCTGCTAGGCCCAGCAGATTGCCTACAAAACAGCTGACAGAGCAGAGGACCAGAGGAAGACCAACTTCCCTGCATCGGGATACCACTTCCAGGGCCTGGACAAGCTTCTCCTCCCCAGACTCAGGACTTGGCTTGGTTTTCTTCCCACCTAGGGATGGGGTGGAGAATGTGGAGAAGGAGCCCTCCTTGCCCTGCTCCCTAACGGGTGGCTGCCCCAGCCCTTACGGTATGCACCAGGGAGCTCCTGCAGTGTCCTCTGGCCTAAGGGCCTAGGGCAGAAGGCCCCCCCAAGGTGGTGAGATTTCCACCGTAGCCCTCAGTACCAAGCCTGGATGCCAGCGCTCATGGGTGTGTCTCGGTACTGCCCCACAACACAGAGCCATAACCCCTGGACTTAGCTGGAATACCTGGGAAGGAAATTTCAGCCTTCCTCCAATCAACAAAGCACATTCACAGTTAGAAATCCCCACCTTGGCCTGTGGGGCAGGATGGCTATATCTGCTCCTGTGTCTCTGGGCTCCTGCCGCCTGCTTTGTGGGAACCTGTGTCCAGAGGTGGCTCATCACGCTTTGGGGAAAGCAGCCGGTGCTTGACCTACCTGTCCTCCCGCTGTGCTTTCTGTCTGCCTGCCTGCTTCCCTGTCACCGCTGTGGGGATTCTACGGTTCCTCCGAGGGCCTGGGGCATCCATCCACATCACGCGGTGCCCTCCTCTGCTTGCCTTGGGTGGCCCTGCCACTCTCGCTGGGTCCCCCTTCAGGCGCAAGCCTCAGCTCTGGGCGGGTGCAGGGAGCTGCCCCTCCAGCCTCATGCCCACACCCCGGGGCTGGCACCACATCAAGGTCGCGTTAAAGAGGCCCTGGAAGCCTCGCATGTGGCCCAGGGTCCGAGCCCTCATTAGGCGGTGGCGCTCTCACACACACGGCCTTTAATGTGGTGCGACGGCATTTTTCAGGCTTCTTTTCAGAAGGAAAAAGTTAATAACGTGAAAGCTTTATTGCCTCTGCGTCCCCCCTCTGCGCCGTGCCCTTTGGTCGTGCCACGCCGGGGCTAGTTAAGGCCGAGGCCGGGATTTCCTCCTCCCTGGGAACGACGGTAATTACAGCTCGCAGGGGCCGGGCGGCCAAGTGGCAGCGCCCGAGGTCAACCTCGGAGGCCGGAGGGAGCTAGGTGTGAGCTGGCGTGGCCCTCGGCAAAGCAGAACCATATGGGGAATCCATTACCTGCTCTACAAAGGAGGCGGCCGCTAATAAACGAATTTACTGGGTTAAATAAATACGCCGAGGGCTGTTAAAAGCCTGGCCCTGTGACTTCAAGTCACCGACATTTTTCACTTGTCAGAAAGGGGCTTTTGGAAGCTTTCAGGCGGCCTGCCTTCCTGCCCGTGTTTACGCACCCACCGGGCCCCTCTGCGCCTCCCCAGCACCGACAAAGAAAGGGCCTTTGTTCGGCGGCGTGGAGACCTCCAGGTGGGCAGGGGACACCGCGCGGCGGCGTGTGCGGGCCTCGGCGGGATCCTGCGCAGCGGAGGCCCAGGGAACCCAGCTCCGCACAGCGCTTCGCAACCGCGCTCGCCAGGACGTCTCCGGAGTGTCGCAGTCCTCATCGCTGGGTCTCTTTATATATATATATATAATATTGTAAAATGCATGTCACACACAAGTTACCACTTTAACCACTTTAAAGTGCACGATTTGGTACATTCATAAGGCTGGGCGCCATCGCTATCCTCTGGTTGCAGATTTTCGTTACCCCCCAGCGAACCCCTGTGCTCACTCTGCGGAGACTCTCTGTTCCTCTCTCCTCCAGCCTCTGGCAACCACTAATCGGACTTCTGTCTCTGGATTTGGCTATCCCAGACATTTCCTATACATGAAATCATAAGATAGGCAATGTCTTCTGTGTTCCACTTCCAACAAGGGTAATGTTTCAAGGGTCAATCATTTCACAGCAGGTATCAGTATTTCATTCTTTGTTAGGGCTGGGTAATATTTCAAAACGTGGATAGACAGAATTTGTTACTCCATTCCTCTACTGGTGGACATTTGGGTCCTTTCCATCTTTTGGCTGTTGTGGAAAGTGCTGCTGTGAACATTCTTATACAGGTTTTTGTCGGAACACCTGTTTTCAGTTTGGGGGTGGGTTATGCCTAGGAGTGGAATTGCTGGGTCATACAGTAACTCCATGTTTAACTTATTGAACACCCACCAAACTGTTGGCTATGTCCTTCTGTTCTTGGGAGCAAGTAAAGAAACAGAAACATCTTCTCCTACAATATTATAAGCCCCAAGTGTAGGAGTTCTTCTCCTCCTCTTAGTGACAGATGAGGAAACCAAGAGATTTATGGTCATACCAAATACAAGCAGCATGGATTTGAAACCTGGCCCTTCAGACCATGGAATTCATAGTCTGTACTCTTTCCATCACCCCCAGTGATTTGAGAATGTACAGGAAATGGTGCATTTCCAGGGCCCCCAAGAAGGTCTTGACAAGTTGTTAAGTAACTTACCTAAATAATGCCACAGAGCGGGTGAGCATCCCAGGAGGCCCATACAAAAGGACACCCCAGAACACTGAAGACTTCTAGGAGAGGAAACACATGACTTGTCACATCTCATTCACATGACAATGGTGTGAACATGGGCACTGTGATGACACGTTTGTTCTTAACCAAACAGGATTATTTTCTCCAAAAGGGGAGGTTATGACATTAAACTGTGTTTGCCAATTCTAGAATGCGATAGGTTACATTTTCAGACCCTTTCTATGGGAAATGTCTAATGAGAACTGTCACTAAATAAAGCAATAAGTCATCATTTCCCACTCTGCCTTTTTTTCTTTCTTTCTTGTGTAGATTTCATTGTTACAACCCAGGTAATTCCTTTCAGCATATTTCATCCTAATTTTTGTTTTCTAATTGAATCCTTTACCTTCTTGAGTATCAGCCACTTCACTGCCCCCTATGCCTGCCTGTGCCTTCAGCTACATTTTTAACCTCCTGATCACCAGTCAGTTCCTGTGATCTGCAGATATGACCAAGATAGAAGAAGGAGCCCAGGTTTTAGCAGCGAAGGCCCTGGCTTGAAACCCAGCTGCAAGGCTAAGTATGTCAGTGGGATTAGGCAACATTCGGGGTCTACCTTAACCTTCGTGGTGTCCTCACCTGTGATTATAAAGTAAGTCATGCAGGACTGTGATGATCATTTAATTAAATAATGTAGTTTCTAAAATCCCCACACCTACCACAGTCCTCAGCTTGGGGCAAGTGGTCAACATCCCCTGTGCCCTGTTCTCTGGTGGTGGGGGGTGGGGACAATGAAAAAAAGAACAATATACTTTAAATTAAAATGATTCCAGGCAATGTGGAACATACTTCCCCTGTATCTCAACCCTCTTGTATGGTCCTACTGCAATCCAAGTTGCAGAGAAAGACATTGAAACAACTCGTTGAGGTGATTTGGACAGACTGAGATGCCACAGAATTCAGTGAGCCCCCTCCCAAGCTTAGGTCCGTGGGGCTGGGAAAGAAAACTTCCCACAGTCCAGGTCATTTGGGATGGAAACAGCTTTCTGGCTTCTAGCCACACTCTTGTACCCCTCTTGGTGGCATAAAACAAGTGAGTTTTCTGAGAAAAACAGCTCCCTTTGGAACAGAGAAAAGGGGGGAAAGTCGGAAAAGTGTTTTTAGATAATGAGCAGAAGTTTGCCATCAACTTGATGCATGTCAGATTCGCCAAAGAGGAGTTATGTGCCGCAAACTCACTTCTTTCAAGTCCTGTTTATGGTTGGTTAAATAAGCAATGGGGTGATCTGTCACCTCAGCTCTCAGCCGGTGAGCGGAGAGAGCAACAAGCCAATCTGATGTGAAATGATTTGGACAGTAAGTAAATAAATCCCACCTCGATAAGCTGGACTCTGCTGCAGCTCTCCCACGGGCCCTAAACATTTTGATTAAGGACTGATGAGGATTTCCCAGGGAGAAGCTAGACTCATCTTCCCTGGAGGTCCCTGAAGATAGAACCACATCCCATTTGTTAGGGATAGTTTAGGTGGAAGAGGGTAAGTGAGTTAAAGGGTGAACCGGATGACCTTTATAGGTCTCTTCCACCAAGGAGGCTGGGGAATGTTATCTCATTGATGCAAAAACTCAGCTTTGAAGCATGACTCGAGTATTGGACTCCTGTGGAATTTCTGCTCAGTCAATGCATACATGATTAGAGGGAAACATGGAGGGATGAACAGAAGGAGTCTCAAGGTTGCTTTGCAGTTTTCAAAAACCTAGTATATGATATGTCTACCACCCAAAAGGCAGATTACTGGAGCAGGACTCTTACAAACACAAAGTCACCATATTATTGGGTAAGGAGAGTTTCTTCCTGTTTAAATGTCTTGTGTTGTTGGTGGAAAAGTTTTAACTTTTCCATGATCCATGAGAGGTGGAAATGTTTTATTTATGCACAGACTTTTCTGGGTTTATTTGCATTCCTACTCACTAACCATTTGAAAACATTGCCCAAGAAGCCACGTCCTTTAAAATGGCCCCAGATTAACAACGTACTTTATTTAGTGTTTCAAACTATTCCAAACTCTTTTCCATGTATTTCATTCAGAGCTGACAGCATCCCTTGGCACGTGGCTATGATCATATATGATCACTAGCAGACACACTGTCTGAATTTGAATCCTTGCTCTACACTTATCAATCTTATTGCCCTGGACAAGTATTTAACTGCTCTGTGCCTACGTTTCCTCATCTATGCTATGGGAATGATAGTGACGTCTAACTCAGAGGGTTGTCCTGAAAAGTGAGTCAAGCTACATGAAAAACGTGGGAGGAGGTCTGGTGTTATTCTTGCAGCTCGACACAGATTTCAAAGGCTAATCAGGCAGATAAGGCTGCTCCTCTTTGGCGGATGAAGAGGCCAGAGATTCTTCTCTAAGGCACACAGCAAGGAGGCAGCCATGCTCAGACCAGAGCCAGAGACAATCATCTCCATCCCAGTGCAGGACTTTTCCAGTGTAATGAACACTCCAAACTCACGCTCAACTTCTACTTACTATTGCTTAATACTGAGTGACTAACTGTGGCCTAAGATTATTTATTACTGAAAATTCCACGAGAATTTTGCGTGAAAATGAGAACTTCCGGTGTTTACAGGTCTGCCGAGGTAGGCCTCACTAGAACAAGACTGTTGCATTATCTACTCTTCCTTCTCTTCCTTTTGTTTGAATTTTGCTTTTCTTTTTGCTTCTTTCTTTCTTACTTTCTTTTCCATTAAAAGGATTTTTCACCAGGTGCAGTGATGCACACCTGTAATCCCAATAGCTGGCAAGGCCCAGGCAGGAGGATTGCAAGTTGGAGGCTAGTCTCAGCAATTTAGTGAGGCCCTAAGCAAGTTGGCCCTAAGCAACTTAATGAGACCTTGTCTCAAAATAAAAAATAAAAAGGGTTTGGGACTTAGCTCCGTGATAAAGCACACATGGGTTCAATTCCCACTACAGAAAAAAAAGAAATAATAATAATAAAAAAAGGAATTTTTCTTACTTTTCTTTTTTAGAAAAATAACATTTATGTTTTCTTAGATTATACAGAAACACATTTTATACTGTTGAAAATGTGGGAAATGGGTGAAAAATAAAAGAAGAAATTTTAAGAGATCCAAAACTCCATCACTCAAAGATAATTGTCATTTTGGCATATTTCTTTTGTGTCCCTCCTCTACGCGTGTGATAAACATTTGTATCCTTCTTTTATGCAATTTGGATCTTGGTGTGGGGGTGGTTTGTGCAGCACACAGCATGTTTTAATTTCTTACCTTTTAAGCAAGCACTCGGAGAGGACATTTTCTGGAATACAAATAAAACAGCAGAGGGCCAGGGGTAAAAGCAAGGGCCACTTGGGTTTGAGTCCTGCTCTAACGCTTGTTAGCTGTGTGACCTTAAGAGAGTTTACTTAACCTTACCGTGTCTCTGTTTTCTCTTGGTGAGACAGAGACAGTAGCACACACCTCATAGGGTTGACATGCTCATAGAATTGAAGAAGTTAATTGTGTAAAACTCCTAGAATGGTGGTTGGCACAACAGTGTTCACTAGAAGTGTGTGTTCCTTAGTGATGGCCAGTGGCACACGCAGGATTTGCTGCTTTTGTCCTGCCAGTCTTCCCTCGAGCTGCATTTACTATAGAATTTTTAATTGCAAACAACAGATGCACAAGCCAATTTAAACAAACAAAAACTTAAAAGGACACTGAGTAGGATATCCAGTTTTCCAACAGAAATGAGTCTCAAATAGTAGGAACATTTTAGTAATGACAATAACCATTTCCCAAGTGGCAACTATGTGCCAGACACTGGCCGCCTTGAGCACTCGGTCACAATTATTTGATTTGTTCTCGGAAGCCCCTACAAGATAGCTCTGAGGCTCTTCCACACAGAAGAAGACTGGGTCTCAGAGGGGCTAAATGATTTCCTAAAGTCCACTCAACTAAGGAAGCAATGAAACCAAAATTCCAACCCAGGTCTGAACTACTCTTTCTAGGTAGTAGAGCTCTTTCCATCGCTCATTGATTCAGTGTCATGACATGCCAGACCAGGGATTTTTTTTTTTTTTTTACTATGCTTAGTTGTACATGGACACAATATCCTTATTTATTTATTTATTTATATGTGGTGCTGAGAGCAAACCCCATGCCTCACACGTGCTAGGCAAGTGCTCCACCGCTGAGCCCCAGCCCCAGCTCAGACCAGGGAATTTGTGGTGCGCACAGAAGGGTGATCCCTGTCAGCATGCTGCTTATAACGTACTTGAAAAGAAAGATGTTTGTCCATTTGTCACACAAACAAATGTGACATTTCATCTATAATGAGGGCTCTGAAGGAGAGCTCTGTGGCGCTCTGTAGCATTCTGAGAACCCGAATGGGGGGACTGACCTTGACATGGAGGTCACAGATACACCCTTGAGGAAGTACTGCTTGAGCTGAGATAAGGGTGAGAGCGGTGATTCAGGAAGAGGAAGTAGCAAAGGGTCTATAGGAAAAAGAGGCACAGGGCTGTGGGAGGCAGACAGTTGCCAGGGATATATGTGCAAGGGGAGGAGAAGAGGAGAGGGCTGGGGAGAGGGGAGGCCAGAGGCAGAAGAGGGAAGCGACGGAAGGATTTGAAGACAGTGGCGGAGACTTGATTTTCTCCTAAGGTTAAAGGAAACTGTTAAAAAAATTGAAAACAGCAGAATGTATCGGTTCACCCCAATAATCCCAGACCCTTGGTTGGGGAGTGTGGAGGCTGAGGCAGGAGGGTGCAAGTTTTAGGTCAACACAAGCAACTTAGTGAGATCCTGTCACAAAATAAAATCTAAAAAAAAAAAAAAAGGCGTTGGGAGGTTGCTTGGGGGTGTAGCTCAGAGGCAGAGCCCTTGTCTAGCATGCACAAGGCCCCGGGTTTGATCGTCAGTATCCCTAAATAAATAAACAAGTAAACAAATAGAAATAAAAATTGACAATGGGAGATGACAAGATTAGATTTCATTTCAGAGATTACTCTGTCTTCAGTGGGGAGGCTGCAGTGAGGTGGGAGCCAAAGCAGGTACTTGTTCACCAACAAGGGGCTGCCACAGTGGCCTGGTAGATAAGGACGAGGGCTTGGACCACCATATTGGTGGATATGGAGAGAAATGAACAGACTCAAGAGCACTTTGGGAGGTAAAAACCAGAGCTTACTAATGAGTTGGCTGTGAAAAGAGGAGAGGGAGGGGACAAGGACAAATCCAGGACTTTGGATTGTTTTAAACTCAGAAATGGTCGTCCTGGTCACTGATGTGGTGAATATTGGGGGAACACCAGATTTGACAATGGTCATCATTTGAGTTTTTGGACATGTCAGGTTTGGGGTGCTGGAGAGGACGAGATGGCCAATGCCCAGCACTTGCCTCCTCTTCCACCAAGAAGAACCACAATGACTAACAGCTGCATTTTAACGTGAGTAGCACTAGAACCCAGCAAGAGATAAGAACCCTGCGAGGCTGGGACAGCAGCATAGAGAATGGAATAAAATGCAGGAGCGACATTAACTCTGGTTCCCCAGCTGAGGGGACTTCCCCAGCAGGGGAAAGGATGAATACGAGAGTCACCATCAGCCCCACCACTGTGAATACCAGTAACCCCATCACAGACCCTGGTAACCCTGCCAACAGGAGAGAGAGAGAGAGGCTGGGAGCCCATCGGGGGACTTCCTGGAGTCTACACATAGCTTTGTTCCAGAGAAGGAACTTGTATTGTCTTCCCTCAACCTCAGGTCAGAGGCTGCTGCAGTGTGGGATACACATTGGGTGCCATTGACCCCACGCAGCTGGGCCTGAGGTGCCTAGTCAGCCAGAGCCACAGAGTCAGTCCACTCTTCCTCAGTAATCAGCCCCAGCCACCTCCATGATCATCCTGAAATTCCTGTCCTAATTAACCAAAGGTGCCTCCCTGAGCCAACTGATCTGCTGAGTTGGGTCCCAGCTGCTAGTAGGCCCACGCATGTGTTTTATACTTTATGCCCCCTGCTGCTGTGGACAATCCCTAGCCACCTGAGCTGCCATTGGCCCCAAAGGCATGTCACCACTGCTGAGGAATATATCCACCATTCTCCACATTCCCAGCACTACCACTTCCATTGCTAGAGTGGCCATATAGTGGATGCCCCACCCCTACTGCTGTGTGTACCACACCTGAGTCACTAGAATATTGCTCCCTCCAAAGTACCATTGGTGACAGAGGGTGTCTCCAACCCTGCCACCACACACTCTGCTCAAACCCATTTTTGACAGCTGAAGAAGCCTTAGGAGGTTTTACTCTGGTGCCCAGTTAGAGCCAAAGCCAATGTAGCTTACCAACTGCACCCAGGACAGGTCTTCACAAGAAAGCCATTTTCCACAATAGCCTCCTTCTAGAAGAGGTAGAGACCATTGATTCACCAGATGTGCAAATGTCAAGGTAAGGTCACAAGAAATATGAAAAAACAAGGTGACATGATGCCTTCCAAGAAACACAATAACTGTGGCACATACCTCAAAGACAAAGACAAAATGCCTGACAAACAATTCAAATGGGATGACTATTGGGTAATTCAATGAGATTCAAGATAACACAGACGATTCAACAAAATTAGGAAAACAAGTCATGATATCAATGAGAAATTCAACAAATAGATAGAGATCTTTAAAAAGAACCAAACAGGCTAATAAGTCAAACAAAAAAAATACAGTTGAAAGCCCTATGATAGACTAGATCAAGCAGAAGTAAGAATTTCTGCATTTGAAGGCAGGTCTTTTTAAATACCTAGTCATATGAAAAGCAGGAAGGAAAAGGGAAAGGAAAGGGAAAGAAAAAGGATGAGAATGAAGACAGCCTTCAAGACATCAGGGACAGCACGGAAACAAACGATCACATTTTTAGAGTGAATGAAGGGAAAGAAAGGGGAAAGACATAGAAAAACTGGTCAATAAAGTAATAGCTGAAATTTTCCCTGACCTTGGGAAATGCATGGACATCCAGGTACAGGAGGCCTATAGGACCCCAAATAGACATGACCAGAAGAGATCCTCACGATGGCCTAGTAATTGTAAGGGAAAAGGACCAAGACCTGGTTAAGGATACCCCAAGTGATTAACCAGAATCTTGACATAGTAGGAGCAAATGGCATGACATATTTAACTCATATTCATTAAGAAAAAACTGCCACCCAAGAACACTACACCCAGAAAAGATATCCTTTACATATATCCATTATATACCTTCCAAGGCACACAAAAACTGGGGGAACTCATCATCATCATACCAGACTTACCAAAGATGCTTAAGGAAGTCCTACTTACTTAATGTCTTTTTAAAATGAAAGTATAATATTATATTTAAAATATAAAAAAGTGAAAGAAAAATAACCACCATCATGTAAACAGGTGAAAGTAGAAAGCCCACTAGAAGAGCACATACCCAAAAAATAAACAGAAAAGAATCACATTCTAGCCATATAGCAAAACCCCAAAACACAAGGATGAACCAGAGAGGAAGAAAAAAGGACATTCAAAACAAACAGAAGTACATTCACAAAATGATAGGAATTAAGTCTTTACCCATCAATTATGACCTTTGAAGTCAGCACACTAAATTCCCCAATTAAAAGATACAGAGGGGCTGAATGGATAGGAAAACAAGACCTAAGGAAAGTCTGCCGACCAGAAACTCTCTTCACCAGTAAAGACACTGAAAATGCTGAAAGCTTGAGATGTCTTAAAAATACTCCCCTCAAAAAAAAAAAAAAGACATTAAATAGGTAGTAAGGTATAGAGGTTCAGAGTTCACAAGCAATGTCTGGAATAGAATTGTTTGCGTAAGCCTCCATCATCTGCGTATAAATTGTAGTGAACTTTCATCACCCTTTGGGGCTGTCCCACACCTGAACCTCCTCTCCTGTTTGCAAGGCACACCTTCCATGGTAGAAGCTAAAAGACCTACAACAATCTCAATCTAGAGCCACGTTTCTCAGGACCTCTGTGATCCCATAAGCCTCTGTTTTGGCTTGGCCCTGAGTTACTCCTCCTATCATGCAGGGACAAGTCCTTCTTCCATCTTGTAGCTAAGTAAACTGAGGCTCCAGGACCAAAAAGAGAAGCTGTTATGTTGTTGGCTAAGGAGAACAAGCTTTTCTGTGACAAGCCACTCTGGTGGCTCTATTGAGCCCTCACTCCTACTCTTGCCACCCACACAGGAGACCAGGAACCTTGGAGAGGTCCAGGACCTCACTGCCCCTCATAGCCCCTGCCGTGCTTGCCCTCGGCAGGCAGAGCAATTACGTGGTAAATTTGGAATTATCTACCTAGGATGAGAAAGCAGAGTTTATTTTCTGGCTCTGAATAATCAAGATTGTTCATCCCCAAAGCTGTAAATATATTACCCAAAAATAGCAAAGAGTTGAAAGAAAACCAGTTCATCAGCAGATTTAAAACAAAATTCCCTTTTTTACCCCATTAACAATAGGATTTCATCTTAATCTACATTTTGCTTCAGTATGAACTTTATTTCATTTTGCTTATCTAGATGAATGTAATAAAATGGACCCAGGTGAGGCACAGTCACTGATAATTGAGGCAAAACAGAAGCAATTTGGCCCTTGAGAGGTTTTGCTTGAATAGTATATCAGCATTGTCCAATAGCACTTTCTGTCTTGTAGAAAATGTTCCTAGACTATAATTTAGTAGTTCCTAGCAACACGTGGCTATTGAGCCCTTGAAACGTGGCCAGCACAACCAAAGAATAGAATGTTCAGAGTTAATTAATGCAAATATAAGTTTAAATAGCCACAAGTTGTCTACTGGCTACTGTACTGGACAGGACACAAGACATTTGTGACAGGTGGCCCTCTCTACTGTGACCCCATCTTCTTCCCAAACAAGAAGCCCAAAGTTCATCTACACTTCCCCAAGCTAATGATGTGAAGCTTGCTTGGGGGAAGGGGACAGGGGACAGAATTAGCCCTTTCCCTGTGCTGTGGGTGGGTTTATTAATTGTCTACTTGATTGCTTTTGCAAAGGGTCTACCTCTCTGAACCCAGAACTAGGAGCTCTGAATTCGAAGCCATTTATTAGGCTTAAATTTATGTGGTGTGAAATCTGTTAGATCATTTGCTCATCAGTAGGTTGTCTAGAAAAAAGGCCCAGCTACAAAGGGTTTTCAGGTGAGGGTCAGCAGTGTAATCAGAAACAGACCAAGCCTGGCCTCCAGCAAAAGTGTGGGCTTTCAGTGAATTTTGAGTTTGAGAAGTGGACTTTTGAAGGTCTTACCATTGATAACATTTGCTCTCTTACTAAAAAGAAGAAAAGTAATTATTTTTCACTATTGTTCAGCTTAAAAACTGAAAGGTAGAAGCCCCTAGTGGTTCACATTTGAAAACTTAGAGTACATGAGACTGCTAGGCTGAATGAAACCTTCAAACCTAATAGGCAGTTGTTGGGATGCGATGGGAAGGTTTGAATAAAATTTGGACTGAGTCATGCAATAGAACTGGCCAGCCAACTGCAGCCATCAGAGGCACAGCTGATATTTACTGCAGTTTACAAGAGAAGGTCATCGGTCTTGGTTTGGACATCACTTCATTCACTGGACAAATCATGGGCCATGAAGGCCCTGAGCTGTTTCCAGGGAAACAAAGATGAAGAGGCAGCTGCTGGCCTTGGGGAATCACAGTTCCAGGGGAGCCCAGTGGGAACCTGCAGGTGCCATCCATGGAGAGCCATATTCTTCAAACTCATTTGATGGGTAAGGATCAGAGGAGGTGCATTTCAAAAAGCAGATTTCTAGGTCTTTTTCCCCAAATATTTTGATTTCATGGGTTTGTGGTAGGGTTTGAGAATCTGTAATTTTATACAGTTTTCTTAGAAGATTCTAACTTTAACGTAATGAATGCATGATCTCTGCACCCAGATTGCCCCAAGGGCTTCAGCAAGCCCTGACCCTTATGCACATCACTAAGCCCGGCTTGATCCAGCTCTCAGCTACTCTTGGGAGGCTTCTTGCACTACCTACCTTGCACCCAGATTACTGCAACCCCCCCTCCCCTCTCCCCAGTCTCCATCTTCCCTCTGTAATCTGTGTGCAGAGTTGTTGTGTGACTTTCTAAAACACGAAGTTTTCTTGCTTAAAACCACTTGCAGCTCACACTTCCTGAGAACCAAGGCCTCCCTGGGCTTTGGTGATGGATCTGGCCCTGCCCTCCCCCCAGCTCATGCCACCAACACACCAGCCCCAGGAGGGCTTTCCAGATCTTGCCAGATCTGTCCACCTGCTTCTGCCAGAGTGAGCAGAGAGAAGGGGACCTATGACTTGAGATTACGGACAGCAAATGGTCCAGGAGGTGAGTGTAGGGTATGGGGACTGTCCCAGTGGGACACAATCTAGGAAATAAAGGAAATGGGAATCTCCAAGAGTATAAACGTCAGGCTGCAGAGTTTGGTTGTTTTTGTGGAAATGGGGAAAATATCTGATTAAAAAGAGTTTCCCGGGGAGGAAGGGGGAATAGACAGCCCCATAGAGTCCTCCTGGTTGTGGTCTGATTATTGTTGCAATGTTGCTTTGTCAGGGATAAGTTGAACCTGAAGCCTTCTACTCATTCATGGGGGACAAAAGGGAATCTCAGAGAGTCAAATGTCCTCCAATGCCCAGGTGCTACCCTTCACCCTGACTCCCACCTTCTTCCAGGTGTCACTGCCCATGGAGAAGGGAGCGGCATGCCTGGGCCTGGCCTGGGGCCACCGTTTGAGGCTCCTGGCCAAGCTGGCAAGACTGACTGGGGCACATTTTCCTCCTGTCTGATCACTTAATGTGGAGTGTGAAAAGAGTTCAGTGCTGAAAACACAAACACTGTGGACATTCAGTGGAGCTGGAGGATGGACTGTCCTGAGAGAAGGGACGAGTCAAAGCCTCGAGGCCTGGCAAAGCTGCTTAGAGCCTCTGGGCAGCAGAGCAAAGTGACCAGCAGGGGTGTCTGGGGGAGGGGTCGCGTGAGAAGCCATGTCACTTAAGCCAGCTCAAAACAGAGGGTAGGCGAGGGAGGCACAGATGGGGCAGCAGTGAGAAGATGAGCCCTCGGGCCTTCCTTGGTGACCGCAGCCAGGGGGCAGCCAGCATCAGCAACCACTACTGCCATAAAACCTCTCGAGTCAAGCCCCTGACCCCCCGTGGCAACTCCATTAATGCTAACCACCTGGCACCTGCCATTTGGTGGCCTGATGCTGGCCAGGCCTCCTCGGGCACCTTTCATGTGACATTCCTCCCTCCCTGACTTGTAAGGTTACTGCCTATGGTGCTGGGAGATGAGAAACAGGCCTCAGGGGTGAGGAGGGGTTGTGGGGATGCCCCGGGTTCCCTGCGGGCAAAACCAGCAGCTCCATTCCCACGGAATTCTTGTTTTCAGAGATTCGGGTGCAATTTCAGGAGGGGTTAGCTTCATAGAAGTCCCCGGGATTGATCTGTACAGTGGCCTCAATCGGAGTCAGAAAAGGTTGCCACATCTGGCTGCCAAATCTGTAGCCACAGGCCTGTCGTCAAAGGATCGGGCAAAAGGCCTCTGCCAGTACCATGCCTTGCAGAGGAACCAGGACCAGCACTGAGGGGCTTGAGCTGTCAGGGCACTGTTCCCTTTGAGGATGCTCCTCACCTCTGCAGAACCTATGTACAAAACCATTTGGTCCCCAGTCTCTCCAAATAGCTAGGGGGACTCAAAGTATGAAGCATTACTACCAAAGCTATTGCTACAGGAGAAACAGAATTGTTCCGCGGTTTATAATAATTATAAGCATAAATCTCATAAAGCCAAATAACCTGTGGAGTGGGCAGAGAGAGCTGTGGAAGTCATGCAGAGCCAGGTTCAAGTCCTGCTGCTGGTCAAGATCTCAGCTTCACATGGAGCTCTGTAATTTCTCCAAGGTCTATCTTGCTAAGGGTTATGAAGTTTAAATGAAACAATGGTCATAAAAAACATTTTGCAGAGGGGTCGGACTGGGGAGGGAACTAGCGTTTTCTATTGTCAACCACATGAGTTGTTTCATGAATATCTCTGTAACCTTCCAATGACAGCATGAGGCAATTATTTCCATCCCGGTATTACTAATGAAAAAGCTACTAGAGGTAGTTAAATGCCTGTCTCACCTCACACAGCCAGGAAGTAGCCCAAAGTCTTGAATCAGGATTCAGCGTACTCTCACACCATTTCCCAAACAGTGTGCAGTGTTGGATCCTGCAGGGACCCCCGTCCACAGAGGAATCCTAAGTGGGGGAGATGAGGCCTACAGAACCGGAGCCGGAGCCACAGGGCACCTGGGTTCCCAGGGTTGATGGCAGCACTCCCACAGGGCCCCAGGGAGGGGCGGAGGGTGGTACAGGATGTCTGGGGGAAACTCTGAGCTCGCTGCTCATTTGGAACTGTTTTCCTTTGAGGGGTGATTTACATTTCTCCCTACTGGCTGTTTGATCTCTGGCCTGAGCACTGAGCACTGAGTGAGCCCACCCCACTGGGCTCCCATGACCAGTCCATGGCTAGCTCAGCCTGACAGCCTGGATGTTGGGCTGGTTCTGACCTGCAACTGCACCAAGCAAGCACAAGAGGCAGAACTGGGAGGAGGAGGGACGTCCATCAGTGTTATTTCCAGGGAGGCAGGGTGGTGGGGCAGAAAGAATAAGAGCTTCTAGTCAGAGATACCACAGTTCCAATCCCAGGACCATAGTTTATCAATTGCAAGACTCTGGGACATTTTGTGTAACTACTCTGAGCCTCAGTTTTCTTATTTGCAGTACAGCCTCCCTTGAAAAGATTTTGGGGGCAATAAAGATGGATAATGAGTTTGGAGCCCTTGATTTAGAAAAGGTGTTCCAAACAAAGTTTGTTAATTCACCAGGAAAACAGGTCCAGCCACATCACCCCATCCTTAAATACCAGCCTCTGCTTCAAGTTTGCAGTGTTTCCAGGAAATGGGGTTGCAACCCAGGAATCCCACCGAGAACCATTTGCAGTGGTGAGGACAGAAGGCCAGGGGACTATAGGGACCCCCAAACTGGGAGCCAATAGCTGACTCTCCTTCAAACTCTGCCTCTCATCTGCTGTGCAAATTGACCATCTGAGCCTGACCAAGTGGCAGCAGGAAGGTGGACAGGAAGGGCAGAAGAGGACTGAGATAAAGCTCCACAGACCTCAGGCTGCAGAGAGGCTCCCCATCTGAAGCAGCCCCCCTGGTGAGAGTTCTTCATTATCCCTGTTTATTTAACACCTAAGTAAGTGATTAAAGGAACAGAGCTGGCATGGTGGCATGTGTCTGTTGTCCCAGCACTGGGAGACTGAGGCAGAAGGATTGCTTGAATCCAGTACTTCAAGGCCATCCTAGGCAACATCTAAAAAAAGAAAACTACAGAAGCAGAGACTTCACTGAGAAAAGCCAGAGAGTTGGCAGGGACACCCATGGAAATTGAGTATTTTTTAAAAGGGAAAAAAAAAGGCAAAGACATTCAGAACTGGCAAAGCAGAAACTACAAACCATACCAACTATCACCAGGCTACAGCACAGGGTGACCATGGGAACAGCCTGCCCAGCGGGTGAACAGAAGCCCCCCTCACAGGGGAGGCATTTGCTCCTACCTGCCGCCCCTTGGCTATGTGCACTCATCCAGGATGCGACATGCATGAGAGCGTAGGTCGGTCCTGAAGGCAAGGCCCTGCTCATTCCTTCACAGCCCACGTGTGTCCAGACCCGAGTCTGCCCTTTGTTCCCTGGTGAACAGGGTTCTGGGCCCGGACAAGCCCTCCAGCCCTTGCAGGTCGAATGTTCCAGCTTTCTGTGCTCAACCATGAGTGGCTCATGTCTCTGCACCCATCTCCATGTGGTAAGTCCTTGGAGTTGAGAAAGTGAAAAAGACCCAGCCCTGCCCTCCAGCACTGGTAGTGAGACACAAAGATGGTGCTTGGTAAGCGAACAGATGACAGAATGAATGTGCAACTGAGCTGGCAGAGACAGAGCTCAAACAGGGTGAGAAAGCACGAGGAGAGAGAAAGCATGAGAGAAGGGAATTCACATCCTATGTGGGAAGAAGATGACCTCAGACTCCAAGGACTGGATGGGAAGAGGAAGGCCACGGGGAGCCAGGACTGGCAGCCCTGACCTTTCTCCCTGCAGGAAGCTGCCAGGTGGAACTCTGCAGTAGAATGTGTCCTGCTACTCAAGGGCCACAAACAGCCAGCATCTCCCAGGGAAGATGAGGAGTTAGCCTAAAATTAAGATGGTCAGAAATTGGAGGGCAGCAGTAGCCAGCGTTCTTCAAAAGTTGAAAATAAAACATTGGGGAATAGAATCAGAGCCATGGAGACCCCGGTGTGCTAGAACCAGCAAGAGAATCTCAACCAGTTGAGTCACAGACTAGGGCTAAAGCCAGTTACTGTCCAAGAGCAGGAGAGCCTAATGGCAGGGAGACGTGGCCAAGCTTCTCCTAAGATTTGACAGCTGCCCAAACTTGAAACCGCCCAAGGCTGCATTAGTAGGAGTCAAACATCCAGGTCTGGGAAGGTAGAAACTCTGCTTTGTTCCACAACAGCAGACCCTAGTTCAAGCCTGGGGCTAGTCTTGGGTTCCATCTTTTATCATTTTGAACATATTCAGAACAAAGAGACCAGGAGGATGAAGGCCTTGAAGAAGAGTTGAAGGGATGCCGGCTGTGTAGTTTCCTGGAGAAGTTCAGCAGGAAATATTTCAGAATGAATTCATGGGATATTGAAAGACTCTTTGGCCTGGAGGAGCAGTGGGAAATGACAGGAATCCATAGCATGAGAACTGTCGCAGCTGTGGGATCACAGCCTTGCACAAGTTGAGCTGCTACCTTTGGAAACCTGCAAGCAGCATGAGTCCACACGAGTTGGATTGCTGCAGAGGGTGTGCTATGTGGGACAGAGTGGTGTCCCTCTCTTCTGCCTGCATCTTTGAGATTTCATGGTTATGGGAACTCCCACTGGTGAAACCATAGGTTCCTACGAGTGATGTGCCTGTCCAAATGCAGAAATATATCAGCTGCCAGAGGCTCCCTTGTGACAATACAGACTGTGCACATTCATTAGACCAAGGTGTGGAGCCTCTGATTCCCACCAGAGGTGATGTCACTGTGGAAACAGGAGCATGGGGGCCCACACCTTTCCAGGTCACTGAGCTGTGCTGCAGCAGGAAAAAGTGTTTCCTGGCCCTGGTCTCCGCTCAGGGGTCCCCCACGGGGTATCCTGTCTCTGTTCTTCCAGGGCATCCTGTGGTGGTCCCTGGGGCCCCTGCAGCCACATGGGGGCTGCCTTGGCAGAGTGCTGGTGCTGGCCACAGAAAGAACAGCCCTTGGTCAGTTGCTGGCCTAGCCATCTATCACCTGGCACGCCGTCAGCACGCAATAAGCTTATTTTTAATATTAGTTTTATTGAGATATACCTCATATACAATAAAATTCATCTGTGTCAAGTGTACAGTTGAGAGGATTTTCCTGAATTCATAGATATGTGTGATCATCACTACTGTCAATTTTAGACAATTTCATCACAATGGTTCCTTGGAGTTTTTTTTTTTTTTTAGTTTGTTAGACTTTCATTTCATTCTTAAAACTTATTTTAGCCATTTGTGTGTGTACAATTTAGGGCATTGAGTATATTAACATGTTGTACAGGCATCTCAAGAGCACTATCCACCTCAAGATGGATCTTTCCAAGCAAAAACTCTTTAACCATTAGGTATAATCCCCATTCTCCTTCCTGTTCCTCTCCCCAGAAACTGGTAATCTCTATTCTGCTTTCTTTTGGGGAGGGGGCTGGTACCAGGGATTGAACTCTGGGGCACTCAACGACTGAGCCACATTCCCCATCCCTTTTTTGTATTTTATTTAGAGACAGGGTGTCTCACTGAGTTGCTTTTTTTTTTTAATTTTTTATTGTGGGTTGTTCAAAACATTACAAATTTCTTGACATATCATATTCCACACTTTGATTCAAGTGGGTTATGAACTCCCACCTTCACCCCATGCACAGATTGCAGAATCACATCAGTTACACATCCATTGATTTACAAATTGCCATACTAGTGTCTGTTGTGCTCCGCTGCCTTTCCCATCCTCCACCCTCCCCCCTCCCCACCTCTCCCCTCCCCTCCCCTCCTCTCTCTCTACCCGCTCCACTGTATAACCCTGAGGGTCTCCTTCCGTTACCGTGCAATTTCCCTTCTCTCTCCCTTTCCCTCCCACCTCTCATCCCTGTTAAATGTTAATCTTCTTCTCCTGCTCTTCGTCCCTACTCTGTTCTTAGTTACTTTCCTTATATCAAAGAAGACATTTGGCATTTGTTTTTTAGGGATTGGCTAGCTTCACTTACCATAATCTGCTCTAATGCCATCCATTTCCCTGTAAATTCTATGATTTTGTCATTTTTTAATGCAGAGTAATACTCCATTGTGTATAAATGCCACATTTTTTTTTATCCATTCATCTATTGAAGGGCATCTAGGTTGGTTCCACAGTCTTGCTATTGTGAATTGTGCTGCTATGAACATCGATGTAGCAGTGTCCCTGTAGCATGCTCTTTTTAGGTCTTTAGGGAATAGACCAAGAAGGGGAATAGCTGGGTCAAATGGTGGCTCCATTCCCAGCTTTCCAAGAAATCTCCATACTGCTTTCCAAATTGGCTGCACCAATCTGCAGTCCCACCAGCAATGTACAAGTGTACCCTTTTCCCCACATCCTCGCCAGCACTTGTTGTTGTTTGACTTCCTAATGGCTGCCAATCTTACTGGAGTGAGATGGTATCTTAGGGTGGTTTTGATTTGCATTTCTCTGACAGCTAGAGATGGTGAGCATTTTTTCATGTACTTGTTGATTGACTGTATGTCCTCCTCTGAGAAGTGTCTGTTCAGGTCCTTGGCCCATTTGTTGATTGGGTTGTTTGTTCTCTTATTGTCTAATTTTTTGAGTTCTTTGTATACTCTGGATATTAGGGCTCTATCTGAAGTGTGAGGAGTAAAGATTTGTTCCCAGGGTGTAGGCTCCCTATTTACCCCTCTTATTGTTTCTTTTGCTGAGAAAAAACTTTTTAGTTTGAGTAAGTCCCATTTGTTGATTCTAGTTATTAACTTTTGTGTTATGGGTGTCCTATTGAGGAATTTGGAGCCCGACCCCACAGTATGTAGATCGTAGCCAACTTTTTCTTCTATCAGACGGCGCGTCTCTGATTTGATATCAAGCTCCTTGATCCATTTTGAATTCACTTTTGTGCATGGCGAGAGAAAGGGATTCAGTTTCATTTTGTTGCATATGGATTTCCAGTTTTCCCAGCACCATTTGTTGAAGATGCTATCCTTCCTCCATTGCATGCTTTTAGCCCCTTTATCAAATATAAGATAGTTGTAGTTTTGTGGATTGGTTTCTGTGTCCTCTATTCTGTACCACTGGTCCACCCGCCTGTTTTAGTACCAGTACCATGCTGTTTTTGTTACTATTGCTCTGTAGTATAGTTTGAAGTCTGGTATCGCTATACCGCCTGATTCACACTTCTTGCTTAGCATTGTTTTTGCTATTCTGGGTCTTTTATTTTTCCATATGAATTTCATGATTGCTTTCTCTATTTCTACAAGAAATGCCGTTGGGATTTTGATTGGCATTGCATTAAACCTATAGAGAACTTTTGGTAATATCGCCATTTTGATGATGTTAGTTCTGCCTATCCATGAACAGGGTAT
The DNA here is from genome assembly GCF_021218885.2 of Marmota monax. Lineage (NCBI taxonomy): Eukaryota > Metazoa > Chordata > Mammalia > Rodentia > Sciuridae > Marmota > Marmota monax. The sequence continues at coordinate 9,501,645 of NW_026692321.1, read as the reverse complement.
ATTTTTCCATCTTCTAAGATCTTCTTCTATTTCTCTCTTTAGGGTTCTGTAGTTTTCATTGTATAAGTCTTTCACCTCTTTTGTTAGGTTGATTCCCAAGTATTTTATTTTTTTTGAAGATATTTTGAATGGAGTGGTTGTCCTCATTTCCATTTCAGGGGATTTGTCGCTGATATACAGGAATGCCTTTGATTTATGCGTGTTGATTTTAAATCCTGCCACTTTGCTGAATTCATTTATTAGCTCTAATAGTTTCTTTGTAGAGCCTTTTGGGTCTGCTAGGTATAGAATCATATCATCTGCAAATAGTGATAATTTAAGTTCTTCTTTTCCTATTTTGATGCCTTTAATTTCTTTCGTCTGTCTAATTGCTCTGGCCAGTGTTTCGAGAACTATGTTGAAGAGAAGTGGAGAGAGAGGGCATCCCTGTCTTGTTCCAGATTTTAGAGGGAATGCCTTCAGTTTTTCTCCATTCAGAATGATGCTAGCCTGAGGCTTAGCATAGATTGCTTTTACAATATTGAGGTATGTTCCTGTTATCCCTAGTTTTTCTAGAGTTTTGAACATAAAGGGATGCTGTACTTTGTCGAATGCTTTTTCCGCATCTATCGAGATGATCATATGGTTCTTATTTTTAAGTCTATTGATGTGGTGAATAACATTTATTGATTTCCGTATATTGAACCAGCCTTGCATCCCAGGGATGAATCCTACTTGATCATGGTGTACAATTTTTTTGATATGTTTTTGTATCCGATTCGCCAGAATTTTATTGAGGATTTTTGCATCTAGGTTCATTAGAGATATTGGTCTGTAGTTTTCTTTCTTTGAAGTGTCTTTGTCTGGTTTAGGTATCAGGGTGATGTTGGCCTCATAGAATGAATTTGGAAGTTCTCCCTCCTTTTCTATTTCCTGAAGTAGCTTGAAAAGTATTGGTATTAGTTCTTCTTTAAAGGTTTTGTAAAATTCTGCTGTATACCCATCCGGACCTGGGCTTTTCTTAGTTGGTAGTCTTTTTATGGTTTCTTCTATTTCCTCAATTGATATTGGTCTGTTTAGGTTTTCTATATCCTCCTGACTCAATCTGGGCAGATCATATGACTTAAGAAATTTATCTATGCCTTCACTATCTTCTAATTTATTGGAGTATAAGGATTCAAAATAGTTTTTGATTATCTTCTGTATTTCTGAAGTGTCTGTTGTGATATTGCCTTTTTCATCCCGTATGCTAGTAATTTGAGTTCTCTCTCTTCTTCTCTTCGCTAGCATCGCTAAGGGTCTGTCGATTTTGTTTATTTTTTCAAAGAACCAACTTTTAGTTTTGTCAATTTTTTCAATTGTTTCTTTTGTTTCGATTTCATTAATTTCAGCTCTGATTTTAATTATTTCTTGCCTTCTACTTCTTTTGCTGTTGTTTTGCTCTTCTTTTTCAAGGATTTTGAGATGAAGTATGAGATCATTTATTTGTTGGTTTTTTCTTTTTTTAAGGAATGAACTCCAAGCAATGAATTTTCCTCTTAGAACTGCTTTCAATGTGTCCCATAGATTCCGATATGTTGTGTCTGTGTTTTCATTTATCTCTAAGAATTTTTTAATTTCCTCCTTGATGTCTTCTATAACCCATTGATCATTCAGTAACCTATTGTTCATTCTCCAATTAATGTATGCTTTTTCCTTCCTTCTTTTATCGTTGATTTTCAGTTTCATTCCATTATGATCAGATAAGATGCATGGTATTATCTCTACTCCTTTATATTGTCTAAGAGTTGCCCTGTGACATAATATATGATCTATTTTTGAGAAGGATCCAGGTGCTGCTGAGAAAAAAGTGTAACTGCTTGATGTTGGGTGGTATACTCTATATATGTCAATTAGGTCTAGGCTATTAATAGTGTTATTGAGTTCTATAGTTTCCTTATTCAACTTTTGTTTGGAAGATCTGTCCAGTGGTGATAGAGGTGTGTTGAAGTCTCCCATGATTATGGTGTGGTGGTCTATTAGACTCTTGAACTTGAGAAGAGTTTGTTTGACGAACATAGCTGCACCATTGTTTGGGGCATAAATATTTATGATTGTTATGTCTTGTTGGTGTATGGTTCCCTTAAGCAGTATGTAGTGTCCCTCTTTATCTCTTTTGATTAACTTTGGCTTGAAATCTATTTTATTTGATATGAGTATGGACACGCCTGCTTGTTTCCGAAGTCCATATGAGTGATATGATTTTTCCCACCCTTTCACCTTCAGCCTATGTATGTCTTTTCCTATCAAATGCGTCTCCTGTAGGCAGCATATTGTTGGGTCTTGTTTTGTGATCCATTCTACTAGCCTGTGTCTCTTAATTGGTGAGTTTAAGCCATTAACATTTAGGGTTATTATTGAGATATGGGTTGTTCTTCCAGCCATATTTGTTTATTTCTGTTACTAAACATTGTTTGTTTTCCTCTTTGATTATGTCCCCCCCACTTTACTGTCCTACCTCCCACTGTTGGTTTTCATTGTTATTTTCCATTTCCTCTTCCTGTAATGCTTTGGCGAGGATGTTTTGAAGAGATGGTTTTCTAGCTGCGAATTCTTTAAACTTTTGTTTATCGTGGAAGGTTTTAATTTCATCCTCCATCCTGAAGCTTAATTTCGCTGGATACACAATTCTTGGTTGGAACCCATTTTCTTTCAGTGTTTGAAATATGTTATTCCAGGATCTTCTAGCTTTCAGAGTCTGTGTTGAAAGATCAGCTGTTATCCTGATTGGCTTACCCCTAAATGTAATCTGCTTCCTTTCTCTTGTAGCTTTTAAAATTCTCTCCTTATTCTGTATGTTGGGCATCTTCATTATAATGTGTCTAGGTGTGGATCTCTTATGATTTTGCACATTCGACGTCCTGTAGGCTTCTAGGATTTGGGATTCTGTCTCATTCTTCAAGTCTGGGAAGTTTTCTTGTATTATTTCATTGAATAGACTGCTCATTCCTTTGGTTTGGAGCTCTGTACCTTCCTGTATCCCAATGACTCTTAAGTTTGGTCTCTTAATGTTATCCCATATTTCTTGGATGTTCTGCTCATGGTTTCTTAACAGTCTTGCTGAGCTGTCTATGTTCTTTTCCAGTTGAAATACTTTGTCTTCATTGTCTGATGTTCTATCTTCTAAGTGTTCTACTCTGCTGGTAGTATTCTCCATTGAGTTTTTAAGTTGGTTTATTGCTTCCTGCATTTCTAGGATTTCTGATTGCTTGTTTTTTATAACCTCTATCTCCCTGTATAGTTGATCCTTTGCTTCCTGGATTTGTTTGCGTAATTCGTTGTCGAAGTGATCTTTCATTGTCTGATTTTGCTGTTTAATGTCTTCCTTGATACTCCAGATCATCTGAAGCATGTATATCCTGAATTCTTTATCTGACATTCCATCTGCTGCAGCTGTTACCTCTTCTAAAGTTGCGTTGACCTGCATTGCTTGTGGTCCTTTCTTTCCTTGTCTTTTCATACTGCTTGCGTATCTTTCCTGCAGGTGCGGGCGGCGGCTCTGCTCTCTCCTTATTCCAATTGGGGTGTCGTGGCTACCATGCCGGCAGGTCACTGGGCCTGTTCTGGGCGCTGGTGGCGGCTCTGTTCTGCTGCTACTCCAATTGGGGTGACAAGTGTACCACGCCGGCAGGCCACCGGGCCTGATCCGCCGGTCGGTTGCAGGTTTGCCTACCCTGCAGGCGCGGGCGGCAGCTCTACTCTGCCCCTACTCCAAATGGGGTGACGTGTCTGTCGTACCGGCAGGCCACTGGGCCTGTCCCGCTGGTCGGTCGCAGATCTGCCCACCTTTCGGGCACGGGTGGAGGCTCTGCTCTGCCCCTACTCCAATTGGGGTGTCGTGACTACCCCGCCTGCAGGACGCTGGGCCTGTTCCTGGCAAGGGAGGCGACTCTGCTCTGTCACTACTCCAATTAGGGTGGTGTTTGTACCACGCCGGCAGGCTCCTGGGCCTGATCCGCCGGTCTGTTGTAGGTCTGCCTACCTTGAAGGCGCGGGCGGCGGATCTGCCCTGCCCCTCCTACCACGCCTGCGGACCCCTGGGCCTGATCTGCAGGTTGATCACTGGTCTGCTCACCCTGCGGGCACGGGTGGCAGTTCCGCTCCGCCCCCACTCCAGTTGGGGTCACGTGACCACCACACCGGCAGGGCCTGATCCGGGTGTGGGAGAAGGATCTGCTCTGCCCCTACTCCAGTTGGGGTGACGTGTGTACCACACTGGCAGGCCACTGGGCCTGACCCGCCAGGCTGTCACAGGTCTGTTTACCTTGCAAGCGCGAAGGGCGGCTCTGCCCTGCCCCTCCTACCACGCCCATGTACTACTGGGTTGTGGGTCTGCCCACCTGGCGGGTGTGGGTGGGTCACGCGGTCACCACGCTGGCGAGCCGCTGGGCCTGCTCCGGGGGCTGGCGGCGGCCCGGCTCCTTCCCTCTGGCTCGAGGACAAATTGAGGAGACTCGGGTGACTGAGCCTCACCCCCCTTACCAGGAGACCAACTGCTTATGTCACCGCTGGTATTGATGAAGATCTCTCCTCCACCGCTTTCTGCTGACATCAGATCTCTGCCATGTTGGTATCCTATGTGAATGGCAGCATTTCGTTCCCCTTGCCGGGCAACCCAAGCAACGGGTGAGTCCTGACCGGCCCTCAGCAGGACCTGGACCGAGACGCAGTTTCCGCGGGCTCCTAGCCCCGGTCCAGGGAAGTTCCGGGAGCCGGAACTCGGCCGCTCCGTGCTCGGTGTAAGCTCCTATAAGTGTAAGCTCCAAGAAGCAGCCCCTGCGGGCTCAGTTCCGGGAGCCGGAATTCGGCTGCTTAGTGCTTGGTGTATGCTCTGATAGTAGCAGGGTCCAAGAAGCAGCCTCCGCAGACTCCGCAGCCCTGAGTTGCTTTTGTTGAGGCTGGCTTTTAATTCACGATCCTCCTGCCTCAGCATCCCAAGCTGCTGGGATTACAGGTGTGCACCTCCACACCTGGCTCTATTCTACTTTCTGTGAGTTTGACTACTGTAGGGATCTCAGATAAGTAGAGTCCGACTGTATTTGTCCTTTTGTAAATCTGGCTTATTTCACTTAGCACAGTGTCCTCAAGTTTCATCCATGTTTTAACATATGTTAGAATACCCTTCCTTCCATAGTTGAATAGTATTCCATTCTCCTTATAGAGCACAGTTTGTTTATCTGTTCATCTGCTAGTGGATATCTGGGTGGCTTCCACCTTTTGGCTGTTCTGAATAATGCTGTTATGCACACTGGTGTGCCAGCATCTGTTTGAGTCCTGCTTTCAGTGTGTTTAGTTATATACCCAGAAGTGGAATCGCTGGACACATGTAACCTTTAAAAAAGTAGCTACTGAGCAACTAAATGAGTAGATAGACTCTATCTTATAAAAAGAGTCTAGGGCCAAATGCATGAAGGCCAAAGCCCAGGATGTGGAAATAATGCAAAGAAATTTTCAGTTGTGCCAGACCTCTGGTTTGAAAACTCCTCACCAGCCCCCACCCTCCCACCATGACCTTGCTGAGGTCCACATTCCACATTCAAAATAAAGTTCAAAAAGGAGGTAAAGTGTCCTTGCTGACAGTTCAGAGTTTTAAGGGACCACCATTGTTCTTGACAAGGCAGACAAACTTTAGTTTTCCTGGCTCTTGTGACTTTGTGGAGTTCAAACAACTCATGATTTTCAACCTCACATCATGCACCAGTTTCCAGGAGAGAATCATCATTTATTCAACCAAAAATGATGTGTCAAGAGCTTACAGTATGCCAGGTGTTGGCTGAAAAGGGTACCCTAGCAAGTAACTCAGCTGAATCCAAGCAGGTGAGCCCCAACCACAAGCCAAGGGACTGAGGGGGACCCAGTGGGATGTTGGCAGGTAGCAGTAGTTAGCAAAAGAGCATAACCTCTGCCATCAGAAAAACCAGGGCTCAGATCACAAACTTGCCACTCACCAGCTGTGGTTGCTGGATAAGTAATCTAGCGTTTTTTGAACCTTATCATCTTCATTAGGGACTTTACATACCAATACCTTCCAGACCTACAAAGACTTACCCCGAGTGGACAGTCATCTGGAGATGACTCTTTTCTTCTTTAAATCCCCTTGGGATACCTTTTTCCTTCCTCATCCTTCAGTCTCCAGTGAGGTTCCAGCTCTAAGGATGGCAGGAGAATGATGAAGGTCTGACCAATCATGCATTAAATCCCCCAGCCAGAATAACAGGTCACCACAGAGCATACGATCCAATGATTCCAGTTGCCATACTATATCCTGGGTCTGTGTACGAGCAGCTGTTTTTGCTGGACTGAGACTAAGCTTGGGACCGGAACTGTCTTGGATCACGTGCTACCAAACCCCAAATCAACTCGAAGAAGAGCGAGACAAGGAATGCAGGAAACCCAGTTCCCAGCCACCAGGTATACCGCTGATTCCGTCCCTTCTGAGGCACTCTAGGTAGGGTTACATGAGCTCATCTATTTCCTTTTTCCTTAAGCCACTTTGAGTTGAAAATTCTGTCATTGTAATGTAAAGGTCCCTAACTGGTACATATGGATCTAAGTCTTTCATATTCTCTCCATGCCATCTTCATGTATGGGGAATCACTAAGGGTATTTGCAAGGAAATTTTAGTCATGGTTCGTGGTCATATCAACTAGTTCACACTCACTTGTTTAAATAAATCAGCATTCTCATCTCAAAATATTGACTGCTGCTTACTCTGCAAGGCTCACCAATGTCACCTTATCTGGAAGTCCTCCCTGAACCCCTGGCTGGCCTCACTGGGCCACCAGCTGCTCTGGGTCCTCTGTACTTTTCCACTATCACATTTGTGGCTTGCACTTATACCCTTTTCTGCTGGCCTGTCACCTTCGTGTTAGGAGAAAGACTAAGTATTATAAAGTACACATGAATCCCAGTCCACAGCTTGGCCAATCAGGTTGATGAAGAATAAAATAGGTGACTAATAATTAAGTAAAGTTGGCAAGGAAAGTGCTCCTACATAGCAAAAGATCCACATGACCCCCACCCCCATCAAATATGCAGAGTCCATGCCACAGAGACTCCTAATTGTCTCCTTAATGTCCAACATTCTACTCTGGCTGAGACACAGAACCTCAGTATTCCAGACTCTTCTAAACCCCACAGAATCTAGCCTCCCTTGCAGAGATGTGGCCCCATATTCTGGTAAATGAGATGCCAACGTGAGTTGTTGCACCAGACTCCTGGGAAGACTCCCCGACAGGGAGACAACCAGGTAGGGAGTTCCATCTTGGCCCCTTTTCCCCTCCTTTATACTGTCCTTGATGCAAATTTGAGAGCTAGACTTTCAGAAGCAAGCTAAGATCATGCAGCATTCTTAGGAAAGAACACAAGAGCTTGAGCTACGTGTGGCAGAGCAGAAAGCTAGAAAGAACCTGGATTGCCGATGATACAGGACCAACTTGATTGACTCCATGCTGTCTCCACAGTTTTTTAATATAAAACACACAATAAAGTATTTGTGTTTGAGCTACCATTGAGTGCACTGCTATATGTAATTGAACCTAATCCTGACATATATAAACAAATTAGTTAACCAATATTCATTGATAATAGTTGTTTCTTTTATGCTAATTAAAATAAAAATTTTAATTCTGTGTCCAACATCTTAAACAGCACACGTGGGCCAGAGACTGTGGTAGCATTCATTAGGATAAAGAGCCCCTTTACAACAGGTCAAAAAGCAAGTATCTGATCATCCACTTTCTCTAAATATTATCTAATTTTATGGTATGGGAATTAGAGATTGTTAAAGTAGAATCAATCAACAAGTACATGAAAAAATGCTCACCATCTCTAGCTGTCAGAGAAATGCAAATCAAAACCACCCTAAGATACCATCTCACTCCAGTAAGATTGGCAGCCATTAGGAAGTCAAACAACAACAAGTGCTGGCGAGGATGTGGGGAAAAGGGTACACTTGTACATTGCTGGTGGGACTGCAAATTGGTGCGGCCAATTTGGAAAGCAGTATGGAGATTTCTTGGAAAGCTGGGAATGGAACCACCATTTGACCCAGCTATTGCCCTTCTCGGACTATTCCCTGAAGACCTTAAAAGAGCATACTATAGGGATACTGCTACATCGATGTTCATAGCAGCACAATTCACAATAGCTAGACTGTGGAACAAACTTAGATGCCCTTCAATAGATGAATGGATTAAAAAAATGTGGCACTTATACACAATGGAGTATTACTCTGCATTAAAAAATGAGAAAATCATGGAATTTGCAGGGAAATGGATGGCATTAGAGCAGATTATGCTAAGTGAAGCTAGCCAATCCCTAAAAAACAAATGCCAAATGTCTTCTTTGATATAAGGAGAGTAACTAAGAACAGAGTAGGGTCGAAGAGCATGAGAAGAAGATTAACATTAAACAGGGATGAGAGGTGGGAGGGAAAGGGAGAGAGAAGGGAAATTGCATGGAGATGGAAGGAGACCCTCATTGTTATACAAAATTACATACAAGAGGAAGTGAGGGGAAAGGGGAAAAAAAGTCAAGGGAGAGAAATGAATTACAGTAGATGGGGTAGAGAGAGAAGATGGGAGGGGAGGGGAGGGGGGATAGTAGAGGATAGGAAAGGCAGCAGAATACAACAGTCACTAGTATGGCAATATGTAAAAACGTGGATGTGCAACCGACGTGATTCTGCAATCTGTATACGGGGTAAAAATGGGAGTTCATAACCCACTTGAATCAAATGTATGAAATATGATATGTCAAGAGCTTTGTAATGTTTTGAACAACCAATAAAAAAAAAATAAAAGGGAAGAAGGAAAATAGAGATTGTTAAAGTAGAATCAAAACTCACCTTATTTTTAATTCCAGCACCTTCCTGATAATCAAGCTCCTCAGTGGCAGGTGGGAGGGCTCTGAGGGATGAGTGGTTCCTCCTCATCTTCGTGCCATGGAGCCTGAGTGGGTCAAAAGGCCGAGAGAATGAGGAGGCTTTGCTCCTGCACAACAGCCCCTGGCCCTGAAATGAATGGCCGGCTTCTTTAACAGACTGCCCCCCTGCCCAGCTCACATTCCCCATGGTTGGTGAGGCAGAAAATTCACAAGAACAAAGCTCTTGCCCTAAAAAGATCTTCTTTTCAACTTAGGGTCAATTCCACATTTGAGGCTTCCAGAAGAGTCACCTTTAGATTAAAAAGAGGAAAGAAAGAAGCTGTTGCATTCAAGCCAGGGAGAACCACACACGAATGTGCAGAGCCCGAGACGGCAGCACCGCACACACACTCCTCATGGGAAACTCAAAAGTGGCCTCCTGGGAGGCAGGAGATCAGAAGGCCGTGAGTCCAAAATACTGATTCCTCTCCTTACCAGCCGGGAGTCCTGGGGCAACCTCTAGGGGCCTCTTCTAGATCTTCTGAAAAATGGGCAAAAACTTACACTTGCCTCTCTCACAGAACCTTGTGAGACCAAGCAGGTGGCATTTGTGAAGGCCTGTCTCCTCCCCTGCCCCTGGGACAGGGGGCCATGTCACTCCAATCTACCTGGGATCACCTTCTCCTCCCAGCCTCTCAGGACATATCAAGATGCACTTGGTTTAATTAAAGCCAACATGCTTTACATTTTAACTCCTTATGAAATGTCAGAAAGCCAGACTCCACATGGAGTTCAGACCCTGAACCCTTTTCCTAATCTATCTATCAGTTTAGAGACAAGAGGCCTCTTTAGGATCAGCTGTTCCCACTGAGGGGGCGTCCAGCCCTCGCCAAGAATGGTATCCAGTCTCCAGGTCCAGGATGGGGGACAGGGTGGACAGACACACAGTTTGCACCCAGGGGCCAGGTCAAAGTGATCGAGTTTCTCTGCAGCCAGAAACTCCATCACCCCTGGCTCCGGGGTAATAAACTCAATCTCAGGGCTTGAGCTATAACACGGTTCATTTCTGGGCCAAATCTCTGAAGCTGAAGGGTTTATTTTTAAGGACAAGCAGTTTGCTGTTTTCAGCTTTTCTCATCAGAAATAGTGCGATTCAGCTCGATCTGCATTGGAAGCATAATTTATCATCTCACACAGATGGTTGCTAAGGGTGGGGGGAGGTTTACTTTTCCTTTTAGTTCAGCAAACATTTCCGGAGCCCCCACGTGTGCCAGGCTCAGAGTAAAGCACTGGGATGTGCAGATGAGTGACAAGCTCCTAGCCTTTGAGCACTGAGTCTGGGTGGGCAGACAAAGTCACAACCAGAGTCTGGACATGAAACTGCCTATCCTACTTCGCAATCTTGGCTCTGCCGTTTACTGTTGAAGTCACCTGGGAAGGTTAACTCATTTCTTTCTAACTAAAGGTTTGCCAGCTTTATTAATCTCAAAACACCCACCTTTGGTTCTGCTGATTTTTTTCTACTTGTATCTATTCTCTGTTAGCGTCTACTCTAATCTTCCTATTTCCTTCCTTCTGGTTGCTTTGGGTTGTCTCTTTTTCCTCCCAGGTCCTTTAAGGTGGAAAGTTACCTTACTGACATCTTTTTTTCCTCTTTAATATAGTAACTCACAGCTATAAATTTCCCTCTAAGCACTACTTTACCCACATCTCATAAATTATCCTGTTTCCATTTTGACTCACCTTGAAGTATTTTCTAATTTCCCTTGTCATTTCTTCTTTGACTCATTGGTTGCTCAGTAGTAGACTAATTTCCACATATTTGTGAATTTTCCCAAGCCTTTTCTGTTATTTATTTCTAATTTCACTGGAAATTAGCTGGAAAATATGTTGTACTTAGTCAGATTTCAATCCTTTTAAATGTATTGAGTCTTGTTTTATGGATAAATATATGGTCTATCCTGGGAATGTTCCATGTAAACTTGGGAAGGATGTTCATTGTGCCACAGTTGGGTATTCTACAGATCAATGTTGGGTATAGTCAGTTTATAGTGTTGTTCAAGTCTCCTATTCTCTTGTCGATTTTGACTAGTTGTTTCAATACATTACTGAAAGTGGGGTCTTGAAGTCTACAGTTCTTATTATTAATTGTTACCTCACCCCTTTGAGCTTCAGTTTTCTTAGAGGAAAATAATTCTTTTTGTCTTCCAGAAAAGATAAAAAAATGCAAAGCACCAAGAAACAGTCTGCCATAGGGCAGGTGTTGTTACTGTGTTTCTGAATGAAGTCACAGTGTAAGACAGTGCTGGTGAGGCAGATTCCCTCCCAGAGTAGCCAAGTGGTTCTGGGTTATGCCAAAGTTGCTTCAGTCTGAAAAACACAAACCCTTTTTAAAAAGAAAGTTTACACCTTGAGTCTATCTGCTTCTGCTGCCTAATTTTCAGGAATATGCAGTTAACTTTTTATCTTTTTCCTACCCTAAAATCAAAAATAGCTAACAAATCCCTTCATAGAGGTTTTCTATAACACTTATATCATCCATCTCTCTTTCCTTCCTTCCTTCTTCGCTTCCTTTCTTCCAACTCACCCTCTCTAGGCCAGACCCTGCCCCATTTATCAATACTGAAACAAGGCTTGCCCTCAACACTCTACTCACTCCAGACTGACATCCAAGCAGGTAAATAAAACATAAGAATATAAACACCAAATAAAAAAAAGTGCAAAGGTTTGGGGGTATGTGGAAGAAGGAGTGACCTGCCTGGTGGGGGGGCAGAGAAGAGGAGGTCAAGTTAACAAAAACTGAAAAGAAGCCAGCTTGAGTTTCATAACCCTCCCTGCCCATTCTCTCAGGTGGGAGGGGCCCAGGGGAGGAAAAGGAGGAAAACAAGAGGATGTTACACAAAGTGAGTCATCCAGCTCCAAATAACTGAGAACTGCAAAGGCAGAAAGTTCTTGACTTGGAAGTTTGCCAACTTTAATGCTGCAAAAAATAACCGTGATGAATTCACATATTTCTGGGCAAGTGTCGGTCCCCATACCACTGAAATCTCAGCCGTAGCAAATTGAAGCTTTGGGCCCATATGCTCAAAATCATGCTCAGATTTTGGTCAAGTTTTTCCTGAATAAGCTGCAAGCTATATTTTCCCACTGAAAGTGGTTCTGGTCTCCCATTCTGCCCTGAAAGAGACTATGGAATAACACTTCCTTCTCATGGTTAAAAGTCACTAGTGCCTTTCTGTTTGGGGTCTCAGTCTCCTCTGAATTTTCCTTCTAGTTAGCTAAGTTGAAAGATTCTCCTCATCATATAAAAAATAAAACAATTAGTAATATTTGTGGTATGCCCACTGTGCACAGCTAGCCAGGAAGCCCTTCACTTGAGTCCTTTGGATTCACCTGGAAAAGGGGAGGAATTAAAGAATCATGAGACTGTGTTTTTAATTGAAGAGCTGCATTATAAGAGAAGACCAAGACAAATGTGCTGTAAGGTTTTCCTGGAGTCACAGTAGCTGAGCAAGAAAGCCCATAATGTGGGGCCTGGCAGACTCAACCTATGGGACGTGGACTTAACCTCTCTGGGCTACAATACCTTACCTGCAGATAAGACAGCACTGTCTCTTACAATGAGACAGACTATAAAATGTCTGGTTCGTGCTAGTGTTCCAAAGCTTAAAGTTCTCATGTCCCACAAAGCTAGCACAGAAGTGACTCAGGTCCCTTAGGCCAGGCAGAACCCTAACAAACAAGGGAAGCAGCTGCACAAGAGTAATCAGGAGTTGTGGAGAAGGCCTGGGTTCAAATTCTGGCCCTACTGCTCCCTTCCATGCGCTCTTTAGCAAATCACTACCCTCCCGGTACTTCCACTTCCTCATCTGTAAAACAAACATGAAAATGACAGAACTTGCTTCTGGGATTGTAGTGAGGGGTCAGCTAGGACAGGCAACAAAACAAGACCTAATCCTCAGTAGGGGGTGACAGATGTTATCAATTATTATTACACATGGAAGGGAGTGAGGAGACCAGGTTTGGTAAGAATTGAGGAATATGGGAAACAAGAATAGGAAGGCTGGGAACACATTTCAGAGGTTCTTAAGTGCGCAAGTTAGTTTGGATTTAATTAAGGCAATGAAGGCCCGTCACAGGTCCTTGAACGGGGGATGACACAAATTAGTGATAACTCCAAACTGGTAGAAGCTAAATGAGCTCCTGTTGTAGGTTTAAGCTATTCCAGAAGAAGCTGATGTTGAGTAGTGACTCAAGTATCCTGCTTTCACCCTCCAGATAATATTCTTTGAAGAAAAGCAGAAGGCAAAGGACAAAGAGATCATGTCTGGTCATTTTTCCAGTCAGGCATCTCTTAATCTACAACTCCATGAAGTCACTTGCTCAGAAAGGAGATTCTGGAAGACTGTCACTTGGAGTGTCCAATCATTTTGGATTTTCAATTAAGTAGCCATGAGCTACTATCTGAAGTGACTGGGTCCATTGTTTGGGCGCCCTGTCTAGGCCCACACATCCTGTCCTCACCCCCACCCATGGGCAGGCAAGTCGGTGGGGTGGGGGTATTCTGCAGATCTCCAGCATGCTCTCAAAGGGCAAGCTATAATTCCTAGGATCAGCTGTGCAAGTGACAGGAAGACTGGTGGGTGTCAGTGATTTGTTAACATAATACTCTACCTCATTTCATTCAAATCTGGTCTTTCAGAGACAGGCAGAATCAAAGGAAATGACTTGAGAAAAAGCATTCCAGATGTTAATGAGCATGGCAATTAGCATAAGTGCAATTTTCACATGTATGGGAGTTCTTTATAGAGAAGTCCCAATGCTGGGCCCAGGAGAAAGCTGGGGTGGTGGTCCAGTAAGTGCTTTGTGACAGGAGAAACCACAGGAGCACGAACCATGTGGGGCCAACTTGTGAAAAAAACCCTAATGTACATTTCTTGGCCTTCAGCATCCAGGAAAAAAAGACCAGAGCCTCTGACAAATGTCAAGGGGAATAATTTCTTTGAATCTGTGATTTGCTTAGATGGGGAGAAAAAAAGAAATCAGGTAATCCTTAAGTGACCCCAAGTGGTAAAAATACACTAGGACATGTGGATAGTTCTCTGTGGGTATTCCTGGTGTGACAATGGCGCCACCTGGTGCACTCCACTGGCAAATGACAAGCCTCAGATCTGAGAGTTGGTGTGGGTAGGCCCTCCACATTCGTGTTATCTTGCAGTAATGTATTCTCTTGATCTTGGGTTGTGAGCCAATAATAGTGGGAAAACATAAATGATTTATGCATAGAAGCACATGACAGTCTATTATTACAACCAACAGAATTAATATCAATATTTTAAGCGAACAGTATCTAACGATATGGTTACAATTCAAAGTCTCTAAATTGCTTAGCCTCTAAAATATCTCAAACTTCCAGCCTATGAGACTGTAGGTTAGGAATTCTCACCCAAATATGTCTTAAGAATTCTCGGGAGTGAGTGCTCACTAAATCTGACTGTCCCCAATCCTGTCATTTTTCTGAGCTTTAGATGATAGCTCAAGAAAGCCTTCTTGTCTTGCCAGTAATAATTTCCAGTGGTACCAGGTCCTATCCAGTTTCCACATCCTCTAAGCTATCTCTGTCTAAATGCAGAAAGAATTCAGCTCTTTATACCCAAGTCATCCTAGATACCTGGTGATTAACATTGTTCAGCCAACATTTGCAGGTATCCCTGGCATTAGTGTGGAAAGGGAAAAACTCAACTCATTAACAACATCATTGCTCTGATATTCAACTGACCCTGTCTCTAGAGATGCATCTCCTGGCTTCCTCAAAGTCCTACCCTGGCAGGCAACCACTGATCCTTTAATTCGGATTCAATTTAAGGAAATACATAGCTAAACAATCAGAGCCTCTTCATATGAATAGAGTGAACTACTGAGCTGGGGACGAGGTATGAATTAAAATATTGGGTGGAAACTGATTTCCACAGCCTATCACTGACTGTCCAAAGCAAAGGCAACGCTCTAAATTTTAAAGTGGCAAGGTCTAAAACAGAAGGAAAAAAAGAGGGATTTAAGGCCAAATGGGTTTTAGAAAATTGCAGCATCTTTAAAAGACTTGTCTAAATCTCCAAAGTAACTCTTTAGAAGTAGAGAATTAAACTCATCTAGCAACAAGTTATTTTAAAATAATAATTTCTCAAAATGATATATATCAAGTGACATTTTTATCTAAGTTTCCCTCTAAAATAAACTCCACTGCATAATGCAAGGGTTCCAGCTTGAGTCTAAAATATATTTAACCTTAAGATGCATCAGCCTGATTTGCACTTCTCTAATTGCTAAGGATGTTGAACATTTTTTCATATATTTGTTGACTCCAGTCAGAAATGGCAGCTATTAAGAATATAAACAACAACAAGTGTTCACAAGGATGTGGGAGAAAAGGCACACTCATACATTGAGGGTGGGACTGAAAATTGATGCAACCAGTATGGAAAGCAGTATGGAGATTCCTTGGAAAACTGGGAATGGAACCACCATTTGACCCAGCTATCCCACTCCTCAGTTTATACCCAAAGGACTTAAAAACAGTGACACAGCCACATCAATGTTTATAGCAGCACAATTCACAATAGCTAAACTGTGGAACCAACCTAGATGCCCTTCAGGAGATGGACGGATAAAGAAACTGGTATATACACATAATGGAATATTACTCAGCATTAAAACAGAATAAAATCATGGCATCTGCGGGTAAATGGATGCAGTTGGAGAATATTATGCTAAGTGAAGTAAGCTGATCCCCAAAGACCAAAGGCCAAATGTTTTCTCTGATATGTGGATACTGATCCATAATGGGGGTGGGGGAGGCAAGGAGCATGGGAGGAATGGAGAAACTTTAGATAAAGCAAAGGGGAGGAAGGGGAAGGGAGGAAACATGGGGGTAGGAAAGATGGTGGAATGAGATGGACATCATTACCCTAAGTACATGTATGAAGATTCTACTTTGTTAACAACCAGAGACATGAAAAACTGTGCTCTATATGTGTACTATGAATTGAAATGCATCCTGCTATCATGTATCACAAATTAGAGAAAATTTTAAAAAAATACACATCAGCCTGGGTATGCAGAGGACACACAATGACCTGAAAAAGGACCAAGAAATGTCTACAGTCAGGTTCCATTTAAGGCAGTTGCTCTCAACCCTGGTAGCACATTGGCATCACCTGGGGAACTCAAGGTCTACTCGAGAGCTAAACAAGGTAAAGCTGGAGAAGTGCCGACAATGGAATTTTTCCTTCAGGTTCCTAAGTGATCCTAATGTGCAGCTGGGGTTAAGAATCACCAACCCAAGGAGCGAAAACTGAGGTAAATATCCCTGGTGCAAAGTCAGTGGACCAAGAAGAGATAGGACTCTAGTATAGCAAGTCCTCTCAGGTATCCTTTGGAATCCTCTTGGCCCAGTCTTAAAAGACTGCAGTGAGAACAAAAGCTGTAAGAGCCATTTCTCCCAGTGTTTCTCAAACTGTGGTTCACTGTCTCTCTTCTATGTACAATCATCTGAGGAGTTTGTTAAAATGCAGATTTCTAGGTCCCATCTTAGACCTAACAACATCTGCATGTGGTTGAGCTAAAGGGAAGTCAGTAACTATTGTTGGGATCAAATCCAGGCCTCCCTCACTACAAGTTCTTTCAAATTCCCCTCAATACTTTTGACCAGAAAGAGTAGAATATCTGCCAGAAAAACCAGAGTAATAGATGACTTTAATGAAAGGTAATTATTTAAAGCAATAGAATGGAAAACAACAGCAAAAATTTCCCTCCACTCCTCCCTTTAAAGGAATCCTCTATCAATTACTTTGGAGCAGCAAAATAGTATCCCTCCCTTTCCTTCCTGTTCCACTACATTTTTTCCCTTCTAACAAATATTCCTTTTTCCCCCTAAATACAGTCACTTGGAAAAAATCCCTGGTACTACTTTAGAAACAATCAACAGGCAAAAGACTAGTGGAAGGCAGCCTGCCCCAAATTTTGTTTGCATTTACCTGTACATTTCCCATATTTCACATATCTCAAACTTCAACGAAGTGCATAGTTCCTTTCTAAGTTAGAATAAGGCAAGGAATATGATTAAATGGTTTTGCCCATTTAGAACTGGCTGGGAACCAAGTCTTTTAATCTGGGCAGTTCTGAGTCATTATCACACGCATTTCTACCAAAAAAAAAGAAAGAAAAAGAAAGAAATGGAAAAAAATAAAGAAAGAAAGATGGCTGCGACCTTATTTAAAACAAGTCTGGGTTCTGGTTTGTAATGTAATATGGTGGAGGGGATACCCATAATGGAGGGCTGGGGGAGTCACATGGTAAGCAGTCTATGTAAGATGTGAGACGACCTCCATCTGCCAGCACTAATTCACACGCCATATGAATGCAACAAGTTACAATTCAATTTGTAAATTGTACAGAATTCTTCATATATTGTTAGTGTGAATGTCAATCAACACAACCCTTTCAGAAAGGAATCAGTATGGACTCTGAAAAATGTTGCTACCTCTCTGTTTAACAATACAATTTCTAGGATTCAAATTTAAAAAGCAATCCGTAAGACAGAAGATAGTCACTGCAATACTATGTGTAACACAGGAAAAAAGTAAGGAGTGTAAATACTATAAAATATGGATGAGTAGCTCTCTTCATTTTGTTGAATACTTAACATAATGCTGAATAATGCAAATTATTTTCACCATCTTCATAAAGAAACCAAAGCTTAGCTGGCCAACAACCTCACCTTCTGTCATACTGCTAGTGTGGGTTACAGCCAGATTCAAATGCAGGCTGAATATCCTGAAAATCCTTTTCAATTCACTTCAATGCTCATGACCACTAGGAGTGCAATGGGCATAAAGCACAGCACCATCAATGGATCATGCAGCCATTGCAAGAAATACTTATGTTAAATGAAGATACAAAATTACATATGTAATATGATATAAACCATATACCAAAACATTTACCCCAAACAGAAACAATCCAAAATGTTAGCAGTAACTACTGAGAAAGTAGTTACTGATAGTGAAAATTAAATAAAAAGTAGGAAGGGCCAGGCACAGTGGCGCATGCCTATAATCCCAGCTACTTAAGAAAATGAAGCAGGAGGATCACAAGTTTGAGGCTAGCCTGGGGAACTTGGCAAGACCCCTGTCTCAAAATAAAAAATACACAGGGTTGGGGATGTAGTTCAGTGGTACAGCAACTCTGGTTCAATCCCCAGAATCCACCCCCCCCCAAAACAAAATAATAATTAATAAAAAGTAGGGAGGGATGGGAATTACTCTAATTTGAAGTTTCCACATTTCTGTTTATAACAGGAAAAGGAATGTTAAGGATAAGGTATAGAAAGGTTTTGGCAATGTTAAATTTAAGGCCATTAATTCGAATCCTTTAAAATATGTTTTCTTTTTTTATAGTTTTAGTTGTAGATGGACACAATGACTTTATTTATTTATATGTGGTGCTGAGGATTGAATCCAGAGCCTCACATGTGCTAGGCAAGCACTCTACCACTGAGTTACAACCCCAGCCCCTAGAATCTGTTTTCTTAAAGCAAAATCCCTAAGCTATAAAAGCAGTTGTCTTTGAATTAGTTTTTCTATGCTCTCTCAAGGAAGGCTGTTTCATAAGGAGCTCAAAGTATCTTCCAGATTAGCAATACAGGGAAGAAGTAAATCTGAGTTAGAGCAGAACACATTAGAAATAGCCTTCCCATCACCACAAAAAAAATCCCTAAACTTAAAGCCACTTTAGTCACTGTGAGAGTATAACTCTAGCAGTCAAAGCCTGAATAAAGAGCAAATGAAAGACTAGGTAGGTGAGCAGAAGGATTGTGCCAAGGCTCCCAAGGCCATAGGCCAGGTTAGCATATGTTGAAGATGGAGTGAGCCTCTGTGTTTCTGCCTAGAGAGGAGACAGACACCAAACTTGTGAGGTCATTTTTCTTTTTTTCTTAAGTTGTAGTTGGAAACAATACCTTTATTTAATTTATTTATTTTTATGTGGTGCTGAGGATTGAACTCAGTACCTCGCACGTGCTAGGGGAGCGCACTACCACTGAGCCACAACCCCAGCTCCGACTGTGGGTACATTTATTAGTTTTTGCACTGTAGAAGGAACAAAGCTGAAGCTATGAGTTAGAAATAACACCACCTCAAAGTTAACATTAAACATTTTCCAGATTTTGAGGGCCTCTAATGCTCTGTATTAGTTGGGGCTGAAGCTAAAGTTCTCTAACAGAGACCTAACATGCAGCAACTCAGATCAGACCAAATTATTGTAAAAGGCAGTCCAAGAGGGTGGGCAGCTCTCTTCCCCAAGGTCAGTCAGGTCCCTTCTGTCTTACTGCTCTCTCATTCCCCAAGTAGGACACACTTCTACTAGTGGTAATTGGCTGACATCACTTAAGTTCCAGTGTGTAGGAGGAAGGAAAGGGCAAGTTGAGGGATGAGGCCTAGAAGTTGTACACATCACTTCAACTCATATACCACTGACCAGATCCTCAGAAAGGTATTCCCAACTAAAACCCAGGAAGTTCCTATACTTAAAGGAAAAAGGGAGACAATCGACATCTCTCAGGCTCAGTGACCACATCTTAACCAGACTTGAACAATTATTTGCATCCTTAGCATCAATGCAGAGACCAGAAAGAATTAACATATGAAGCAGGACTAAGAGTAAAGAGAAGAATTCATGGTGACATGGGTGGAAAGAAAGAAGACAGGGCTCCATACAACCCCTCTTCTGATCTGATTACGTGTGGATTCCTTGTGTGAAAGTTGTTCCCTGGGTGTTTCCAGCTGGACGGCAATCTGACAAAGGCAAACTCAACAACCTTCTTCATACCACCAGTTCTCTCAGAACACTCCTCTCTGGATTGCCCATTCAGACTTGAGAATCATCTTCCAATGGTGGCATATGAAGATAAACGTTGAAACTAGGAAACCCAAATTCTGTTTCCAGTTCCAAAAACCAGACCATATGAACATGCATTTCTCTAAACCCAATTCTTGCGCCAATAAAACAAGGAAATGAAAAGGATGATCAGAAAGATTCTTTCAGTTCTGATATTTAAGCAATGTGAACTTCAACCTTTTCTTTGTTGTTGTATGTCTGTTAAAAATCCATTTCTAAAGCAGTGATTAATGAGGTAAGCACTGCAAAGAGCTGTTGGTATATAGCTGTGAGATGTGTTATAGTAGTTCTAAGATATCTCCAAAGAAAGTGGTCCACAGATTAAGCGACAGAATGGTATTCTCAAATCACTTCTCACAGGCTCTGAGCTCGATTTACCAGGTAATGATTTTCCCAATAGAGCCTTCATCTATTTATATATTGAGTTTCACTCAAGATTTTGCTTGAGTGAAAAAATATTTCAGTACTAAAAGATTCAAAAAACATCATATGAGAAATTACAACAGCCTGTGTTCTTGAGGAAACAGTAAGGCAAGAGTAGTAGCCTCCTCAAAACCCAAAACCCCTTTATAAACTAAGACTAGGAATATAGCTAGCAGGCTGGGAGCTCAATCCCCAGTGACAATACACACTCAGCACAAAAGAACAATTCAAATGTATGTATTTAAATTTCTTTCCCTATGGCATTTTAGGCAAGAAACAAAGTTTAAGGAAGTAATTCCAAAGAACTGAGATTAATTTTAAGACATAGTAGAGGGTTAGCATATTAGTTTTATTTTCCGGGGTACATATCATCTGGAAAAAAAGGTTCTTAAAAGGAAGGTAATCCTTCAGATACATCTTCACAGACACCGAACTTCTTCTAACCCCCAGGATCCTCCAGGTTTCCAAACTAACTGGGCTGTCCTCCTTCCACCTTGGTATCACCCCGTTTTCTTTCACATCACAACTCTCCTCCTGCTGAACTTGCACCCAGACAGCCTTAACCATCTGAAGATCATCTCCATCAGGACCACTCCCAGTGAAAGACCTTATTCTTAGGACATCTGCTAGTAGTTTCATATGATCTTTGGCCAAATTCACATATCCATAAACTTAATGCATAAGCCTGCAGCATACTTTAAAAGGGGGGGGGGGAATCAATATAACTTTAAAATAAGACGCAAACCTTCATGAAAATATAGTGGTCAAATTTTTATTGTCATTAGGTTGCCATTTTATGAAGAATTCCTAAGACTAATGTTTCTTGACATGCAAGAGTTAGCATTAATAGCTTAAGTTACTATATATACTGCTACTTGGAAGCAGTACAACTGTTTTACAGTTTTAAGACTACTGACTTAGTATTCAAATCTTATTCAGTACACATGAAAATCAGAAGGTTCTGAACAGCTGGTTAGGAAGATAGCCAAGATGCAGGAAAGATGTCTGTGCCTCCTTTTCAAGGGCAGCCAACTCTTGAACGGTAGGTGCCAAAATATCCACATGGCCTTTATAGTTTCCACCTGCATCACACACAAAAATCAGAAAGCAATGTAAACGCATGCTTGAAAGACTTGTTGGCAATACTTTGGCTCAATTCTATTGCTTTAAACATCACTTCTATCACTAAAAATGTATTACTTGGCATGTTAACTCCAGAACATTCAGGTTTTAAAATGTCAAATCAATTATTTCGATATAAATAAAGGATTAGGCCTCGCTAACAGCCACCGGACACCCTTGGCCTCCACTCCCTTGGTTTACAAACCACTCGGTTAGCCTGACTCAAGTTTTCAGCTACAAGCTAGTGAAGGGCATTCCATGCAAAGAGAATAGTGAAACTACTTAAGTTAAAGGCAACTGTTTCTTTGTGCAAAATCACATATTATACTGTTGTTTCCTATTAATTCCATAAAAAGTTCAAGTATTCTTATGACATTAACACTGCAAAAGAAATAGCTAGAGCTGCTGTTCCCCATTCACATATAGCCCACACAATAGAAAAATGCTGCAAGACAAGTGTAGACAAAGTGCTAAGGAGGGAATGCTGATAACCTACTCTTAACATAATGAGCTGAAATTATTCTCTTCATAAACTGAAGTTCAAAAAGGGCTCACCCACATTAGAAAAGACTTTAGAGTAATTCAAAGCTTACCACCAGCAGCCCTCTTTTGACCATAAGTAACTTTTCCATCAAATTCATCCACTGGAACCTTGATATCCGGCTCAACCTGAGAAATGGTGCAGTTCAGGTGTTCTTCTATCTCAGAGAGAAGCTAAGAAGGAAGAGAAAATTAAAATATTTCCAAATAGAATCTTTACTCTTACAGACTTAAATTTTAACAGCATTAAATAAAACTGGGAAAGCTAAAATGCTTGCTATCAATGGAAATTAGACTTCTGAAGAGATGGGCTCATAATTATGATTTACCAACTACTACCAATACAACCAACCTCTCACTACTCTTCCTTATAACTGACAAATAAAAGCTGAGCTACAGCTTTTCTGGATAAATGTAGTCTATTTTACCAACTTTAGTAAGCTTTCTGTGAGTATCGTCCAAAGCCTCACCTGCATCTCATTGTACCAAATGGTACAGCCACCATCTTCCTTGAGTCTCGTATTGTAACACCCTTTTCCACGATTGCTACATACATGGTACCAAACCTACAATAAAGAAAAAAACATGAATATATACAGACATAGAAACATGCTAAATATTTTACTCTAAACCTCTTTTTGAAAATTTTCTTAAGGCACTGGAAAAATAGATTGTCTGCCATCCAATTACTAGTGCAATCCATTAATTAAATATACCTGAGTCTTTTGAGAAAAAAATTTTCCTAAATGAATGTAGCTAAATTCTCAGATAAAACAAGGGTGAAAAAATACTAGGGAATGCTGTATCAAGATTATATCAAAAAAGGTACATTTTCTCAAAGAAAACAATAAAGCTAATGTACAACTAGTGAATTTGAGCAGGAGATGTACATGGGAGTACCTTATAATTACAACTTTTCTATAAATTTGAAATTATATCAAAACAAAGTTACATAATTTCCCAAAGTGTTTTATGGCACCATGCCAGAGTGTTTACATACTTTTTGGTTAAAATAATTACATTAAGGCTATTAGGGAAAATCATATTTTGCATTTTTCCTATCTAACTCTCATCTTATTATTTGTCTATTCAGTGAATATAAAAATGCCATAAAAAGTTCATTTATATTCCATTTGCAACTAAATCCATTCTAAATAGAAACCCAAACTGCTTTTATTTCCAACATATGAAATCACAACTCACACATGAGGATAACAGAGCACTGAAGAGATTACCTTTTCTTTTTCTGTTGCCACCAGGGAAATGGCCAGACCCATCCTGAAAGATTTTTAAAGAGTTTTTTAGACTTTATTCCTAAAGCATAGGCACTTAAAAGGGGGGGGGGGGGGGGGTTGGGGATTATAGCAGTACCTTTCAGCTCTGCCTACTCTGCCAATTCGGTGTACATAGTTTTGCTTTTCATCAGGCAGGGTGACATTTATAACTACAAATAAGAATAATTATTACCAATTGCCATTAATTTTAAAATTTTTCCAAAATATTAAATAACTTTAGATTTCATAAAATTTAAACTGTAGGCATAAAGTTTCTTTTTACCATAAGGAACACCATGGATATCAATTCCTCTAGCAGCTACATCTGTGCAAATCAAGAATCTCACGTCTCCTTTCTAAAGAGAATAGAGAGAAAAAAATAATCTGTAAATAAATACACTAAAAGATAAAAGCAAATACTATCCACTAAATAAGACCTCTACTAACTACACGTTAGGGAATAGAGGTTCAGATACTCGTAATGTATTGGAGCAAGTCTTGCAGTTTTTTGTAAAATGTATATACATAAGATTTGTCTTTACTTCTGTATTATAAATCTAGCTGGGCATGGTGGTACATGCCTATAATCCCAGCAACTGAGGAGGCTGAGGGAGGACAATGGCAAATTTGAGGCCAGACTCAGCAATGTAGTGAGGCCCTAAGCAACTCAGTGAGACCCCATCTCAAAAATAAAAAAGTATGGGGATGTAACAGTGCTCCTGGGTTCAGTCCCCAGTACAAAAAACTCAATTGATCCATCCAGAAAGAAGGGGAGGGAAAAGGAAAATACTGAGGAATGATACTAACTAAACAAATTATGGTAATAGCATGTGCATGTTAAAATATGTAACAATGAATCACACTACTATATATAATTATAATGCACAAATAAAAAATAAAATAAATCCAGACTACTAGATATATTATCTTAAAGTTTCACTTTTTGTGATAGGAGATGAAATCCTACAGAGAAGAAAATAGGGAGTGGGCCCCCAGAACTCACCAACAAAATACAAATTATCTGCTGAATGTCACTTATGCCTGGCAAAATTAAGAGATTTAGA
Source organism: Marmota monax (assembly GCF_021218885.2). NCBI lineage: Eukaryota > Metazoa > Chordata > Mammalia > Rodentia > Sciuridae > Marmota > Marmota monax. Next base: position 9,477,386 of record NW_026692321.1, on the reverse strand, counting down.
GAAGGAAGCCAGGCATGGTGGTGCACACCTTTAATCCCAGCAGCTCAGGATACTGGGGCAGAAGGATCACAGGTTCAAAGCCAGCTTCAGTAACTTAACGAGGCCCTAAGCAATTTAGTGAGAACCCATCTCAAAATAAAAAATAAAAAGGACTGAGGATGTGCCTCAGTGGGTAAGCAATCCCTGGTACCAAAGGAAAACAAAAAGAAGAGATTTAGAGAAGGGAAGAAGAGTGCAGTGTACCGACACTTGATCTAGCACAATCCCTAGGAGGGACAAAGGTGGCACACATGCTGAAATAAGGCCAGGCAACAGGTTTTAACACCCACGTCTAATCATGCTGGGCATGGAAATAAAACCCAACACTCCTAGGCCCAGTGCTTTCACCTTTTCTCACTACAGGAAAGTAATTACTGTACACAGGGATAACACACTGGTAAATGAAGAATGTTTGTAAGCAGTAATTACTGATCTTTCAATTCTAATGGCTAGAGCCCTGCCACAAAAGCGCTATAGCCCATTTGCATGCTATAAGCACAACTGAAAACCCTAAACAATACCAAAACAAATATATTTAATTCTATAAAACTATACTGTAATACTTCAACTAATCTACAAATTATGTTCTCTACAAGTATCATTACTAACATTTTTAAAACAGGCTTCATCACTTACCCAATGATACTTCTAAACATATCTTCCTGGAAGAATTTAATGAAAACTTTCTTAAATTGAAAATTCTTATTATAGTAGTATTATGCTGGCAGAGAACATGAAATTTATCAGTTGTGTGTCAAAGATGACTAATCACCATGATAAAGATACATCAGACAAGAACTGCTTTAATAATATTAACTGGCACTGATTAAATCTAGAATCAGTCCCCTCTTAAATATTAAGAAAATATAGATAACCACTAAACATTAATTACCTTAAATCGTTCAAGGTTTTGCTTTCTCTCATGAGGCTTTCTATCACCATGAAGACAAACACATGAGAACTGGTGTCCTTTTTTATCAGGTCCTGGTGAAAAACACATACCATTTGACCTTGGAAAATATAGCCTAAGACTATGTTGACAAATCAATAAAATTCAGACTTCGATATTACCATGTAATTCTATGAAAATCTACACCCCAACTTGCCATAAACCACGATTAACACAATTTCTGTCACAGGCAAAATGCCATTAAATTTAAACTCCATGAAGCATTAAAATTGATTTGCTTTTAAGAACATTTTAAGCTACCCTTCCCAATCTGCAGGAGAAATAGACATATCTGTCCAACTTCTAACCTTTCATCAACTCATCTTTACATTTCTGACACATTTCAATGTAAATTAGACTAAGTATACAGTTCAGTATGGGTACATTAACTACTTTAGTATTCACTTTAGTTTTTTCCTTTTGAGGTAAAACTCACACAAAGAAATATCCAAGTCTTACCTTTAACAGATTCTCAACAAGATAGAAAATATCAACACCATGCTTCTCATGTTCTTTCTCAACCTCTGCTCCCACCCTCCTGTGGGCAACCATTGCTCTAATTTTTCTTTCACAATGGATTCATTTTGACTATTCCCAAATTTCACATAAGTTGATTTATAAATACTCTTTTATGTAAGAATTCCTTCATTAATCATGATTCTGAAATCCAATCATACTGTGTCTACTAGTACTGCATTCCATTTTAATTGCTTTTAGTGTGTTTTCAGTTTCAGACGATTAAAACTGCTATAATCATTCTTATACATAGTTTATTAATATGTATTTCCACCTGTCTTGGGTAAATGCTTAGAAGTAAATTGCTAATCCATAAGATAGCAATGTTTAATTTTACAAAAGACTGAAGGACTTTTTCAAATGTGGTTATACCATTAATAGTCTCACAAACAATGTAAGAGTACTTCAGTTGCTCCCAGTCCTTGCCAAAACTAAGTGTTAAACAGCATACAACCAAGTTTCATCCAATTTAATATTCTATTCTTTTTAGCAAAATATTTTAGTCCACCAATAGAGTTTTTACTCATGTATTTACATTTTTTTCCACGATTGATCTTACTCTGTAATTTCTAGCCATCCTTTTTTTCATATTTCTCCTTTTCCTTTCTTAGTTTTGCTTGGAAGGTTTTATGCACATTCACCTTTTCCAAGTTTAGAAGATATACACTTTATTATTTTAGTGATTACACTTCAAATTTTAATATTAATCAGTCACTGTACACTCCTCTTGATACAAGGGCCTTAGGTGATTCAAGTTCCTTATAAAGAAGAGGTACCCATTTGGAAAATTCTCTGATTGTTCTTCCTAGGACTTATCATAGGGAAAAGTCCTGGAAAAACACAGATAAAATGTACCATCACTGTTCTAAATTCTGTGCATGTGTTCTAGATTGCATGATCGAAACTACTAAGCTATTAAATGAGGAAATAAACAACTTATTTCAAGTGAGGAAATATTACCTCCTCCCTGCTGCATAAAATACTGCTCCAAATTATCACAGTCAATTTTGGTTCTACAGAAGATAATTGCTTGATCCATCTTGTGTTCCTTGATTGCTCGGACAGCATACTCCCCCTTCAGGATTTTAATAGCTTCAGACCACATCTCTTGAATATCATCACAACAAAAATATTAGAAGTGAAATAGTAAATCCATTCATTCATTTATTTTTGTTTAATACTTTTAATGCTACTTTATAGGGTACACAAACAGCCCTAATCATACCTTTTATGAGGAAACAAACGTACACCACACACATACACTCACACATTAACAGAAATATATGCTCACACCACAACTTTGTTCCTACCTTCCACGGAGAACTAGTCATAATCTGCCCTGCATTAACTTCTCTAAATGCTTCATAAATGTTTATTCAATTATTTTAACCCTTCTTAAAGATGATGAATATGCTTTCTAAACCAACCTTAATAACAGGAAGTTCATATTCACTCTATGTAATAAAAACCATAACATCAAACATAGTTACTAATTTCTTAGATACCATTCTCCAAATTTCTTTTTCAGTGTGAAGTTGTGCTACGTAGTTTTTACTCCTCAACTGTCTAATACAAGATTTTAATTAAATGGCCCAATCTATTTTTATGGCCTCACTGGTCATCTCTAATTGTAGTATAAACTTTGCAAAATTTTTACAAGGAAAATACAGGAAAGAGTAAAAATTGGAATTTTATAAAATGTATTCCCAAATAATAGAATGATATCATGCTATATTAGTGGTGTCACTGGTCCTCTCAAACAGGCAGGAATAACTGGGCATATATCATGCAAATTTGGAGTTGTACATAAAACTGAGCTCAGAGTAAATCTCTTTAATCACAATTTCAGATAATTCACCTTTACATGTTACAAACCTGGAAGTGAACTCAAGTTAGAAGTCAATGCAGTCTGATGCCTGGCCATGATCCACTACAGACACCTGATGTCAGGTATGCATGGGTTTGAGATGTTCTTTAAGGTTTCAGTACCATCCATATACCCTGATGTGCTTTCATAAATTTTTGAAATATTATATGAAAAACTAAATGTTTCAGCTCTGCATCAAGTTGAGATTTAATGTTAGGCTTTTTAGAAACTGATAATATTTAAAGGGTACAGAGTTTCACTTTGGGAATATGGAAAAGTTCTCAAGATGGATGGTGGTGATGGCTGTACAATATAAATGTGCTTAATGTCACTGAACCATGCACCCAAAATAGTTAAAATCGTAAATTTCATATAATGTATACTTTACCATAAAAAAATAAATCAATTAATAAATAATCAAAATTAGATCATTCTTCTATCACAGTTGTAGCTAAAGATATCTTTATTACCCAGTATCCCAGATATGATATTTCTTCTGCAGCTTCTGGGCCAATATAAAATCTATCTCCAGAGAACTCTGCTGGTTTTCTAAGATGGATGGGAATCCTATAATCCAAATATGTGTGACTTAGATGCCAGGAGACTAATAGCCACATTCAGTGATTAATATTTCTCTAAGTTGACTAGTATTAGCTTCTTTCCCATTTCTTTATTAATATTGTTGCTTTTATTTTTAAATTTCCTGTTCTAATTTTGTAGGTAACCTCACATCCTTCATAAGAATAGACAGGATATCAATTTGATAGAAAACCAATTCATTTTAAAAATCTTTTATCACATTTTATTGATTCTTTCAACTTACCTGGACTGTTAGCACCAGGTCTTGTATTATCTTTTGCATGTACATCATCAGTCTATCAAAAGCAAGGAATAAAAACAGAGATGGGAAATATTTAGAATAGGTTTGTTTTTTTTTAAAGGGAGAACTGAACTGTATTTGTCTTTAGATTGTATCTCAGACATACATATATCTCTATACTGTATAGGCAAAATTATTCTTCAGATTCAGAAAACACTTCATTAACTATAGGTCTAAGCCAATCAATTTTAAATGTAATAATAAAAATGCAAATGTGTTTTTCAGATTCTTGTGCACTTGTAATAAGTATGTCCTTGTTATATCAAGATAAACACAATAACAGTAGAGAAAATTAAAAGATGGGCACATGAAATTGATTTTTAGGAAAATAAGACACATCAAGAGGACATAATGAAGGTCCTATTAAAATTTTACAAAAATGGAAGTCATTACATATAACTGATAAAATTAGGTATATGTGATCTTTTTATAAAAATTTTATTAAAGAAGTGGATCACAAAAGGAAAGACCAAGGTCTTACCTCTTTTTTTTTTTTTATATTTATTTTTTAGGTGTAGATGGACACAACACAAGGCCTTTATTTTTTATGTGGTGCTGAGGATCGAACCCGGGTCCCGCCCGTGCTAGGCGAGCACTCTACCGCTGAGCCACAATCCCAGCCCACAAAAGTAATTTTATATACAGAGAAATATAAAGGATGACATTTATTACTTTATCATTTATTTAGTGCCTTTTCAAAGGCCTAAGCTTTACACTTAATGTCTTGAACTTCTCTTCTTTGGTACAAAATCTGATTGGCTTAAGCAGCACTAAAGAGTCCAAGGCTAGCTAATTTATAAGTTGCTTTATTCTATACAAATACTAATATTATAAAGTACTTACTCTAATGTGGTTTTTTCCTAGCCTTTCCCAGAGTCTGTCAGTTTTGGGATTCACTGGGACAACAACATGGTGTACAGTATCTGGAACAGAATCTTCTCCTTTTAAATCAACCCATGTGGGAAAATGCATTATTTTCTCAGAGAGTTTCTTTACATCAAAAGAATGCAAAGTAGCAGAGCAAACAATCACCTAAGAATAAGAAAATACAAATTCCTCAAGGACTTAGAAAAACTAAGTAAGATAAAAAGTTTTTTAAAATCAAGAATCACGGGTTACTATTTATCCTACTCCCCCAAGAGCCTCTCCCTCTCAAATGCTTCTAAAGGAAACAGGATGAGAAAAATAAGAGCAATATTTTCTGAAATAATTTCTAAGGAGGTAATTGTTTTTCAATAGCTGAAGTTATTTCTCCTTAAAACAAGAAGCAGTACTAATAATCTGGAAAATAAACCCAAAATGCTCTGTAAGGTTTCTTGAACTTGTAGTCTTCTGTAACATCTAAGAAATTTCCTCAAATTTCTAAAAGCAGCTTTTAAGACTGTTACCTTTGTGTATACTATATAGTCCAATAACAAAGAAAATGTTTTATAAATAGTTAATCAGAAAATATTAAAACAAAAAAATTTTGATTTTTCATTAACAGTTGACTACATGTATTTAAAAACTGTATTAGTCATTTCATACCTGAAGTCTTTTTCCATCTGAGGTAATCTGAGGAATCTGACTGTGCATTCTATTTATAAAATCAGAATAACCTTGAGAAAGAAGTCCATCCTGCAGGACAAGCAAAGAAAAACAAGTTTTAATCCACACTGAAACCTTTCTTTTCTAAATCAAATTTAAAGGTAATAAAACCATATACATACATATCCCTTTATTTTTCAAGTGATTGTTTTTATTGTCTGCAGTACTGGTAATTGAATCCAGGGGTGCTCTACCACTGAGCTACACCCCCAGCACTATATATTCTGTCACAAGGTCTAAGTTGCTGAGGCTGGCTTCAAATGTGAAGTCCTTCTGCCTTAGCCTAGAATGACAGGCATGCATCGTTGCACCTGGCTTATCTTTATTGGATATTTACAGACAATTCATACATTCAACTTCAAGTTCTTCGTTACTTACACATGAAAATCTACAATAAACAATCCAAAACCATAGTCTAGTATTTTAGAATGACTACAAGAGTTAATACCTTCTAACACATGTCCTTAAGACTATGACTTTTATATGAAAAATAAAAAAGCCAGGGCTAGGGGTATCGCTTAGTGGTAGGAGCACTTGCCTGGCACGCTCAGGGCACTGAGTTCAATTTCCAGCACTGCAAAAATAAAAATAAAAAGCAAAGCCCCAGTGTCAGAAAACTAGTTCAATCTATCCTAAAAATAATTTGGAAGAATGCCTCAAAAGCCTCAAATACATTTATGTTCTTCCAGATGGTCCACATTTTGTAACTATGACAAAGAAATAGTTGAAGTAAATAATAAATCTACCTACATAATTAGTAATGAAAGTGGTTTAATAAACCATGAAGTATTTTTTTAAATATTTATTTTAGTTGTAGGTGTACACAATGACCTTTATCTTATTTTTATGTGGTGCTGAGGATCAAAACCAGAGCCTCATGTGTGCTAGGTGAGCGCTTTACCACAATCCCAGCCCCATGAAGTATTTTCATAATAGATCATTACACAGCCTTCAAATATTTTTTTACAAATAATGACATGAAATATGACATGAAATATTCATACAATTAAAAAAAATTTTCCCAAATTCCTTAAATTTTGATTTCAACTATTGAAAATAATACAGTCATCACTCAGTATCCACAGGTGTTTGGCTAGGACCCTCATCAGATAACAAAATTCATGGATATGCTAGTCCCTTATATAAAATGGCATGGCATTTGCATAGAACCTATGCAATTCTCTCTGTACTTTAAACATTTCTAGATTACTTACAACAAACATAATGTAAACGCCATGTACATAGTTATTATACCATACTACTTAGGGACATTGATAAGAAAAAAGTCTATACCTATTCAGTATTTTCAAATATTTTCCACACAAAATTAGTTGAATTAATGGACACAGGACGTACAGATATGAAGCGTCAACTGTATTTTTTTCTAATAGAATATTCTGAATTTTTTTTTCTACATTATTTTATTGGTACATTACAGTTGTACATAATGATGGAATTGTTGTTACTTATCGTACATGCACCCAATATAAAAATATAATTGGGCCAATATCGTTCCCCAACACTTCCCCCTTTCCTCCCCACTTCCCACCCCTTGGTCTCTTTCCCCTACTGATCTCCCTTTGATTTTCATGAGATCCACCCCTACCTTTCTTTTTCTTTTACCTCTCTAGCTTCCATATATGAGAGAAAACATACAACCCTTGACCTCCTGAATTTAGTTTATTTCCCTTATCATAATGGTCTCTAGTTCTATCCATTTTCCTGCAAATGACATACTTTCATTCTTCTTTATGGCTGAATAAAACTCCATTGTGTTTATATATTATTTCATTTATGCATTCATCTGTTAATGGACACCTAGGTGGGTTCCATGGTTTGGCTATTATGAATTGTGCTGCTATAAACATGGGTATGCATATTTCACTGTAGTATGTTCACTTTAACTCTTTAGGATAAATACCACGGAGTGGTATAGCTGGGTTGCAAGGTGGTTTCATGACTAGTCTTTTGAGGAGCTTCCATACTGACTTGCATAAGTGGTTATACAAATTTACACTCCCACCAACAGTATAAAAGTGTTCCTTTTTCTCCACAATCTCTCCAGCATTTATTATTGCTTGTATTCTAGATGACTACCATGCTGAATGGTGTGAGATAAAATCTCAGTGTAGTTTTGATTTGCATTTCCCTAACTGCTAATGATGTTGAACATTTTTTCATATATTTGCAAGCCATTTGTATTTCTTCTTTTGAGATGTGTCTATTCTATTTACTAATTGAGTTATTTGATTTCTTGGTGTAAAGGTTTTTGAGTTCTTTACATATTCTAGACATTAATAATCTGTCAGCAAAGTAGCTAGCAAAGATTATCTCCCATTCTGTAACTTTCTCCTCATATAACTATTTGTTTTCTTTGCTGTGTGGAAGCTTTTTAATATGTCATCCTACTTATTAACTCTTGGCATTATTTCCTAAGCTTTAGGCATCCTAACAAGAAAGCTGCCTGTGCCTATATGCTGGAGTGTTGAAGGTATCAATTGTATTTATATCAATATAAAGAGTGGATGAAAATAGGCCAAACTGTTAACAATTATTATTATCTCTAGTTAGGGAGCTCATGACTGAATTGTATTTTTTCACTTTATATATTTTATCTAAAAAAGCATAAGCAAAGTTCTTTTGAAAGCATGACTATATTTCAACATACAGCTTCATCCAGGACCAGGAATCTAACTTGAGATAAGTTCAGCTTTCCAGTTGACACCAAATCATCTAGTCTTCCTGGGGTGCCTACAACAATATCAACCTGCAAAATAGCAAAAGAAGCACCTAATGAGAACTGAAGAACTATTAGAATAACTTTAAAATGGCAACCAATAATTGTCTACTTACAACAAAAACATGTATATTGAAGTAGTCACAGTCAATTTATAAAAAAGGAGCTATAGATAACGCTGTATAATAAAATTATATTTGGAAATTAACGTGAAGATTTTGTCAACTGATTGTGGACAACCTTAACTATAAAAGCCTGATATATAAAATTTGTATTTTCTAAGCATTAAAAAAATCAGATAAATTAACATATATTCTGAAATGAAACCAGTATTCAAGGGTCTGGGAGATAGTCCTTACCTAGCATACACAAGGCCCAGGATTCAATCCCTAGTACTACCAAAACCACTACTAAAACAAAAAATCAGGAGTCAAGTCCCAGTTCTAACATACTGTTGTATGACCTTAACTTCTCCAGTATCTTTTAGTATCAACTTTCTTATTTTTTTTAATTTTTTTTTTTTTTTTTTTTAGTTGTAGATGAACACACAGTATCTTTATTTATTTTTAGGTGGTGCTGAGGATCAAATCCAGTGCCTCACACATTCGAAGCAGGCACTTTAACACTAAGCCCCCAGCCCCAGCCCCTCAATTTTCTTAGTTTTTAGTGGGGTGAATACCATCTGGTTTTGCAAGATGGTTGTGATAATTGAGAAGACACATAAAGCACTCGATGCTTAGTTTGCCAAGTGCTCAATAAACTTGGATATAATTAACAGTAATGGTGATCAGACTGTCCAAGAAAACACTAATAATTACTATTTCTCACTTGCTTATAATGAATAGGCACTATACATTTAATGTCTTACAAGTTTCATTTCATGTGACCATTACATAAAATTAATTAATACTAATTTATATTTATTAAATATTAACATTTATTTTTTGTGGCACAGGAGATTGAGCATAGGAATGTCCTACAACTGAGCTACATCATTGGCCTTTTTTATGTATTATTTTGAGACAGTTTTGTTATATTACTGAGGCTGGCCTTGAACTTACAATCCTCCTGCCTTAGCCTCCCAGTCACTGGGATTATAGGCATGCATCACTGCACCCAGCTATTATTCCTATTTTTAAATAAGGACACTGAAGTTTAGAATGCTGAAGTCAGACACATTTAGATTTCACAGCTAGTAAGTACCCATGCTGGGATTCAAATCTAAAGTTCAAAATTCAAATGACAGCCAGTTTGAATTTATCATAAAGATTTCCAAACATACACAAAAGAGAATAATACAGGGAACCTCCAGGCCAGTACAAAGAATACTCTGCATTCTCTAACACTTGTCTTAGAGTCAAATACAAAGGGACAGTGATGAGGATCATGGCTTCAGAGTGAAGCTCTATCTGTGAATTGTTCATTTTGGGGCATGTTACTTAATATTTGGTATTAGCCCTCTTTCAAATAGGTAAAAATGGGGAAGAATACCATCTCAGAGTGCTGTTGTGAGAACTAAATAAGAAAATGTTAGGCACTTAGCACAGTGCCTGGCTCATTTCTAAAAAACAGCCAATAAAGTGTTGAGAGCCACAGCCGAAGGGGCCCCAGCAAACTTCCAGCTGCCGGCTGATGATTGGCTCACAGCGGCCCCAGCAACATCTAGCTGATTGGCTCCTCAGCCCCAGCAACATCTAGCTGATTGGCTCCTCTGCGGTGATGCTCATTGGGCTGTTTCCCTGCCCTTTCAGACCACGGAGCTGCTCATTGGGGGACTTTTTTGGCTCCGCCCACGTGACCCAGCCAATCGGCCTCAAGAGCAGGAGGATTGGGGGAGGTGGAGAGAAGCTTGTGTGGGAGAGAGAGGCTTGTGGAAAGCCGGTGGTGGCAGTTGAGGCTCTCAGGGTTTTTCCTGAGAGGCTGTTTTGTTTGGCGTGTGTGGTTCTAAAAATAAAGTTAGTTTCTTTTGACAAGTGGCTCCTGATTGTGCCCAGCCAGACTGCGGTTTTTTGTTTTTTTTTTTTTAATTTTTTTAGTTGTAAACGGACACGATAATTTTATTTTTGTGGTGCTGAGGATCAAACCCAGTGCCTGTACCTCACACATGCTAAGCAAGCACGCTACCACTAAGCTACAAAACCCAGCCCCACAGTTAGGTATTTTTAAGTGTGTATGTGGATCTACTTGTTTGAACCAACAAATAAGGTTATCACATAAAATCATTTAATTTATTAGACAACTCAAAATTTATTTATCGATAGACATGAAAAATCATAAATACTTCTATTCTTTTTATTGATTTTCTCCAACCTAGAATAAAAACATAGCTTTCTCCTAACCAAGTTATTCCTCCAGTCCCATTGCTTCAATATCTCACCCCTTGACAAACAGAGCACCATCCTGAAGGGACTTCAGCGATCTAGTATGAGGAACTTATGTTCTCATGAAAAATGAAATGGATATTTATGAACCATTATTTCATTTATAATGATAATGAGAAGCAACTTTAAGAATGTTATCTGAAAATGTGAAAATAAAATCTGTTCAATGTATTAAGAACCTACTATGTGCCAAGCATAATGAGAAGTCTGTACGTAGCAGCGAACAAAACAGCATTCGGGCACTGTGCGTAACATCTCCTTAGTACAGGACTGAACCATTCAGTTTCCACCCTCCTTGATTTCAGCAGGTAAAGTGGACCAGAAACAGATACAAACAACCACAGGTTTAAAAAAAAAAAGTCTGAAACAAATATTTGACTTGTACAATAGCACTAATCACTCCATGTGGCCTCAATTGCACATGGTACACAATATATCAACTTTAAAAGTTACAAACTAAAATAATTCTACTCTGTAACTCCAAAACTGATTTGTACCCCAACATAGGACCCAAAAGAGGGATGGGGAAAAATAACATAGAAAATGTACAATGGAAGAAGAGCAGAAGGAGAACATATCAGATTCCCTAAGAAGTAGAATAAAATCAAATTCTGCCAAGAAAGCCAGGGAATAACTCTGCTTTTACTTTGCTATTGGCTTCAGTTAGTATCTAATTTTGAAATAAGTCTAATGAAAGCAGATCTAATTCCCTCAAAGTTCTGCAGCTAGAAAATAGGAGATGAGAAATTTAGTTATCTTGTGAAAAAATTAGGTTTGGGTTAAAAGAAATTAAAACTAGGAATAAGCCTATTAAATTTGTATTACAAACCTCTAAAGTAAAATATAACACTAAATAAAAATATATCAAAGCAATACTATTCAGAATAGTACTAATAAGTATAAGAATATGTTTCCTTGCTCTTAATATACCATACCAGGTCAAATCTAAGTCTATTCAGTATCAAATTTAGTTTGATAGGGGCACCAGTGGAATTAGAGGGTAACATACCTGTCATGAAATAGTATCAGATGGTTTAAGTTACATTATTAAATATTTGGAAAGGAAAATTAGTAAGAAAAAAAGTTGTTTCAATATTATATGTGGGTGTATATATAAAATACTAACCTTCATAAAATTGACCAGCAGTTAAGAATTTTCCAAACTTCTTCCATACTACTAGGGATCATCACACAATCTTAGTTTTGTACTTCAAAATGACATGCCTAAGCACAGCCTTCCACATAGATGAACTCATTTCTCTCCTCAATGGAACCACTATAGACTGTCTTAACATTATTTATCCTTCCCAAGGGTCACTGCAAAACCTTCTACTCTTCTCTGCAATCTACCTTATTAGCATTTTTATCTTCAACTACAGTTCTTTTTCCCCATTATCCCAAAAAAGAGTGACTCTTAATTAATAAAAGTTAGATGGAAATTGTCAGGTGTTCAAAGGGCAAATAAAAAAAAAAAAAGTATGTTGGATTGTGAACAAAGGATTTAGAAGAGACTACTGACTGCTCTGTATACTTCTACCTGCAAGATGTCTTTGAACAAATACATTCTTTAGACCTTGTACTAATTCCAACCTCATTTGATTTTTCCTGAAAACAAAAAATTGCCCTATATTGCCAAATGACAACACATAATGCTACTTTTTAAAAATTAGGATGGTTCGAGCTTCTGTAACCTGATTTCTATTGACCTTTTTCTCTCTATACATACATATGCACAACTCACCCCATTATCCAAAACAGAGAGCTGATCCCGTGCTGCAACACCTCCAATTATCAGAAGCTCCCTGAAATAAATATCAAAATGATAATGTAGAAAGAACATTAAAGTCTACTTTACACTGATTTGTACCTGTTTCTTTTTGGTGGGAATAAGTCATTAAAAAAAGAATCTACCATAAAGTAAGTACTGATAAGGTCAGAAGCAAAACACTTCCTTTCTGGTAGCCATACACAATGCTAAGGCACAATAAAGCAACTGATGAGTATGTGTGAAAGCTCAGAACACAGAAAAACTGGTCCCCATCTCCATATCCTTCTACATTGGAGTGACTCAAGCTTCTCTAACGTGGTTTCTACGACCTTTTTCTATATATACACATGTGTGCACTTCTTACATGTGGAAAATGTTTCTGAAAGAAGAGATAAAAACCCATTTTAAAAGCTTGCCGCTAGTAAGGATAACTACAGATCAAGCATGAAGTGAAAGACGACTAACTTTTATAAAATAGTATTTTGTGGGCTGCGGTTGTAGCTCAGTGGTAAAGCTCTTGCCTAGCAGGTGTGAGGCACTGGGTTCAATCCTCAGCACCACATAAAAATAAAAAAATACATATATATTCTTTTGTGCTGTTTAAATTTTTCTCATTTCAACAAAAGGGCACATGCAAAAGACTAAATAAACATAAATCCCTCCTTCATACCATACACAAAAATTATCTCAGAATGGATCAGAGATCAAAAGTAGAACCTAAAATTATAAGATTCATAGAAAACACAAGAGCAAATTTTCATGACCTTGGTTTAGACAAACACTATCTTACATATAAACACCAAAACAGTGACAAAAAGAAAATTAAAAATTAGACTTCAGAAAAATTAATAACTTCAAAGAATACTATAAAGAGAGGAAAATGACAACTCACAGAAAGGGAGACAATAGTTGCAAATCATGTATCTAACATACTGAATAAAATACCAAACTATATAAAGAACTCCTACAACACAACAATATAAAGACAACCCAATTTAAAAATGGACGAGATTTGAAAATATATTTCTCTCAAAAAATTCAAATGGGCAATAAACACATGAATAATGTGCAATATTATTAATTATAATGATAGAGCAAGTAAAAACCAAAGGAAGACAACATTTTTGCTCACTAGGATAAATACACTCAAAAACATACACCCCATATGTTGCTGAAGATGTAGAGAAACTAGAACCCTCATTTATTGCTATTAGAACAAAAGTGGGACAGCCACTTTAGAATGCTGATTCCTAACCACATGACCTAGCAATTCCACTCCTGACTATATATTCAGGGGAAATGAGAACATGTCCACACAAAAACTTGTGCATGAATGCTTATAGCATAGTAGCCCAAACCCAACAGTCACGAACGGTCCAAATGCCTACCAACTAACGAATGGATAAACCAAAGTATGGATCTTCCACACCTTTGGAATAGATACTTTGATAGTATTTTCCGCAATAAAATGACGTACTGATACATGCTGCCACAGGGATGACCGCTGAAATATTATACTAAGTGAAAAAAGCCAACCACAAAAGAACAGACAATTCCATGTATACAAAATGTCTAAAACAGGCAAGTCTACAAAGAGAGAAAACTGTCTTTGACATTGTCTAGGGATGGGAGAGTTAGGGGAAAATGGGACTGACTGCCAATGGGCAAAGAGTGTCTCTTGGGAATGATGAAAATGGCCTAAAATTAGTTACAGGGGAGTGATTACAGTCAAGTCTGTGAATATAGTCAAAACTAAAAACAAACTTACATTTTAAAGGGTGAATTATAAATGTGAACTATATCTCAAAATAGCTAGTTAAAAAAAATTATCATTTAATAAAGAGCAGACAAAATTACTTCCTGAGGCAGCCACGTAAGTTTCTTTTTCTTTACCACTGAATAAAATATCAAAATATATAAAGAAGTCCTACAAATCAACAATATAAAGACAACCCAATTTAAAAATGGACAAGATTTGAACATATATTTCTTCAAAATATACAAATGGCCAATAAGCACATTCTGCACCTAATTTATTTATTTATTTGGTACCAGGGATTAAACCCAGAGGACTTAACCACTGAGCCTCACCTCCAACCGTTTTTTTTTTTTTTTTTTTTAATTTTCAGACAGGGTCTCACTAAGCTGCTTAGGGACTAAGTAGCTGAGGCTGGCTATGAACTTGTGATCTTCCTGCCTCAGCCTCTGGAGCCACTGGATTAAAAGCATATGCCACCACGCCCAGCTTCATTTGTGATTTTGAGACAGTGCCTTGCTGAGGGCCCCACTAAGATTCTTAGGCTGGCCTCGAACTTGTAATCCTCCTGCCTCAGCCTCCTAAGTTGCTGGTATTATTACAGGGGTGTACTACCACGCCCAGCTAACTATATAACTTTCAATCAGAAGTATCTTCTTTTATTAATTTTATTGTTTTGAATACTCATTTTTAAAACACTGGAAAACACTAAGAAAACGAATGCTTCGGCAATGAGTTTTATAATCATATGACTAATTAAAAATTAATCAGCTTTATGTGGGCTAGGGGTATAGCTCAGTGGGACAGTGCTTGCTTAGCACATATGAGGCACTGGGTTCAATCCTCTGCACCACAAAAAACAAACAAAAGTATTGTGTCCATCTACAACTAAAAAGAAATTTTTTTTAAAATCAGCTTTATGGATGCCTACCTTTATTTTAAGCAACATAGATCACAAAATCTACCATAAAGCAGAACAAGGTCTGGGGTTGTAGCTCAGTGGTAGAGCACTTGACTAGCATATGTGAGGCCCTGGGTTCAATCCTCAGCAGCACATAAAAATAAATAAATAAATAAAAGTAAAAAAAAAGCATTACAAAATAAATAATTCCTAACCCATCTTGCCACATTCCTTAAACACTATCACACCAGAGCCATTATGCTTCCTAAACCCAGCAATGCCCAAAAGCAGACTGGCTACCTAAAAATCATCTGGAAGCACTTTTTTTCTTTGAAAAAAAAAAAAAAAAAAAAAAAACAGCTCTAATTCCTAGTCCCTAGAAATTCTGATTCATTACTGCCAGGGGATGGAACCAATAAATTCGTATGTGAGCCCCCAAGTTCCTGTTTTCAACTATTATCCTAAAGCTATCATTTCTTGCCCCACGATACGTAAGTCCTCCTTCATAATCTGATGTATTTATCTTATAAACTTCACGGAAGTTAAATACACACATACACAACAATGTATGCTTTTATGAACAGCACTGCAGAGTTGAAGAATATAAAAGGACCACTGCCTTGAGGAGAGCAAAACTGAGGAACAGGAAAGTTTTTTACATTTAAAACAAGGAACACTGACACATGACAGCACATAGGAGGAAAGCGAGGCAGACGTTGCCTGTCACACAGGAGCAGGGAGAGAGGACTGGGCTGGGATAACAGGAGGGCTTCCTGGAAACATCAGGATCTCTGCTGGGTTTTAAAAGAAGGAAAAGGTTCATTTGTGTTGAGTACCAAATGGGTAACCCACAAGTTTAACAACTTCACCAGTGAATTGTTTTTATTCTTCTTCCCTCCCAGCCTTTGTTCACAGGCATAATATCTTATACATAACAACAGCATAAAATCAAGTCAACTGGCATTTTATAGTCTTACAAAAATACTCGCAGGAAGAGGTCTGAGTCTCATACTGAGCAGTCGCCCTGGCCGCGTGTGCTCCTCGGGTGGCTTTCCCTCACACACGCTCAAGCATTTACCAAACTCACTTTTTGTTTTCCCTCCACACTACCCCACAGCTCCACACTTAGTTCTCTGAAAGCACAGATTAATTCTCCTTGTTGTATCCTTAGTCCCTAGCCTAAGACTTCACACAAAGTAGATATCTGAATATTTCCCAAATGAGTAATAATCCTCAAACCAAAATTAGGAATTATTGTTACAGATGTAATTTATCCCAATAAGTTTGCTTAACTCATCAATAAGTACACTATTAAATCCCAGCGGCTCAGGAGGCTGAACAGGAGGATCTCAAGTTCAAAGCCAGCCCCAGCAATGGCGAAGCACTAAGCTACTCATTGAGACCCTGTCTCTAAATAAAATAAAAAATAGGGCTGGGGATGTGGTTCAATGACCAAGTGCCCCTGAGTTCAATCCCTGGTAACGCCCTCCACCCATTAAAAAAAAAAAAAAAAAAATCCACTATTAAAAAGTCAGAACCTTGTGATGTCAAAAAATTCAGTTTCTGGACTTCAGATAGTGGTGATGGTTGTACAATCCTGTGAAAGT
This sequence comes from Marmota monax, assembly GCF_021218885.2. Lineage (NCBI taxonomy): Eukaryota > Metazoa > Chordata > Mammalia > Rodentia > Sciuridae > Marmota > Marmota monax. The sequence goes on along the minus strand of NW_026692321.1, from coordinate 9,460,398 downwards.
ACTAAAAACTCTTAAATTGTACACTTTTAAATGGTGAATTTTATGGTATGGATTGTTTCAAGAAAAAAATAATTAAAAGAAAAATTAACAAAAAGCAAGTGTCAAATTAACATACAGAGTAGTCTACTTATATGCTATGCCTTTCTTAGGAGTAAAGGGATTGCTACTGAGCGAGAAATTCCACGAGATCACTTAGCTTATGGCCTTCTTCCAATGGCAGAAAGAGCTCTGTGTCTGAATGCCCAACAGAAATGAGTCACCACCATGGGAAAGAAATTCAAAAACATGCTAGAAACAGAGCAGTAACTTTCCATGCAGATGAAGGGATAAAATTAATCTAACAGTGAATGAAATGCTCCCTTTAAAAAAGTTAATTTTCACTCTAACATTGTTTGATTAACCACGAAAAATCAAACCCATTACTTACCAAATGTATGAAGTTTTATATGCAAACATTGTTATTGTATGTCAAAGTATACTTATATACTCACACGTATACTATGTATATACACCTCTTTTTATTCTACTTTACTCTTCTTCCAAAACACTTCAAATCTAAAGATAACAGGCAGTTGAGTATAAAAGGAAAACTTACCTTAATTTAGGATTATCAACATATTTCTTAAACTGCTTGACATTATTCAAAGTTTGTTCAGCTAATTCACGAGAGGGTTCAACGATGAGAGCTTTTGGAGCATTGGGGAGAAACTTTGTTTGTGTCACCTGCGCATTACCTTAGGAGAATAAAAAGTATTAGAACACTTTTAAATCATGCCTAAAAATACCATTATTTGTAAAACATGAGGATAAGCATTCCAGCATCAAAATTTTTAATAATAATTATCAAAAAGTATAGGTGAAAGTAAAACAAGATACGATAAGGCTAAAATTCCTAAAATGAAATAAGGCTTCTTTAAATTAAACCTACTTGCAATGATGGTAATTGATTTGTCTGTGAAATGACTTATTTGTTTTGTGATAAACTAGCTAGGGAATGTTCTTAATTTAAATAAATAAAACATATTACAATACAATGGGTAAAAGCATAAGCTTTGAAGCCAGATTGCTTGGATTTGAATTTAGTTCTACTACTTATTTACCCTGGCACCTTGGGCAAGTTACTTGAAGTCCCTATTCCTCAGGCTCTTTGTCCATAAAATAGAACGACTTTTACATTATAGAATTGTTGTGAAGATCAAATAGCCCATGTAAAGCACTTAACATTCTACCATGGCACAACCCACACATGTTAGCTGTCATTTACCACCATAACTGAGATGCCCTAAATGCCTAAACTGAAACTAGAGTTTATGAATTAGGTTTTAAAATTGAATTTTACAGAGTAAATAGAAAAGAAAGAGTAAACAGAAAGAAAGGGATATGTGACTCACTATGAGAAACCCTACTTACTGGAGTTTTCACTAATGCCCCAATCTAGAAAATCTTACCCACGCAGATGCAATACCTGTGTGCTGTGATTTGACAACGTAACTATCCGGTGCCTTGGAAAGAGCAACAAAACCATCTTTTGGTGGAAACTTAAATTCTTCTTCACCAAAGTTAAATTTTAGTTCAGCATTCTAGCATTGAATAAAGGACAAAATTTTAAAAATTAACCTAATACAAAATAATGAATATCAAGCAGATTATAATTATACCAAAATTTTCCTAAATAATTACCTTCAAAACACAAGCAGGAAAGAGGGCTTGGTTTTTCATATGTGGTGGTACTTCAAATGCCAGACCAAGATCTTTCCCTTAAGAAAAAAAATTAAAAAACAAAAAAAACAGAAAATGAAATAATGAGAAAAGAACTTCCACATATTCACACCATCAAATCTACAAATGTGTCTGCATTAATGCTTCCCCCCTGGAACCCCTGGATAAATTGTGCTGCCTCAGGCCAACCTCTTCGCTTTTCTCCTTTACTCCTAAACTGTCTCTTCCCTACCCCTACATAAGACCACTGCCACTAGACAGTCCTTAGCATACAAACATACTCCACATTAGAACACAAGCAAATCTCCCTCGAGCCCATTTCCACTTTATTTATCTTCCTTTTTCCTTCTCTTTTTAGAAGTAAAACTTTCGGGTTTCCATTTTTTTTTTTTTTTTAGTATATTCACTTCCTTTTCTTCCATTTTCTATCGATCTGACTCCCAATCAGCTCAACTACTCCATCACCTATTTTCTTGCTCATCTAAAACAACTGTCAAGAGCATTGATGTGCCCCACTTGCCAAATCCAGCAGTTAATTCTCACTCCTCATATCTTTCTAGACAAGACCCCTGAGCAGCACTGGACCCAACCCTGACTGCTCCCTCCTCCTTAAAACACTTTCTTCACCTGGACCCTAAGACCCTCGGTTCCCTGGTTCTGCTCCTCCAGGTTTTCCTCTCCTCACTCTCTGCTGGATTCTCCTTAGTATACATACTTCTAGCCACAGGAACCCAGGCCTCAGATCTCTTTTGTTCTTTATCTCCCCTTATTCCCTAGGTGATCTCAACCCACTCCTCATCCCCCAGTCTGTTTTCAACACAGAAGCAAGAACACTGTTAAACTAAAGAAAGATGATGCCATTCCTATGCCTAAAACCATAGTAAAGTTCTCACTCAAAATAAAACACAAAGTTTGTATTATAGCCTCCCTCACTATTCTACCACCTCCTGCAAGCTCAGACACATGGGTCTCCTCACTCTAAGGTCCCTCATGCACACTCCACCTCAAGGTCTTTAGGTCTGCTTCCTCTACCTAAAATGCTCTTATAAGATTATCTGAAGAATGGCAGCTATTATGAATACAAACACCAAGAGTTGGCAAGGATGTGGGGAAAAAGGCACACTCGTACATTGTGGGTGGAACTGCAAATTGGTGCAGCCAATATAAAAAGCAGCATGGAGAATTCTTAGAAAACTGGGAATAGAACCACCATTTGACCCACCTATCCCCTCAGTTTATACCCAAAGGACTTAAAAACAGCATACTACAGTCACACAGCCACATAAATGTTTATGGTAGCACAATTCACAATAGCTAAACTGTGAAACCAACCTAGAGGCCCTATAGTAGATGAATGGATAAAGAAAATGTGATTGATATATATACACACACACACACACACACACACACCCCAATGGAATATTATTCAGCATTAAGAGAGAATAAAATCATGGCATCTGCAGGTAATGGATGGAACTAGAGAGTATAATTCTAAGTGAAGTTAGCCGATCCCAAAAAACCAAATACCAAACGTTTTCTCTGATTTAAGGTTGCTGATACATATTGTCATGGTGGTGGAAGGAGGACATGGAGGATTAGCTGAACTCTAGATAGGGCAAAGGGGAAAAGGGAAAAGGGAAGGGAGAGGAAGGAAGGGGGGTATGGGGGTAGGAAAGATGGTGGAATGAGATGGACATCATTACCCTAAGTACATGTATAAAGACACAAATGCTGTGACTTTTCTTTGTGTACAACCAGAGATATGAAAAATTATGCTCTATGAATTGTAATGCATTCTGCTGTCATATATAACAAATTAAAACCTAAAAAATATGGGAAAAAAAGAAGAATGAAATTATGCATTTTCTAGAAAATGAAAAAAAAAAATTTATCTGCAGAGCCCATCACCCTACTCTGGCTTCTACTTATGTCACATCATCAGCAAAACCTTCTCTGACAACCCTGTAGAAAAGCACACATCTTCAGACTGCTACCACTGTCTACTTCTTTTCCCTATTTTATAGTCCCCCTCGTAGAATTGTTACCACCTAACTTAGTACTTACATCTCTGCCTCTACTCACTAACATGCAAGTTCCACTGACATAACCTTGTCTGTCTACTCCATTTTCTCCAGTTATCTCCAGCCCTTACCAGGGGACCTGACACATAGCACATGTTCAATAAATATTTGTTCAAATTAAAGACAGGGTGGAAGAGACAGAGAATTGAAATACAGGGTAAGAAGATTAAGGCAAAAAAAAAAAAAAAAAAACCCTCACAATATTGAATTATAACTTTTTGCTAATAAAATCCACAGAGAGCTTACCATTTTTGGAGAATTTGACATGTCCTTTATCTATATCTAGGTAACATCCAATGGTGTCATGCATAGTGAATTCCTAGAAACCCAGAAAGTGAAGTGTTATTAATAGAAAGCAATATCTTAAATGACATTAAAAGTTCAAATATAGCTGTATCAAAAGCCTGTTAGTGTTTCAAAATAACCTCTACATGGTAACATAGGTATTAAAAAATGTCTATTAAAGAATTACACACATATAATGGCAGACTCACCTGACAGCCTTTTTAGAATCAACATATTTAGGCTCATTAACATTAAGATCACCAGAACAACTATATTTAGAATCAATGTAACTAAAACTAAGAAATGGGAACAATATAAGAGCCAAAGCCAAAACCAGAATGGGTAAAAAGAGGAAATTATGTAATATATTTTGGAGGGGTTAATAAATGGCATGAAAGAAAAATTATAATAACTACATATTTATCTAGTTTTATAATATATCCTCATTGAAATCCACATCTGAAATTTCTGTGGAAAATACATAGAAAATCCACTTGAGTTTGAGAATCATTTTTATACCCTCAGTTACAACTGATCAAGCATGCAACAAAACTCATTAATACTATGTTTAAATCAATAACAGCATAGCTTACTTACCTCTCCATAATTATCAAACTGTTTGTTATGGGATTTCTTTCCTGTTCCACCAAAGCCAAATCCAAACTTGTCTGTACCTAGATTTAAAAAGTAGCTTAAGTATGTAGAAAGAGTAAGTAGGAAATCAAAAGCCCTGTTAAAGAATTAATCTTATATCTTCATTTCAACAAACCATAGGAAATTCTTCCCTCAAATTTCTGAATTTGGGGAACAACTGAAGCACTCTTAGCCTGTGGATACCACTGGACATGACAGACATATGCACCATTCCATCCCACTTCGCTCTGGCCACTAAGAAATTCAGGCACAATTTTACAAGAATGTGGAGCATCTAAGCAGTACTGTGTGGATGTATTCATGCATATTAACTTCACCCCGACTCCAATCATATTCTTAATCTTACTTCCCCTAATTTTGTACTGTTATATGAATTATTTAGTTCAAATCTTTCTTGCAACAGAGTGAAGTACACATAAATTCTATTTCTAGGACTTTAAAATATAAACCTTTTATAGTTAAGTCTATTATTTTGTTCCCCCAAAATAACAAAATGTTAACAATCCATGAATAACTCAACCAATTCATTTACTTTAGGGACACTTACCTAGATCTAGGGAGGCCTGCATGGTAGACCACCCAACTCTGCACAATCCCTGGTCATGACAGGAGACTTCATAGTAATGTTTCCCTATAAAGGCAAAAAACTTTTTAGATTTATGTAAATCACATATATGACTCATGTACTACATAACAATAATGTGTATGTACCAAATGAAGAATTAAAAGTCATTTTTTACAATTAAAAATCTCAGATCCTTGATTTAAAGTAACTTTAGGGAAATTCATGCAGTGATAGAGTTTCAAAGGGTTATACAAGTAAAAATGCCATTCGCATACCTTTCATTAATCCTTTAGTAGCTCTGCATCCGTGCCATTCCTTCACTTCTCTACTTTGACAACAAAGACCATCTGACCCAATTGCTGGATTTGAGAAAAAAACACAAAAACATATTAGTACAAGCTTTATAAATCATGCATTGTGAAATAAATATCTTAAGTTTGACGAATAATTCCTTCACTTATTACAATTTTCCAGAAAATTGAGACTTGCTGATTCCTGGGTGATAGCAGGACTTTCCCTAAAACTAACTGCCCTTACTCATCACCCAGATATCCTTGGCTATGTTGAGGGCTAGATTCTACACTGTCATCTGTTACAATGAGGAAAAGATTTCAGAGCAACACATCTAGAAAGGAATCGACAGGCCCTAACCTGACTTGCATCACCAGCAGATGTGTTTAGGCAACCATTCTCTACAGTCCTTTAAAGAAACTGGCACTCAAGCATCATGCAGTACCCATCCATCATTTCTAGCCCTGATTTTATGCTGACATTAAACTTAAGTGGTCACTATATTAAAAGATAATGGACCCAGAAGTCATAGTGGGAAAGTAGGAAATAGCATATAAACATGTATATTACGCTAAAATATCTATCTAATAAAAGATAAGGCTCTATGTTATATACCACAGTTGGTCACTGTGACGTCCACATAGTAAGTGCTTACTGAAGTCAAGCAAATATTTAGTTTTTGTCTATACTAGAAAGAAAATTAGCTTCTACTCTGGTTCTTGTCAGCAACTCATATTCTGTACCTGAATGTAGAACAAATATATTTTTTTTTCTTTTTTTTTTTTTTTTGTATTAGAGATTGAACCCAGGGCACTTAACACTGAGCCACAACCCCAAACCTTTTTATTTTTCTTTTTTAAATTTTGAGACAGGGCCTTGCTAAGTTGCTGAGGCTGGCTTTGAACTTGCAATCCTCCTGCCTCAGCCTCCCAAGCTGATGGGATTACAGACATGTGCCACCATGCCCAGCTGCTGGAGAACAAATTTTTAAGAAACCACTTCATCACATTTCTTACTTATTCAAAGTACAAATTCTTACTCATGATACGATAATGAGTTATACAAAACTCTAAACTTTTAAAAAAGTTCTCTAGCAATGATATATATATACATATATATATATATCCTTAAAATTTTTATATTTAAAAATTTTTTTTTAGTTGTCAATGGACCTTTATTTATTTATTTTTATGTGATGCTGAGACTTGTACCCAGTGCCTCACACGTGCTAGGCAAGTGCTCTACCACTGAGCCACAACCCCAGCCCTTAAAATTTTTTATGTAACGTACAGATACAAAATTTTATATAAATGGTGTGTGATAAAAATTAGCAGTTTTTGGTTTTGGGGGTGGGCTGTTTGGGCATGATTCCTCATCATGTCCATCTTATATTTCTTGCATCCTGCTTTTCATGGTCATCAACAGCAGATGAACACTCATTCTTTGTAATGGTTGCACAATAGTCCTAATATTTGATAACTGTTCTCCTAGCAATAGCATTTACTTTGTTGACAGGTTTTCAGTTTACTTCCCATTACAAATAGTGATTCAACAAACAGCTTTATACGCTTTATACAGTTATGTTTGCATAACAGTACTTTTATTCTAATGAGAATAAAAAAATATATATCTTTAATTTTTGTAGGTAAGGCCATACTGCTTTCCAGACACAATAATTCATAGGTTAGTCATCCTTTTGAATTTTATTTCCATTTCTCTACTACCTGAACGTCTGATATTTGAATATTCATTGACCATTTGAATGTTTTGCTTTGCTGTCTATTAATATCTTCTGCAGACTTCTTTTTTAACTTTTTATGGTTTTAGTTATGACAGTAGAATGTATTTTGACATATTATACATATGTGAACTATAACTTTCCATTCTTTCGGTTGTATGGGATGTGGATTTACATTGGTAGTGTATTCATGTTATGAACATAGGAAAGTAACGTCAGATTCATTCTACTCTTTCCTATTCCCATTCCATCCATCCCCATTCCCTCCCTTTATTCACATTTTCTTTATCCATTCATCTGTTGAAGGGCACCTAGATTGGTTCCATAACTTAGCTATTGTAAATTGAGCTAGTACAAATATTGATGTGGCCATGTCACTGTGAGATGCTGATTATAAGCCCTTTGGGTATAAACCAAGGAGTGGGATAACTGGGTCAAATGGTGGTTCCATTCCAAGTTTTCCGAGGAATCGCCATATTGCTTTCCAGAGTGATGAAATCTCAGTGCTTAGTTTTAATTTACATTCCTCTAATTGCTAGAGATGTTGAACATTTTTTCATATATTTGCTGATTGCCTGTATTTCTTCTTCTGTGTCTTTTTAATTCCTTTGTCCACTTACCGATTGGGTTATTTATTGTTTTGGTGTTAAGTTTTTTGAGTTCTTTATATATCCTGCAAATTAATGCTCTACGTACAGGTGTCAAAGGTTTTCTCCCATTCTATAGGCTCTCTCTTCATGTTCTTAATTGTTTCCTTTACAGTGAAAAAGCTTTGTAGTTTGATACCATCCCATTTATTGATTCTTGATTTTACTTCTTGCACTTTAGGAGTCTTTTTGAAGAATTCAGTTCCTCATGCGACATGATGGAGATTTGGACTCACTTTTTCTTATAGCGCAGGTCTAATGTGGAGGTCCTTGATCCATTTTGAGTTGAGTTTTATGTAGCGTGAGAGATAGGGGTTTAATTTCATTTTGCTACACATAGATTTCCAGTTTTCCTAGCACCATTTGTTGAAGAAGCTATCTTTCCTCCAATGTATGTTTACGGCACCTTTGCCTAGTATGAGATACTGTATTTATGTGGGTTTGTCTCTGTATTTTCTATTCTGAAGCACTGGTCTTCATGTCTGTTTTGGTGCCAATATCATGCCGTTTTTCTTACTGTAGCTCTGGTATTGTGATGCCTCCTGTTTCACTTTTCTTGCTGAGGATTGCTTTGGTTATTCTGGGCCTCATTTTTCCAATTAATTTCATAACTGCTTTTTCTATGTCTATGAAGAATGTCATTGGAATTTTAATAGAAACTGCATTAAATCTGTAGAGTGCTTTTGGTAGTATAGACATTTTAACAATATTAAATCTGCCTACTCAAGAACATGGGAGATCCTTCCATCTTCTAAAGTCTTCTTCAATTTCCTTCTTGAGTATTCTATAGTTTTCATTGTAGAGGTCTTTCACCTCTTTTGTTAGACAGATTCACAAATATTTTATTCAATTTCAGACTATTATGAATGGGACAGTTTTCCTAATTTCTCTTTCAGTTGATTCATTACTAATGTATAGGAACGTAATTGATTTATGGATGTTAATTTTATATCCCTCGGCAGATTTTTCTTATTGCTTGTGTTTTTCTTACCAAAATTGATAAAACTTTATCTGCTAGCTACACAATGAACCTTTATTAATTTATAATGACTCCTCATTTTTCATCAATATTCCATGTATTCTGTATCTATTACTTGTCTACTATCTTTTTATGATATCTTCTTCACATTAAAAAAAAAAACTATACAACTACACCTATGTTTTCTTTTATAATTTCTGAGATTCCTATTTGGGTTAATAATGTTTCACCAGTAAATTATGTATGTGATTTTTCTACACTTATATATGATTACACACACACACACACACAATTTAAATCTTAAATACATATGAAATTTATTTCTAATTCTGATATAAATTGAAGTCAATTTTATCTTGTTCCAGATGGATCATCAATTGTGCCAGCAGGCTTCACTGAATCAATTCTTTTTTCTCACTGAAATGAAACACTATTTTTTCCTTGCATATTAACTGAGATTTATTTCCATTACATTCTGCTGTCTAGTCCTATTTCAGTATTATACTGCTTAATTATAGTAACTGTTTTCCAATATCTGGTAAATTAGATCATTTATTAGACTTTTTCATAATTTTCTTAATAGTCCACATATATTTCAAAAGAAAGTTTCTGAATTACAGAGGAGCAGGTAAAATCTGTCTACTTACCAAAAGCAGATCCTCTGTCATATGGATTCATTTGCCATTTGTTGAGCACTAAACCAATAACAATAAGAAAAGTTACCCAGAAATGTATGACATTAAAAATACTCTGTTAAAAAAAAAACAACAAAGCACATATTTTATATTTTACATGATATCTTAATTCCTCTAGATTCAAGGTCACACACATTATTTAGAATATATATTTAAAGCTAGAGCTTTTTTGTTGAAAATCAAAACATGTCAAAGATAGTAATCTCTGGCTTATCTAGAATTAAATTCTTATTTTCTTACTTGATTCAGTGCACTTTTTATTAGGTGACTTTGACCTTTGTCCTCACTCCTACTTAGATGGTTGGTAAAATGAAGTTTAGGTAAATAAGCATGCTGACTTCAATCATAATTATCAATAACTGGCCTGTATTTTAGAGTCTAATAATTATTCTTCTATTATTATTAAAGGAAAAGCAAGACCTTTATCTTAATTCAATCATATTAAAAAGTTACACATTTTTTGTTTTTTGTGATTGAAATTTTCCTTTTCTAAAATATTTTAATAGTTTATGAATAAAGAATTATAATAGCTAAGGAGAACCCTATTTTCTAGTCCAACTTCCTGCCCAAGGTAGAAATCCTTTCTAGATCATTTCTGATTAAACGATATCCATCATGGGGCTGGGGTTGTAGTTCGGTGGTAGAGGCGCTTGCTTTGCATGCATGAGGCACTCGGTTTATACTCAGCACCACATAAAAATAAATAAAAATAAAGATATTGTGTCCATCAAGAGCTTAAAAAAAAGATTTCCATCATTGGCTTAAATACTTGGAATAATGGAGAACTATCTTTCTGGAGGTTCTCTCCCCCATCATTGGCTCAATCTAGGTATTGGGAAGTATTTAAGTTAAACAGATTATTTTTAACTGGTCCTGGTCCTGCTTTCTAGAATTATTTTCTCTGCAGATCTCCTCCACAAGTTGACAATTATCCCATCTCCTTTTGTACTTTTCCATGTTTCGATATCTTTTTTATTTCTCAGAGGACATGATTTTTTTCAAACCATCACCATTCTAATTGTCCTGCTTTAGAAGAATTCTCTTTTATAATCATCTCACATAAGAGATGACATACAGTTATGACAAATTCTGAAACTATTTTATAATAAACCAATAGTCTAAATAGTTATACCCATTTTCTATTTCACAATTCAATTATAAATGAATTCTATGAACTATATAACATTGTTATTTTCAAACAAGCAAAAAGAAAATGTGATATGCCCATTCACTCTACTTAAGCTTGCTATTTTGTCACAATCCTATTTTGTAATATGACACAAATGACTTTGAAATATAAGTTTTGTTAAATTATAACAAAACCACAGATTAACTAAAATAAAACAGAATTTAAAAAGTATTTAACAAAAGCAACATAATGTAAAATAAAAGTAAGATTGTTCATGGCACAGAAAGAATCATAAACTTTTCTAAAAGAACCAACTGAAATAGAACTGAAAAAAATTGACTATAAAATTTATACTTTACATTTTAACTCTCTGGGTTCCTTCCTTCCAACCTCAAAAAAAAAAAAAAGCACACTTCTTTTCCCACTATCATGGGTTTCTACTCTATATATTAACTGTAAAATCCTTCTTCAATATTTCCTTTGCAAAATTTATCTTTAATATTAGACATAAAAAATTAAAAGGTTAAAGAAAAAAGACATGAAGATAACTAAATGTAATTTCCAAACTTCCAGTGTTTTCTCAAAGAAAACACTGTTCTTATTTTAGAAGGGACAATATTTCACTATGTGGGTTCTAAATGGCACTTAGCATCCCTGTTTTCCAGGGCACCAAATTCCAATATCACACTGCAGGTATTGGTAATAAAAAGGCATACCAAACCTCTCACTTCTAAATGTCAGATTGAGAATTAATGATTTACACAAAAGAAAACATCCATCTATAATAATTACCCGAAGCACCAGTTTTAATTGTTGTTTTTCCTTTTTTCCCTTCTTGTTGGTCTTTCAGAGTTTCATAAACTATCTGTATAACTGGAATACTGAAAGCCTATCAAAGAAACAAAAGTTTTTTTATTAGTGTCAGGTATTAATAAGTTAATAATCAATATGAATGACAAAGGTTATACATACACATTGAATAATTACATGCATTCCAGGTTGCTGCTCTAATTTCATTTGCCCAAACCCAAAACGCCAGTAAGATAACAGGGAATTATTGAATGAACAAAACAGAAGGCAACTGATAACCCAAAACATAAACAGTAAGGCCCTTCAGAACAAACCTAAACTAAGAAGTATCATCTAGTCTGACAAATAGTTTCTGTAGAGGAGGCCAACTGTAGATCATTTCTTTATCACTAAGCCACTGCATTAAAATTCTGAAATGAGTGTAAACACTAAACATACCACAATTCTTCTCAAGACAAGCTTAAATCTATATTCTTAAAGCCATACTCTTGTAGATGTTCAGTTTGTTGACAACAAAGACATTACTCAATGGAAAGCCATCAATTGCTTACAGTTTGAAAATGGTTGTTTGGGGGTTTGTTTAATATTTTTTCAGTTGCTGATGGACCTTTATTTTACTTATTTATCTGAGAATCAAACCCAGTGCATCATACATGCTAGGCAAGCAGTCTACCATTGAGCCACAATCCCAGCCTTGGAGGTGGTTGTTTCAGTAAATATTTCAAAATAACACTATGGTTCAAAGACACTTTAAAATTCAGCTCTTAATTAAACTGAAATGTTAATTTAAATGTATTACTTACACCAGTTTTTCCACTTCCTGTTTCTGCAGCCTGAATTGGGGGAAAAAATTGATTTACAGTAAAACTGTCAATTACATAGATGAAATTAAAATGAAACCATGTAGAACTCTTTAACACTTAACTAGCTGCCTTTATTTTCATAGTACTTCAAGATTACCCAGACTTCCCCAGACAACTTTAACTATTGCTAATTCAATTTCTTAAGAATCTGTTCTTCCTTTCCTTTCCATTGCCACCAATCCAACTGAAGCCCTCATCGTTCTAATCTGATTATTATGACAATGTCCTAATAGTATCTAACCCCACAGAGCAATACTACAATCTGCGTCCAAAGCAGGCTTCTCAAAAACCTAATTCTGACAATGTACCACACCTATTTAACACACTTTCCACTTTCAAAAAATGTCCAAATTCTTTAACAAGACACTGGAGCAAAAGTCCAAAATATCCAACCCACAATATTATTTCCTGTTTTACCAAGCTACATCTCCCACTCAGGAATATGTATTTTATGCTCCTATCTACCTAAACTACTCCAGGATCACATCCTCCCTTCTCCCACCTACTGTTTTTCTTGGAGCTTTTCTCTTCAATCTTCCCTTCCTCCAAACAGTCCCTTGTGATCCCTCAAGCCAAAGGATAAATTGACTTCCACTTGAACCCTGTAGTACTATGCATCTCCTAAGTAGGTGTCCCACTCTCTCATATGACATTTACTTCTGCACGTCTTCCTAACCCTACTTGGTTTAAACTTTTCAAGAACAAAGATTGTATCTTTCTTCCCTTGTACCCCTACAGCTTCTACTCAATACTTTGATGGCATATGTATCATAAGTGTTGGTAAATAAATAAAATTAATTAATCATTCTTAAGCCTATGGAATTCTTAAATCGGGCTACACAAACAATACAAATACACCCCTTTACAATCATATTTAAACATACCATAAGTACATCACCTCCTCCTAGGATCAATGGGATGGATTCAGCTTGGATATCAGTTGGGAGGCTAAAAGAATCACAAGTGAAGAAATTTAGTTAAAAAAAAAAGAAGATCACATACCTAAGCTAACTAAATCATTTTATTGGTAAATGCTACCAATTTTTTCAGCTAGAAATATGCCCAAGTTAAAAAGGAAACATAATTGAAAGAATCATCAGAAAAATCATGTATCACTTTACAACTAGAATAAAAAAATATTTGATAAAGTCACTAAATGTTTAAATGATAAAACACCCTTGTTACCATGCATTTAGATTCTATGTACTTACAGCCAATCCATCTCTTCCACAGCTTGTGCAATCTCAGGCATAACACCCATCTCTGAAAATAAAAAGTAATTTTAAAATCCATACAACTAAACTTATCATAAATCATATTGCTCTTAAGATTCCTTTCACAGAACTGGGTAGACTTTAAAGCATGGCTCATTGATATCAGACCCACCAAGTATAGCAACTGCTGAGAAATGTCCAATGTCCAAGTTTTGGAGACACACTTGAGTTCAAATTCAAGCTTTTAGTTACTAGTAAGTGACCTTGAGCAAAGCCATAATCTGTTTTCTTCAACAAAATGAGGCTTATATGACTTACCTTGTAGGTATGAATACAGGAAGATTAGTGATAATAATGTAATGCATCTGGCACATAGTACTCACAGTGCTGTTTACCTCCTAGAAGACTAGTGAAAAATCTGCCACTCAGGGTTCTAAACCAGCATCTCAGTTGCTTCATTAAGTGATATGGCAATTAGGTACCTTGCCTATTCCCATACCATTTGAATACCCTCAAGGATCTGAGAAAAATGAACAGCCCACATGTATTGGCAGCCATAATCAAAATTCTGGTTAACTGAAGAGGGAGCTGACAATGGTGGCAACTTTTGGGCAACTGGAAATGATCAGTTCTGATCTTAACTCTGCATATATTTAAATAATTCTACACCAAGGCAAGTCCAAAGTGAATAGATCAAGCTATTCCCAATTAAGTTTTCTCACTTCATCATTTCTTTAGTAAACTTTCTCAAGTTTAAAAGGATTACTTCAATTTTCCTTCCATATGAGAAGGGATTTTTAAGTCTGAATTTATAAAAAGCACTTTTATTGCTATTATTACAAAAGTATACACCACTATAAAAATGAATAAAAGTTAAACTTTACCAAGCCCAAGAAATTACAAAATTTAAAAATTTTGTAATTCTTGTCAGTTTGCGAAAAAGCATACAACTAATCGTAAAATATATATATTTTTTTCATTTTCAAAAAGAAGGTTGTCATAACTTTAAATCTCCCCAGGAAAATTCAGATAGAGAAGCTAATTAAGCTCTAAAGGGAGAATCTTTCTAAGCATTACCCACTTTAGAGTTCAGTTATATTCTCGCTCTTAAAATACAAACTGCTTCAAAAAAGGAAGTGATGGTCTTAAATATGCCATATACACAAGCTAAAACTGCTTGCAAAACAATAATACTGGAAAAAGCAACCACACACTGCTTTCAGCAAATCCCAGACAATCTCTTGTCCCATTCTGGTCATAGCTCTGCATGTTTTCTTTGAGCACTTTTAACATTTACAGGAAAAAAAAAAAGAATCTTCATGTTATTTAATCCTACTTTTGCCTTTATTTCATCATTTCAGTCTCTTCTCCCAGTTCTTTGCCCCAACATTACTGAAATCTGTACATAAATTACAAAGACATGCATTTTATAAACAAAAACCTAGAACTTCTCTACAGATCTTGGCTCCAAAATTGTGTTAGGTGAGAATTAGGAAAAGAAAAACAGCAATCACCCTAAGTAGATTTCCCCAGGACTCTAATTAGATGTAATTTTGGTGATCTAAATTTCTCACATGACTAGAGATTTGGAATTCCTAATATTGTCACAGGAGAAAACTGAAAATTATACAATATGTGACACCTGATGTCATTTTAATGGGTTAAAACATTAAAAGTAGGCCTAACAATTTATTACTATATAAATTTATCATATTTAGTAAGCTTAAGGCTAATTATAGCTTTATAAAACTGTAGTTGCATAAAAGGAGAATGATAAAGGAAGGGAGAAGCCCAGTCCAGTGGGTACAGGCCTGTCTGTAATCCCAACTACTCAGAAGGCCGAGAAAGGAGAATGTCAAATTTAAGGCCAGTCTGGGCAACTAAGCGAGCAGCTCTAAAAAATAAAAAAATAAGGGGTTGGGGTTGTGGCTCAGCAGTAGAGCGCTTGCTTAGCCCGGGCAAGGCCCTGGGTTCGATCCTCAGCACCACATATAAATAAATAAATAAAATAAAGGTATTGTGTCCAACTACAACTAAAAAATAAATCTTTTTTTTTTAAATAAAATAAATACAAATAAAAAAGACTGAGTATATGGCTCCGAAGTGGGGCACCCCTGGGTTCAATTTCCATTAACCCCCCCACCCCAACTACTGGGTTCAATAAGCCAAATCAAATCTTGGAATAATGGCGTATCATGGGCGAATAAATTAACAATTAATTTTCATATTTTACGTTGGGCTAACTTAAACATGAGTGAAAATGCTTTCCCTCTGGCTTCGACATTTAATGTTAATATTGATACAGTGTCCTTATCAACAAATAGAAGAGCAGGTTTATCCTTGTGTGGGTTTTTTTTTTTTTTTTAACTTTGAAAGGCCTGAAAACAACTGAATGGAGGCAAGATCGTCACTTGTCCCAATGACCCCTCCCCACGCCCTGTTGCTTCTAGGCCTGGCCAAAACCTGATACGATGTGGGCAAAAACTGGGTCGCAAAGCGCCAGGGCCACGTCAAAGGGGCAGGAGCCTGGCCATCCGCTAGCAGCTGGCACAACGCCGCCGCCTGGTTGCCGCCGCCCCGCGCGGACTGGCAGGAAAGCCGAGGTGACACCGATGGAAAAGAAAGAAGCTTGAGAAGGAGCAGGGGCAGTGCGGTCCCCGGCAGCACCTGGCGAGAAATGCCCTCCCCGAAGCAGGGCCGCGCGGATCGGCCTCTCGGCGGCCGCCACTGACCCCGCAGCGCAGGGCCCCGGGGGTTGCAGCGGACTGCGCCCTGCAGTCCGCTGCAGCCCCTAAAGCTCCTCCCCAGCCGCCGCGGGGCCGAGGCGTGCAGCGAGCCGCCCACACCACCCCCAGCTTCCACCAACGCACCGGAGAAGGCCGCCATCTTCGCCTGTCCTCCGTGGCTCGGATCACTCGCTCCCTCCCTCCCTACTGACACCGCGGGCGCGGCAGCGCGTGCTTCCGGCCCTTGGCCTTCGCGTTCCGAGTCCGGGCAGGGACTCGGCCCCGGGAGAACGGTTCCGACCGAGGAAAAGACACCCGGCTTGCCACTCACAACCCTGAGCCCCAGCGCAGACCCAGCTCAGCTGGACGGTGCCTTCCCGAAGTAGCCAGGACCGGTCACTAGCCGTCCTGGTGGTTACCAATTCTTTAGAGCAGGCCACGTGTCATCAGGATCACTTTTCCTCAGTCAAGGAAGCAGATGTTCGAGGATTAGGGTCAAACCATGGACCGGGCTGATCTAACAGCAAAACTGCCCTCCTGGCTGCCTCCCTCAGTCCCCCCTCCCCCCACCCCCACCACTACCCCTGTCTCCAGCTCACATCAAGACTAGTGAGTGCCTGGCACACACTAGATATTTGTTAACGTATTTTTGACGGAAATAAGTAGAGATTTAGGTCTCCCTCCTTTTCTTTCAAACATGTTTGATGTAGCTTTGATAATTTCAGGCTTGACTTCCAGGCAATTTTGACTCCTTTCTCTTTGCAGAAAGATGGTACAAATAAACGAATATTAATTCATCCCACCACCCACTCTGCCAGGTAGTAATAGAATCTTTAGATGCACACACTGAGATTCAGGAAAGTTAGTAACTTGACTAATACCACAGAGCTACTAAATGGCAACCTGGGATCTGGGCCACATCTGCTGACTCCAGGGCCCATTCTGTACTCTGCATAGTCTGTCCCAGAATGTCATGGAAAAAAGTGAAACCCTAAGGCCAGATATGATTAGAAATACAAGTTTGAGAGTCATACCCTCTGGATTTGAGTTCTAGCTGTGCCAATTGCTAGCTGTGTAGTTTTGAACAAGTTGTGAAATTTCTCTGGGCTTCTGGTTGCTCAACTCTAAAACAGGGATGAGCAATAATAGCATCTATCTCTTAGGATTGTTAGGAGGATTAAATAAAATATATAAAGCATCTAGAAGAGTGCATAGTACATGAAAACAATATAACGTATTATCCCTATTATTATTATTATTAAGAATTTACTTGAAGCTCCAAAAGCCAATAACAATACATTCAGGTCTGCAGTTTCACACTTCCAAGACAGCACCACTCGCATTATATTCCATATTCTTGTTATGTTTTATATAAATGATACCCTGAGAATTATACAACATAGCAATTTCAAAGGGAAATCTGAAATCTGGTGTTTGTGTCTTTAACATTCACCCTAAACATATGAACGTATGGAAGATGCAAACAAATAGAAAAAAGTCTCTCTAAAGAAAGTTTTGAAGTGCTGTTGTGCTTTTCCTTTCTCAAGGGAGAAAGCAATTTCCAGGGTCTCAGAGAAGCTTTGATCGCAAGAAGTTGAGATCTGAGATGGGAGGAGAGGAAAACACACAGAGAGAGAAAGCTGGCGGGAGGGATTAGCAAACTACATTTCCTACTACTGTGAAGGATACCTGTGAGTTTTTCTTTTTCCTCCCAAGGGCTAAACAAACCTGTGGGAAATGAACTTGAAGCTTCCCTCAAAGGGAATGTACATAAGAGAGCTGCCTAGAGAAGCTAAATTGTTCAGCAGTTAGACCCTCAAAGGACCCTGTTGTTTCTGTACTATCCAGCTAGAGGAGAGATACTACCTGTGTGAGAGCCACTTGGAGGACACCAGCAGGAGAATCTCCAAGGCAAACACAAAATATGCCCTTTGGGGGGAAGAATCAGCCATGAATGTGACTGAACCAAGGAGGAGCAGAATCAAATCACATGGCACCAGCCAATGAAGATGGGAACCCCACTCACTAGACTATCCCTCCCCAGGAATCAGAGACAACAGCTGATAGGAGAGGGGAGAGCAGAGAAGACTGACCTCCACTACAACACAGCTCTCAGACTTGGAATAGGCCAAGGTGGGGAGGAAGAAACTGCGCCTTGGTTAAAGTTGTGAATCTAGATCACTATACTGGACTCGAGACTGTAATTGTATTGAAAGCAATCATAGCTTTTCATTAGTTGAGAGTGACTGGAAAAGTTCTAGATGATGCCAGACACTTCATTTAGGTGAGCAGAAAAGGTAACTTACAGAAACTATTTCAATATAATCAATGATATTTTCTGTTTGTGCCCTATGAAGTTCAGCCCATTTAATATATTGCTATAATAATTATAAATATGTGTGTTTTTTATAGTATCGTCAAGAATGGGAATTGGAATGTAACTGGGATTAACTTCTCTTCTGGAAGGTAGGTAAGGCCAGGTAGAGAAATACCAGGCAATCCCTTCATGAAACCAAAAAATAAAGGTTGTGTGTGCCCCCCCCCACACACACACCAGTAACATGATTAGTGGGGTCTGTGTCCCCAGAGCAGGCTGATTAAATGGGGACCTACTACCACAGATTTCTTTAATCCCTGCCCTGGATCTTGAATACTGTTGTGATGGAGTCTTCCATCAATAAGCTCATTCATCTCTGCTGCAGCTCTTGGTTGGTGAGTACCCTGCACCCACCCTCCTTAGAATAGCAGAATCCTAATCCTCCATGTCCAGAGGAGAACTCACAGTTAGGTGGGAACATGGCTGCTAGAATGTGGTGCCTAATGGCAGCTGGATAGGAAGAGATTGGACTAACTTTTAAAATTCCTAATTTGGGTTTGCCTCCAACATTTATTTCTTTAACCTCATGATAACCCCACATTTCATGTAATTGCAAGTTTTGGATCCTACTAATCATGTTGTAGTGCAATTTTACTATAATAATTATGCATCAGAGAGACTGTGTTATATATTACAAGTAAACTGTGATATTCCCCACTGCAGAACAGATGGTTTTGCAAAGACAGGCTTTAAAAAAAAAAAAAAGGCCTTCAGATACCCATGACAGTGCACATAAGATGAGCCTTGTGAAAGATTCTAGATTGGTCATTCAAAAGCAATACACAGCCTACATCTTAGTCTATTTTTACTGCTATCATAGAATACCTGAGACTGGATACTTTATAAAGAACAAAAAAGAAGGTAGGAAGGAGCAAGATGAGGAGAAAACAATCATCTTTTCAGACTTCTTCGTAGTGAAAGACAGCCTTGAAAACTATTTCTTCCTAGAGGGATAGAAATGCTGATCCCAGGTTGGTACTACTAGGAACCCTCTGTACAAATGCAATGAGACGTAAAAGTCAAAGCTGCAGGCTAATGTTACTGAAGCAAAACAGACGGAAACTGGCTTCTTAATGAAGATGGCAACTAAGTGACCAGCCCATGTCTCTCTCTCTGCAGATCTCTTATGGCTCACCAATGCCTTTCTTAGTTAAGTTTCTTTAAATTTCCTCTTACCTGCAGCCCAACACACTCCTGAGAAGTACAGAAAAGAAATAAGATGAAGCGTTCCTCATTACGGATGTTGTATAATGAATCTTTCAGAAAAAAAATTCAAACGGTCTATAATAGAGCAGTAAGTAATCTATTATGGCTATAGGGAGGGGACATTTGGCCTGGGTCCTAAAAGTACCATGAAACATGACCCTTAAGCAGGTGTGGTGGAGCATGCCTATAATTCTAGCTACTTGGGATGCTGGGGCAGGAGGATTGTAAGTTTGAGGACACTCTGGGCAATTTAGGGAGAACCTGTCTCAAAATAAAAAAAATAAGGATGATTGGGTATATAGCTCAGGGTTAGAATGCCCCTGGGTTTGATCCCCAGTACTGAAAAAAAATCCTTGAATATATAGTCATTTCTTCACAACTAACAATGAAGATGAAATGTGCTCTGTGCAGTGGAGGACATGACCCAGGCCAGGGAACAAAAACCAAAGTAGATTGTGTGCTTTGTCCCTTCATCAACACCAATTCTGCCCCCATTTCCTAGTCCCAGCTTTTCGGAATGGATAAAGCTAGCTACCTAGTTCCTAAGGATTTTGCCACCAAGAGGAAAGAAACAGCAAGAGAGAGAAATTGTTTTAATATAAAAGAAGTCGAGTAGCAATACAATATCTTCATTGCATAACTCCCCTCAAGTCATGCTACAAACCCACCAATCTTTTCACAGAAGTAATAGCACTCTTCTCTTTCCTTAAATGCTGTCCATGAAGTTTGTCCCCAGACCCATGTGGTAGGAGAAAATAGTTCTCAAGAATACTTGCTCTGGATTTTGAATGTGATGGTGCCTCTCATCAATAAGCCCTTTGCCCTCTGCTATGGCTTTTAGGTGGTAGGTCTCCTGCAGCCACAGTCGTTATAGTGACACACACCAAATCCTCCGTGTGCAACCTCCTGCTTACTTCCAGCCTCAGTACCTGCCCTCTCTTCCAAAAACATTACTTTCCAGGATGTCAAACTGCATAGCAATCCTTGCATACATCAGAGTGCCTTTCACTGCTTTGCATTTTCTTATGCTATTCTCCTCCCTGGAATAGCTTTCCCTCCAGTTTTGGTAATGTCTTCCTGTGTTACAGCTACCCAAAATTTTGTGAATTAATACAATCACCAATTTATTTGCTCAAGACTCTGTGGGTCAGCCATTTTGGTGGGATTAGCTGGATGGTTCATCTGTTCCACGTGGCGTTCCAGGAGTTATTCACTCAGTTGCGTTCAGCTGGTGTCTCGGCTGGGTTGGAAAATCTGGGAAGACTCACTTCCATGGGTGGTGCCCTAGCATTTCCCCACAGGGCCTTGCTTCCTCTGTGTGGTCAGCCTGGACCTCCTCACAGAGGATTGGTACCAGGGAAGACAGACTTCCTACATGGCAGCTGGGTTCTACCAGGATGAGTTCCAAAAATAAGAAGCAGATGTGCACATCTCTTGTCAGTCTTGAAAGGGAGTACAGTGTCACTTCTGTCAAATTCTCTTGATCACAGAGCCCAAACTCATAGGGAGAATAAATACACTCTACCTCTCAACACAATCAATGACAAAGAGTTTGCAGCCATTTATTATAAACTTACCTTCTATAACACATTAGGTATATTTATAACATATCACCCATAACACCTATCTCCTTGAAGAACTCCTAATTATCATTTGGATTCGGCTAAATGAGCACCTTACCACAAATCCTGCTATCTGAATGTTTATTTCTCCTTTTCCTTAAAATTTGGAATCTTTGCTGGACATATGGCTGTCCAGAATAAAGATTCCCTCCTTCTTGGCCTCCTGGTAGCTAGATATAGCCTGTGTTCTGGCCAGTGGGGTGTGTGTGTGTGTGTGTGTGTGTGTGTGTGTATAAGTAAATAGAAGTGTCAAAAGAGACTTCTGGGGATGTAGCTCAGTGGTAGAGTGTTTGCCTAGCATGTGTGAGGCACTGGGTTCGAATCTCAGCACCATATATAAATAAAATCAAATAAAAGCCTATCAACAACTAAAAATCTATTTGAGAGAGAGAGAGAGAGAGAGAGAGAGAGAGAGAGAGAGAGAGAGAGAGACTGACTCTGACTGACTTCTGGGAAATGTCCCTAAGGGAGGTAGTACCTGTGATTTTAGATTTCTTTCTTTTTTTGGTACTGGGGATTTAACCCAGGGGCACTTAACCACTGAGATGTATCCCTCAGTCCTGTTATACTTTTGATTTTGAGACAGGGCCTCAGTAAGTTGCAGAGGGCCTTGCTAAATTGCTGAAGCTGGCTTTGAACTTGCTATCCTCCTGCCTCAGCCTCCTGAGTTGCTAGGATCATAAGTATGTACCACCACACCTGGCATGACTTCAAATTTTTACATGAGATAATAAAGACTCTCTTCCTTTGGGGGTTTCTGAACCATACAGCTAAAGTGAATCCTATTTTAAATACCCCTGCTAGTTATCTGTTTCTATAAAACAAATTGTTCCAAAATCCAGTGACTTTAAAAATAAATGTTATCAGTCACAGCTTCTGTGGAACAGAATTCAGGAGCAGTGTGGCTGAACAGGTCCACTGAGAGACTCTCTTATAGTGGCAGTCAAACTTCTGGTGGGGAATGCAACCATGCAAAGATATGGCTCAGCCTGGAGGATCAGCTTTAAAAGGTAGGTCACTCACAAGACTGTGATGAAGTGAGTGGGAAACCTGTTTTCCACATGTCACATGCCACATCTTAGACTACTTCAGTGTTGTCAGGACTCATCTGCTGGCTCCTCACCCTCACTTCCCCGCCAAAGCAAGGCAGTCCTAGCCTCCAAAGTAGAATGAGTGACATCTTTTATGGCATGGTACAGCCATCAAAGGCACACACTGTCACTTCTTCAGTCTCTTATTGATCACATAGGCCCATTCAGTGGGGGAGGGGACTATACCCATAGCAGTGTGGATACCAGTTGATGAGAATCCTGGGGAACCATCTTGGAGGCAGGCTACCAGAGGCCCCTGCTTCCCTAACAGACCCCAGATTCTGTTCACGTAGCAAGCTGTAATGCAGGAACAAGCACGTTCATAAGCATCCCCTGGGATAAATCTTGCTGCTTCTAGACGGGCCACTGTCATCACTACACTTGTTGGCTTAGCTTTCCCTATTTTTCATGATTTCCCTGACTTAGTGATGTGGACATGGAGAGGCTCCCGTTTAAATATCCTCCTTTCCCATCTATATTTCCTGCAGCTTCTGAGCAGAGCAACAATCATTGAATTTTATGCTTTTGTCAAAATAAGTTGTCAGAAACGGGTCCAGATCTATTAGAATGCAACAGCCTTCCCGCTGCCCTGGCATTCACCTTATGGTGCAGGGACCGAGGGGGCCTGGCAAAGAGACATAAATCCAGAGATCTATAACTCTGTATCCCCCGAAGAAGTGGCCATAAAGTCCTTCATTCCAGATATATGGAGGGAGGGCGACAAAGGGCGGCCTGGAGGAGTTTCAGAGGGACTGTAAAACAGAAAAAAGACATCTTACTAACTGTCAGTCTCATTATAAGCAAGTCAGGCAGGGACATGATTTATGGTTGGGTGCTGACTGGCCGGCAGGCATGACTGTGGCTCTCTTCCCCCATCCCTGCCATCTTGAGGGCTCATCAGCCCCTGTGTGAGTGACGCTGATGGCTCCGGGGAAATGGTACTGCACTGGGAGTCTGCGCAAGAGAGGTAGGAGGGTTCGAGAACAGTCTCTGTGCCTGGCACATGTTCTGAATACAGCAGCCCAGAATCTCTGAGGACCCCAACTTCCTCTCTGTGGTAGAAAGCCATGTTGCCCCAGCTTACAGAGTTCAGGCTTGCTTTCTCTGCTTCCCACCAGTGACCTCATTCACTGTACCTTCTGCCTGTGACACTGATCATAGGGTTTCATGTTAACAAGGCTTGAGAGTGTTTTACCAGCCGAAACAGGATAACTTGCTATATTTAAAAGGGAGGAGATAATTTTTAAAAAGGTCAAGAATTCTTCAAAATGCCTGCAGACAATAATTCTGGATATATAAACTGATACAGCCTGGTACCAGTGACATTACAATCATAAGGATGGGAATTTGCAAAGGCTGCTTCAAGTACAGCTCTGAACATGATGTTCCAGTTACGATAATTGTATTATAAATTACCTCCAAAATGTTTTGACTTATGACATCCATTTATTTTTCTCACCAATCTGTGGGTGAGGGACCTGGGACAGGATGCAGCTGGAATGGCTTCTCTCTGTTCCACAATGCCCAGGAGCACCTCCACCACAAAATCAAGGCAAGGGGGTAGAACCGAAGATTTAGTTATTCACAGTTGACGCACATATCAGTGGGATCCTAGTTGGGGCTGTTTGATGCTGCAGCATCTCATGCGGCCTGGGCCCTTGTCCTAAAGGTCAGCATCCCAAGCGCCTCATGGTCTTTAATGGCCACACTTCAGAACAAGCCGTGTCACTCCCTCCTCATTCTATTAGTTGAGACATTTACAAAGGTCAGCCTACTTTCAAGGATAGACCTCCTGTATTCTAGACATATTCTTTCTCACCTCCATGGTGCAGTAGCCATCCCATTTCCTCCTGCAGGGTGGGGTGTGTGTGGGGGGGTTAACTACCCCAGCCAGTGTAGTAAGTCCCTTTTCTGCCTTTTGATTCAGAGGCATGAGGATCCCAAAATGACCAGGTGGCAGTCCTAACTTCCCATTGGATAGAATTGCTGTCATATCTCCTGGGGGAAGTATTCCTCCCTTTTCAGACATCCAGAGCGTAAAGTTAAGAGGAAAAAAGTGGTGACTCTGCTAATAGATTTCTAGAGGTGAGTGCCACTCCTACTCCTCCCATCCCTTGATTATTTGTCCTGTGAACCATGGTTATGGGAGAAACAGCACCATATATTAAACACTGACACAGAGCATATGGTTATCGGTGCTGCGTGAATATGTTCAGTCTGCTAACTTGGAAGCTGCCTCTGCCTGGGGAAGAAATGGGAACATGGAGACCTGAGGGGGAGCAGGCACCAGGTGTTAGTGCCTAGGATACCTTTGCAGGATCCTTTACTTATGATTCACCTAACAGAACACATTAAGTGCCTCCTGTGTACCCTAGCCTGCAGCAGTGCTGAGGATATGCAGACAGGAGTAAGCCATACTTTCTTTGCTTTCAAGATAATCAATGGTTTTCAAGTGAGATAAAATGCACCTGATGGAGGGGGCTGCGTGGAGCCTGGAGCTCCTCCCGTGGCTTCTTCCTCCATTTGCCATCTTCCGTCCAAGGCTCCTCCACCTGGATCCTCTTTCAAGCAAAATGGCCTTTTCTTGGCAACTCAGAAATCCAAGGGGGAGGAAACTGAAGCTGCTGGGCCTTCTTAAAGCCCCAGCTCAAAAGAGAAACCTTTCACTTAGGAGCCCAGCCAGGTTCCAGGGGAAGAGACCAGGCTTCACCTGCTGTGCTTCTGGGCTGGAGCACTTGAAGTCCTTTGGTCTAGACTCCCTTTTTTGTTACATGATTGCAAATTGACAGAATTCTAAACCTGCCCTCCTAGCACCCCACCCTACCACTAGTTTTCATATGAGATATCTTGCCTAATATACGCCAAAGCAGACAGGATATTTGTGATGTCCCAACTACTTGTTTGAAAGAAATTGCAGCTCCACATTCAACGGTTTATACCACTGATCCTCAAATGCAAGCAGGTCACCATTATTCCAGGGAGTTCCTTCCACCAGATTCCTAGGTCTAGACCACAGGAAGTTTTGTCCCCCAAGTCTGAGGTCAGCTCAGGGATAGGCATTTAAGCAAGTCCTCTAGGTGGTTCCGATACAGGAGTCCTCCCTGAACCACCTGTATAGAGCAAGGTTATTCTAGAATATTGTTGTTTTAGGGCTCACCAATGAAGGCATGTTGATTTTATTCTTAGATGCCATTTTATTTCCTACCTCTTGGACCCTCAAAGGCAAAGCAGCATAACTAATCTGGTAGAATCAGTTGTGTTTTTTTGTTTTTGTTTTTGTAGTTGTAGATGGACAGCATGCCTTTATTTCATTTGTTTATTTTTATGCCGTGCTAAGGATGGAACTCAGTGCCTCACATGTGCTAGGCAAGTGCTCTACCACTGAACTGCAGCCCCAACCCTGGTAGGGACAGATTTTAATCAGTAATCTATAGCAATAGGGAAGAGGGTCCAATGTAAACTGCACTCACCCTGGGTTAGGGGACTTGTAAGGCTTGAGTAGAGCCAGAGAAGGAAAAATTATAAAGGTTGATCAGTGTAAACACTGATCAAACCAACTGCTTTCACCAGCTGAAAATCATCAAATTTAGCATTTCACTGGGACAGGGTCCTGGTAATTGCATTTCAAAGCAATGACTTTCAGGATTTTCAGATAGAAACTCTGAATTGTCAGAGAAACATGTACATCTCAAAGGGACAAAGGAAAGATCACAATTGTAAGCCTGTTTTTTTTTTTTTCTTTTTTTCTTTGCAGTGCTGGGGATTGAACCCAGGACTTTGTGCATGCAAGGCACTCTACCAACTGAGCTATATTCCTAGCCCAATAGTAAGCCATTCTTAATAAATGCTCTAAAAACGTGGGTGAAGTATTAGCTAGAAAAAAAATGTCATATTCTTCTGGTAGACTCTAGGTTTGTCAAGCAGATGTTTGGAGGGTGAGGAGGACCACGTAGTCTGACAGTAATCTGACTACTAACAGTTGATCACGATTGGTGTTTAAGTCTTTAAATCAGGAAAAGAATAGAGGTGGATAAAATCATTTGTGCTGAGTCTGTAGTTTTTTTTTTATGTTACTCTTTATTTGTTGCTTTTAGATATACATGACAGTAAGGTGTATTTTGACATATTATATGAAGTGCAACCCATTCCAATTTTGATCCAATTTCTGCAGTTGTACATGATGTTGAGTTATACTGGTCATGTAAATCCTATATGAGCATAGGAAAGTTATGACTTATTCATTCTACTGTCTTTCCTATTCTCATCCCTCTTCCTTCCCTTCATTCTCCTTTGTCTAATCCAATGGATTTCTACTCTTCCCCTTCCAACTCTCCCTTATTTGGGGTTAGTATCCACATATCAGAGAGAACATTTGGCCTTTGGTTTTGGGGGACTGGCCTATTTCACTTAGCATGATATTCTCCAGTTTCAACCATTTACCAGCAAATGCCATAATTTCATTCTTCTTTATGACTGAGTAATATTCCATCGTGTATACATACCACATTTTCTTTATCCATTCATCTGTTGAAGGGCACCTAGTTTGGTTTCATAGCTTAGCTGTTGTGATTTGTGCTGCCATAAACATTGATGTGGCTGTATCACTGTAGTATGCTGATTTTAAATCCTCTGGGTATAAACCAAGGAACGGGATAGCTAGGTCAAATGGTGGTTCCATTCCACGTTTTCTAAGGAATCTTCATACTGCTTTCCTGATTGGTTGCACCAATTTGCAGTCCTACCAGCAATGTATGAGTGTGCCTTTCCCCCACATCCTCGCCAATATTTGTTACTTGTATTCTTGATAATTGCCATTCTGACAGGAGTGAGATGGAATCTCAGTGTAGTTTGAGTCTGTAGTTTTTCTAGGCCAAGACTGAGACATAGCCAAGAAGAGGAGCCTGGTGAAGGAGAGAATCTTGACAGAATCATGCTTTATTTTAGGTTCCCAAGTCCCATTTTTAGTTTGGGAAACTAAGACACAGATACATTAAATAATTCATGCAAGGCCATAGAACTAGTCCATCATAGAGCTGTGACTCAGACCTAGGTTCTTCTACTCCTTCTGCAGAGGTGGAAGGAACTGGAAGATCATACAGAATGACACTCTATAAATGTACACTGACTGGCTGGGGTTGTGGCTCAGTAGTAGAGTGCTTGCCTTGCACATGTGAAGCCCTGGGTTCGATCCTAAGCACCACAAAGAAATAAGTAAGTAAAAATAAAGATATTGTGTCCATCTACAACCAAAAAAAATGTTTTAAAAGTACACTGACTGTATTTGAGTTTTATTTCACAAGTTCAGTGTAAATCCTAGAGCAATTTTTAGAATATTAACAGATTTGGCTTTATACTACTTTCTTATATCACAATTTAAATTTCAGAGATTTTTGTCTCCCCTTAAATGTCTTTAAAATTTTTTTAAGTTACTTCCTTCAGGACTTAATTAGGTTGCAATGCTTCTTGTAAAAAATGATTTATTATAATAATTTAAACTTAAAATTATAGGAGTTTAACATGAGGTACATATTTTTTAATAGAAATCTAAAATGATAAGTATTTCAATAGGAAATGGTTTACTGCATGAAATCCCATAAAGGAGCTAAAACTAGTTTTACTGAGAGATTGAATAATTATTTCCTTAATTTGTTTTCAATTCTTGGTGTTTAATTTGACTTTCCCACACTGCAGAAGGTGTCTGGTCTGATAATTTAATAACTTCTCCTTTTCAGTTAGTACTTTACACAATCAAAGAACATTATTAATTATTCCTCAGATTCACTGAATCCTTGCTGTTTTGGCTAATATTTCCACTGTAGTTTTTTATTAGAGGAAACTAAAAAATAAACTAAAGGAAGGAGTTGACCATAACTTCACTATAACAGTAGGAAAAAAATTCAATTCACAAATGGTCTGCTAAGTGAGAGAAATCAGGGCAAAATAAATGATTTTAAAGATCACAGTTGGTCTTTGAAATTAATGAGGATTTATCTATAACAGCATCAATTTAGCCATGAATAAACCACGCAGGCATTACAAATTGATTCAGGACCTACCTACAAGTTGGGTTTACAGAGATTTCCTGTCCATAAAGAATTATCATCTTTTGATTGTGGAGTTGCCCCTTGAATTTTTGAATGATTAGCATTATCTGTCACCCTCTAGGTACCCCCAAGTCTCTGGACATGACTGAGTCATTGTAATATGAGACACTGTAATTTCACTGAACTTGCTCTCAGTTGGTGACACGTGACTCTCAGTCATTTATAAAATTCCCTACCAAATATTCTGGGGAGCCCCGGAGGTGTCTGGTACATGTCAGCAAACAAGTACCAGTTCCTTTTGGACTCTGCCCATTGCTTCCCTTTGGAGCCATTGCTGATGTGCTGCCTGGTCTCAGCTGTCTGCGAGTCACAGAGCTATTTGCAGCAATGTCGAAGGCGGCCTTCCCCGCTTTTTGCTTCCCTCTGCTAGGTTCAGAGTGTTTCTTTTCAGGCAATTTGTCAGATAAGACATCCTTATAAGCTCCCACAAACTATCAAGAGTGCTAACTGAAACACAAAAACAAAACCACAACTTTAAAAAATGAATTGATGAGGGGCTAGGGCAGTGGCAGAGCGCTTGCCTAGCATGTGTGAGGCACTGGGTTCAATCCTTAGCACTGCATACAAAAATAAGCAAATAAAATAAAGGTATGCTGTCCAACTACCACTACCAAAAAATAAAAAAAATAAATGGATTAATGAGCCTACATGGCAGCACCTGCCTGTAATTCCAGCTACTTGGAAGGCTGAGGAAGGAGGATCACAAATTGAAACCAGCCTCTGGGTTCAATCTCCAGAACCACAGAGGGAGGTGGGGGAGAGGGAGCACAAGAGGGAGGGGGAGGAAGATTGTAAGAAAGCTTTAGGGATATCTAGGGAACCAGATAGCCAGAGCTTTGATTTCAGGGCTGAAAACAGAGGCAGGATAGAATGGGGGAGACTGGGAACAAAGGCTGGGGCTGATAGAGAGGGGAACTGGATAGTTGTTCATGAGAGAAGTTCTACATGAAGTTAGAGTCCATGACTACTTAAACACTGCGTGAAGAAAGAAACCACCATGAGCCAAAGTAGACAGGAAAGCAATAGAGTCTCAAAGACTTCAGGTACTGGAAATATCAGGTAGTTCAAGTATTTCTAAAGTGTGAGTTAAAACAGAGAAAGTAACAAGATGACCTGTATACTTCTTTTTAAAAAAAGAACTTTCAGAAATAAATGTACATACACCTATATATTTGATATTAAACTCATTATGGGAAGATTAGATACAGACAAAGCTGAAAAGTGAACTGGGGGACTGGAAAAGAGATCTGAAGACATTAAACTGAATATCAAACAGAAAGACAAGGAGATATAGAGTGTGAGGGTGGCCGTGCCTCGTGGAGGACAGAATAGTCTATCCTTACGTCTAAAGAGAATGGTGGGCAGGCAATACTTGAAGATGCCCTGAGTGAACATTTTCTGTAAGTGATTTTTTAAAAAAATGAAAAGAGCAGGGAAGAAATTACATTCCAAATTTCCGAAGTTACTGTTTGTAAGTGCACTCATGTACCCATCACTGAGATTCTATCATTAATATTTTATGATATTTTAGTATATATTTTTCCATTTATTTATTCCTCAGCCTATCCACTAATTCACTTTAGTTTTTGGTGCACTTCAAAATATATTACAAGGGGCTGGGGATGTGGCTCAAGTGGTAGCGCACTCGCCTGGCATGCGTGCGGCCCGGGTTCGATCCTCAGCACCACATAACAAACGAAGATGTTGTGTCTGCCAAATAATAAATAGTTCTCTTTCTCTCTTTAAAAAAAAACACAAACAAAATATATTACAAATCATCTACCTTTTCTTTTAAACAAAATAAAAGAAAAAGCTATTCTCACTTTTAGTCCCTAGTTGATGAAATTACCAATGCACTTTTAGCATTGTTAAATTTAGCATATTTTTACTCACTTTTTGCTCTTCTTGCTGATTTTTGTGTCTGTCATTCCCCGGTTTGTTGTTGTATTTAATTTGTGAGAGAGGAAGATGAAGGGAAAAATGACCTGTTGGAATATGTAGCAAATTAGAGTAAATGAGCAAGGGCTGGAGATCTATCTCTTCTTGGCTAAAACTAGGTGTGAACTTTATGATCTGTATTTTGGCTGCCAAGAGATATTATGGGACTCTTACAATATTTATGGAAGGATTGACTGGAATTCTCCAGGCTTTCTGGAGGAAATAGAATTTCTGAATTACTCTCAATATTATTTTATTATCAAGATTAAAATTTATACTCTTCATAAAGATCTTGTGCACCATCCAATCAAGTACAAATGTATGACGTCTATAACCGGTAGCATTCAAATGCCTCGATTCAATTTTATTATGCAATTTCAAATTTAAAATGGAAGAGACTTCATGTGATAAACTAATCTCTTTAGTCTTTCATAAGTAGAATCATGAAAGGGTTAAATGCTGAATCATTAATGGCTTTTAGCTTAAAGGGTCTTTTAGCTGATAGGCGCTAAAAAGCTGAGCTTATATAAAATGAATCTTTCAGTTAATGATAGCTCTGCATGGAAGAATTAACAGGAGAAAAATGAGTCCTTTTGTGAGATATTGTTAAAAAATTTTCTGTCTGATTCTAATCTAAAAATATCTATGGCCATCAGCAAAGTGAATTAAGAATTATATTTTAGTTGAGGGTATGTTTGATGTGTGGTAAGAAAATCGTAAGAAATGGGAAAACTTTCTTATTTTTTTCTTCCTTTCATCAAAGGCGTATGAAAACATCAGATTGCTTCTGTTTAAAATGGGTATGTCACTCTCAGTATCTTCTCTATTAATAATTTGAACATTAGACAAAAAAATGTGTTGCAGTTACAGCTTTACCATTACCAGCATGTGACCTTGGGTGGGTCATACTGATTGAGAACCTTGGGTTCCTAATCTCTCTCTTTCTCTTTATCCATATCTCTATCTGTCTACATATCTACATATTTATGTATCTACATATCTATATCTATATCTATGGTGGATCAGATATAAGTCACGCCCCCAGCAACCCTCCCCAATCACGCCATCTGGGGACCAAGCGTGTAACACGTGAGCCTCTGGGGTATGGTCCAGATCCCAACAATCACAGAGATTGCAGAACACAAATTGAGGATTGCGAGCAGCTGTCTTATTTACCACCTAGAGAACCTGCACAATGAGGGAATGAAACCAACACGTTAAGAGAATTAGAGAAACTTCATTTGACAAAAACACGTCTGAGAGAAGCGACACCTGAGTGTTTCCATTTTCCCAGGCGAGGAATCGTGTTGTAGAAAGGAACAAAGGCATAAAATAGTACTTGGCATAGTGCTTGGAGCAGAAGCATAGAGGGTTAAATGCTGAGGTGGCCGTCATGATGCAGTTAGGAAGATGACGATGCCTATCTCAGTGTTTATTTCCTTAAGCACTTTGCAGTTACTGTTCACATTGGCATTTGGGAAAACATAATCTTCCTTTTTAAAGTGACTTACTCCTGATTTAAAGTAACTTCAAACCAGAGATGCGTTCTTAGTCCTTAGGGTAGCTATCAACAAAATCCCTTAGATTGGGTAACTTACACACAACAGAACTTTATTGATGACAGTTCTTGAGGTGGGAAATCCAAGACCAAAGTTCCAAATGGTTTGGTATCTGGCGAGGGCCCTGTTCCTCACAGATGGCACCTTCTCACTGCGTCCTCAAATGGTGGGAGGAAGGAACAAGCTCCCTCAGTCCCTTTGTGTAAGGACACTAGTTGCCTCCCCCAACTGTACTTTTTAATACTACCACACTGCAGATTTTTTTTCAACATGTACATTTTAGGGAGACACATTCAAACCACAGCAGAAGGACTTTCCACTTAAATAAGAGACTGATTAGATGACCACGAGATTGTATAAGTAAATTCTACCTATCACATATTGAGGTTTCCTGATGGAACAGATTGGTAGTACCGCCACGTGTAACTATTTACTTCCTATTTCAACCCTCTAAGTGCTCCATCTGAATTATTTAATAACCTTTTGCTGCACAATTCTCTGTGATGTGCTACCTTATGAAGAAAGGAGCACAGACCCGAACCTGAAGAACTGTGTTTGAGTTTTGAGCTCTGCTGTGATCATAGACTTCTCTACGCTTCCATTTCTTTGTCTGTGAATGGGGAGGGATCCAAGTTCAATTCCAAGTTTCTGTCTTTTCCTCTCAGCAGCTCCTGTGAGGATGAAAGTCCTCTCTGCACACAATGAATACCATACAGATATTGTTATCTGTCAATTTGGAAGTAACACTGTCGTGATCCATATCCTACATACAGATTTGAAGTTAGGCAAATCTGCAAAACCCACTGTAGAAACATAAGAGAGGGATGGTACTGATGCACAGAAACTCAACTCAAAGGAACATAAGCATAAAAAGTCTTGCACTTGATTCCTCACCCGGGAAGATGGAAACACTCAGGTGTCGCTTCTCTCAGACGTGTTTTTGTCAAATGAAGTTTCTCTAATTGTCTTAACTTGTTGATTTCATTCCCTCATTGTGCAGGTTCTCTAAGTGGTAAATAAGACAGCTGCTCACAATCCCCAATTTGTATTCTGCAATCTCTATGATTGTTGGGATCTGGTCCATACCCCAGAGGCTCACGTGCTACACGCTTGGTCCCCAGATGGCATGATTGGGGAGGGGGCGTGACTTACAAGAGTATATCTGGCCCACCACAGGTAGTTCCTTCTCTCTCTTCTTGGCAGCTGACGGCAGCGGAGCTCTTCTTTCTCACACTGGCCTCACGCGATTATGTATCTTGCTACTAAGCTGCAGCCAGGCCACCAAGCAACTAAGGGTTGAGACCTCTGGAACTGTGAGCCCAAGTGCGCTTTTCTTCCTTAAAGTGTGTTTTTTTTTTCCAGGTATTCTGTCTCACCAAGAAAAGATGATACAGTGATTCCCCAAATCAAGGATTCTTTTCCTCTCCTTTTATTATTTAAAAGAAACCCCAGGTAAATATTCTAAATTCAGTGCTTGAAATAAGAGGGATGGAGTCTTTTGTATCAAAGAGGCAGAGTTTGGGGACAGGTGGCCCCCCCAGAAGTCAGTGACTTGAGAAAAGGAAGAACAGTTGGAACAGTGTTCCAAATGAAGCAAAAATATTGGGTAGACAAAAACAATAGCTGTTATTACAAAGGTGAGGGAGGCGAGGAGGATTAGAAGTCTCTCTATCCTTCTGAAATGCTCAATGTCTTATTAAACTAACCACTCTGTCGTTTCAGATTGGTGTGACCATTATCTCTCTGTACCTATGACAGCTGCTTTATGCCTGTTCTCCTACCAGCTACTAGCATACTTTCTAGTCTCAAAAGTGTCCTGTTTGAGCAATTAACTACATAGTTACCATAAATAAGACCAGTTAGCAACTTGGCTTCAGATACTCGACCCGTTTTAAGTCAGCCTGTTGCTTTGACTCTTCTGAACTTTGATTACCTGCCTTTTCTTTTCCAATTCCAGGGTCTGATACCGACATTGGGTGCTTTTCTTATGACCCATACATTCTTATCCCTGTCTCCTCTTGACTGGTCAACTCCTTCTCCCCGTTCCAGGAACTCTTGGGGATTTTAAGTAGTGAAGGCTTAACCACCTGTCCATCTGCTCAGTGCATCTCTGGCAGCAGAATGTTCCTTCTGGCAAATTCTACAGCTATATATGTACACTCTCCAAAGAGTGGTTTTATTTTTTAATTTTTTTTTCGAAGAGTGGTTTTAGCCAGAGAAACTGTCTTCTTTATGACAGAAGCTCTCGGGGTTCAGCTAGGCATGCTCTTCTGTTTTCCCTTCTACTGCACAAATTGTGGCAAATAGGGTGAGGGTGGGAACAGAGAGCCGTAAATATAATGACGCTAAAAGGAAAAAAAATTCTTAGTGATGTATTTTCAGTCTCACTCACATTCCAACTAAGAAGCATGCATCCTTTGCCAGTTTGACCAGCTACCTCCTATCTGTTGCTGTGTGATTGGGTGAAGAGAATGGATGATGCAGAAAGCAATCCCAATATCTGTCAAAAGACTAAATAAGGAAGGGTGAGGGGTAAAGGAACCTTGATGCACTGAAGAGCGTGGGGCTGCTGAGGCACTGTAATATTACAGCCACCACCCTCACGCTGCCTATCCCTGGGAATGGTGTTCCTGCTGCCTCCTCTACAGCATGCAATGTGAGATGTGCTCTCTGCAGGTGTGCAGCTTGCTGAGTGAGGAAGGGAGAGGAGACGCTGGTGTTTGCAATGAGAGGCTTGATGAAAAGACACAGCTGCTGTGAAAAATACTTGATTTGAAAAGCCTAGTGTGGTGGCATAGGCTTGTAGTCTATTACTGGGAGGGCTAAGGAAGGAGGATTTCTTGACACCAGCAATTTGAGGTCAGCCTGGGCAACATAGGGAGACCCTGTCTCTTAATTTCTTTTTTTATTTGGGGAAATCATTCATTTATTCAAATAACATATTTTTCTCCACAGTGCTCTGTGCTGGGCACTGTTATAGATGCTGAGGATATAGCAGGGATGTGTATTGAATCTGTTATGTATATAGGTGGAGCACTGTGCCATGGCTGAGCTTCCACTTTAAAGAATGGGGATAGATAATACACAACGCTAATAAATAAACTGCAGAGCACTTCAGATGATGCCAAGTGTTAAGGAGAAAAAAACAGAGCTGGCAAAGTGGGGGATCTGGACAGATGGAGTTGGGAAGGGGATTACAAAATTAAAAATGAGCAGTCGGTGTAGACTTCAGAAAGAAGGTGACATTTGAACAAAAACTTGAGGGAAATGAGAGCCAGGCAAATAGCAGATATAATAAACCTCCAACCAGTGGGAGCAGCCAAGGAAGATTGTGTCTGGTGACTCTGAACCGGCAAAGTCAGCGAGTTTGAAGGTAGTGAGGGCAACAGATGAGGTATGAAACTAAGGGAAGCCAGAAACTAAGGGAAGCCAAGTAGATGACATAGGGCTTTGAGGTCATTTAACTTTGAGAGAAATGGGAGCCATTAGAGGCTTCCTGGTAGTGGATTTTAATTGCATCACTGCCTAAACTATCTTGATAGACTTTATACAATGTAATCCTCAAGAGATCTTGGTAAGTTGTGCTTGTTTTGAATGTGACACAGTGCTAATACTTCGTGCACTGCATATTCGTTCAAATTAAAATAGGTTCTGCTTACAGTACAGGTGTTTCTACGTGGAGGTACTTGTTGAGTATACAAACGAGCCTGGTCCTCAGTTTGCTATTACATCACTGATGCTCTTCACACCCTTTCTCAAGTTTTGTTCAGTCTGTCTGCTCTTTTTTCTTTTGCTCACTCCATTTCCCCCTCATTGAAGTGCCTCTCTCAGACCACCTCCGCGGGATTCAAATTTACCTATAAAGACCCAGGGCGAACACCGCCTGCTCCTGGAAGCTCCTGCAAACCCTCTGACCCTCACTGCTTTTCTTAAGCTTCTGATGCCTATCTTTAGCTCAACGTTTTGATTCGGGTAATTTTTGTTTTGGCGTTTACCCACTTAAAAACCGTGGGTTCCATCAAACCTAAATTAACACCAGCAATTCGAAAGTACTTTTTTTGTTTTTACAGAAGCTTTTCTGTTTTACAGGAAAGATTCAATGGCTTGGCCCTTCTCACGCAGAAATAAAGAGGGGATCAGGACCCAAGTCCTACTCCAAACGCAATGGTCATGGTCATACCTAACAGCGTTTTCTTTTGGTGGCCAGTTCCTTTCACTTTTCTCTTTTCATCCCGGAGAATTAAAAGCGGCCGCAGCCAGGGAAGCTTGTCCAGCGTGGGACGCCGTAGCGCCACTCCCTCGGCTGCTCAGTCCGGGGCGAACATGGCGGCCCCCGAGGCAGGGCTGGCTTTGAGTCCCGGCACTTCAGAGGGCGAGGAGGAGACGATCCTCTATGACTTGTTGGTCAACACCGAGTGGCCCCCCGAGACAGAAGTACAGGTGAGCCCGGCCCCTGTGCGGAGGCGGCGGCGGCGGGTGCAGCGCGGGCGCTTGGCAGGCAGAGCCACGTCGCCCGAGCCACGTATCCGAGGGGAGCAGGAGCGGTGGGCGGTGTGTGCGGTCCACCTGGCGACCGCACCTGGCGCCCGCGGGGGTCTCGGATTCCTCCTGGGCTTGGAGTCCGGATATCCGTGCGGGACGGCGCGCGATGGCCGTGCACCTGATCTCGCTAGTCGCTGTCACTCTTTTTCTTAGAGGGGAGGTCGCGGAGAGGGGCTGGGGGTCCTCCTGTCCGGACTCTCGGGGGTCCCTTCCCGCGGATTGGCGAGGGCGGGTCTGGGCTGCCTGGTCTGCGGCAGGAGAGTTTCCCAGGTCGCCAGAGGCTTCTCTACGTCTGAGGCCCCCGCGGGTCGCAGGATGTCACCCTTTCCCCCCCACGTGGGGTGAATCGCGCTAGTTTTTTTCATTTAATAAAACCGTGTCCGTGTTTTGTATTCCGCGTCCCAGCGAGGAGTGGGGACGCAGATGATAATACGCTCTTGGGACTTGCAGTATAGGGGGCGATAGCCCGGTGAACTTTCCCGTAACCTGGTGCTGTACGTTCTGCGTAGCGGTTTTCGTGACATGCCAAGGCAGTGAGGAGAGGAGAGCAACTGACCTGGTTTGGGAGCTGGAAAGGAGCTCTATGTTGTTTGGTGGCTTATAAACTGGATCCTAGGGTTATCAGTTGTTTCCCAGGCAGGACCTTCCATGCATAGGGGAAGATCCAGACTCGGGTTTATTCAACCCGTTTTGGGAGGAGGGGGACTGGGGATTGAACACAGGGGTGCTCTACCAACGAGGTAAATCCTCAACCCTTATTTTTATTTTGAAACAGTCTTACCAAGTTGCTGAGGCTGTCCTCAAACTTGCAATCCTGCCTCAGCCTGAGTGGCAGGGATCATAGGCTTGTGTTACCGACCCTGACACAACAGATACTTAAAGGATCTAACTGTGCCTATCACTGTTAGAATTGGAGGTAGCAGCAAGCTCAAATAGGATTATTAAGGAAAACGGAGTTCATATGAACTCGGTTTTACCATGTCTTTTCTGAGTGTTGGCTTATTGTACAGCTCACCTTCCTATAAAGTGTATAGCTTTCCTCTATAACAGTCTTACTGCAGTTTCTGCTTAATGCATTTTGTAGGGAGGCAAAATTCTGCAGATAGTTTTTCTGGTATGTTTCCATTTGTTCTGAATAACATAAGTACTTTGTAGGTTACACAGCTAGCCTAACAGGTGGCTACCTTTTGCGTTCTACAGGCTGTTTCTACTCCTTAATACTGGTGGTTAATTATAGTAATGTTCAGAATAATTATAAGTTGATTTAGAAAAATAAGCACAGCAGCAACTTATATTGAAACTTTAGAAGCGCTTTGCTGCCTTTTTTGGGATTCTGTTGATGTCAGCAGCTGAACCATAAGCTTTTAGAGGGCCACTGCATCAGATTCATCTGTCTCCGTGGGGCCAAATTGTGTCTTGATGATCACCTGTGTTGAGTCAAATAATGTTTATATATTCTTAAAAATATTATCTGCACTTAATGTTGTCTTCACATTTTCTTGACAGCCCTTCAGTGCATTTTACTCACATATAATACCTGTTTAATGAACATTCAGTAGTGTTCAGTTTATACTTACAGAATGGAATTATTCAATATAGCAGTTATGTCTGTTTTGTTAGTAGCATTGCCTTTATGGACATAGAGGAGATATTCAATGAATTTGCCTTGAGGGATGAGTTTACTAATCCATATGATCACTTTTCCTATAAGCAAACCTTATTTTAGGTTTCTGCAGCCCACCCACATAGACTATCCTGAACCAGCAGCCACATTCTTTGCCCTTGATTTCTCTTGTCTTCAATTTGTGTTTTTATTTGGAAAGTTTGCAGCCTCAGTTCTTGTGCTCTTGTGCAAGGTTCAAGTTGACATGTGCTTATTACTGCCAGGCTCACCTTTATTCCAACTGTACCCAGTCCTGATAATACTTTTCTGTCAATCTCTAGGTTTTGAATATTGTTAATTCTGAGCATTAGTTAAGTATAAGTTGACAAGTTGTACAAGTATTACTGAAACACTTTCAAATGTAAGGATTTGTTTTTCAAATTGTAGCCTAGAGGTAACCGAAAGCATGGAGCATCGTTTATCACAAAAGCAATCAGAGGTAAATATAGCTTATTTATTTTTCTATATGTAATAGTTAATTTTCCCCCATTTTATTTACAACTGCTATTTTAGAAAGCTTGGGTGTTTTAAAATGTGTTCTTTAGACTGTGGAAGATGATGGAAGTGACATACATGTTATGAGTTTAATTTTATATGCAGATGCATATACATGTATTTCCACACTTATGTCTTTAATGCAGTGTAGGGTGAGGGTGTACCCTAGTTTTAACTATTGCGGATGTATTCTATAAGGAATGAAGAAATCCAACCTGGTGTGTCTTGGAGAGACTATGGATGTTGAAGGGGAAAAGGTTGGAAAACTACTTTAAAAATGATTCAGATATAACTGGTCAAAAATATATGTTCATGCCACTACTGACAGCCTTTACATGTGAGTTAATAAGAGTCTGAAAAAGAATTGAGTGCTATCCTTACTGAGTGGACTGTGAGACTTTCATTAAAAAACATCCCTTTTACCAGAGTAGCGGGGGGGGGGGGTGCTGTTATTCCTTTGTTTTCAGCTGAGGAAATTTGCTTGAGTTTTTCTTTTTAATGTGACCATTCTGCCTCCAAAGTCCATTTTTATTTTTTGGGAGGTTTGAGCTCCTTATAAGAAGATTGTTTCAAAAGTGTTGAGTGGTTGAAATTATAATTTTATCTTTATCTTATACAAGGAGCTGTAACATTGAATTTTCATTATCTCATATGCTTTGAAATTTTAGAAAACATGTACAACAGTAAAAACTTATTGTAGAAAATTTAGAAAATACAGGTAATCACAAATTAGAATATTTTTTTCTTTACAACTCAGAGATAATATTAGTCTTCAGACTTTCTATTGATACACACCTAGCTGCATACATTCATACATGTATATATCACACATAGGTATTTTTAAAAAAACATATAAATCATGTAGTACTGTATTAGAACCCCTCCCCCCCTGCCCAATGGCTTCCTCATTTTAGTATTTATCTTTGTTATAAAGAAAGTGTGAATTGGTGTCTTTGGTTTAATTTTTATACAAATAGTTTACCTGATTTTAAAGGTCAATTTCTATGACTTCTAGTCATGGTTTCATTGAAGCTTCTTAGATTTTATTTCTTACCACTTTTTTTTGTTAGGTAGTACTTTGAAGTCTTGAATAATACACAAACTTGAATCATACTTGTTCACATTAACTTCTATTAAAACTGTATATTAGGTTATTTTCATCTTAAGAATTATGTTCTCAATATTTTTTGTGATGACTCGGACTGTAGTACCTTTTAGACTTGTCACCTGTAAACCTAATTTGAAAATGATTATTAAAGGACAATTGACTTATATTTGGCTTTTTTTATTCCAGATCATTTACTATTTTTACGCCAATACATCTGGTACAGGTGAGACTTCAGTTCTACAGAGAAAC
The DNA here is from genome assembly GCF_021218885.2 of Marmota monax. Lineage (NCBI taxonomy): Eukaryota > Metazoa > Chordata > Mammalia > Rodentia > Sciuridae > Marmota > Marmota monax. The sequence goes on along the minus strand of NW_026692321.1, from coordinate 9,420,048 downwards.
AGTATGGACATCAAATACGTACATTATCTGACTTAAATGTTAATAAATAAACTCCAGATCATGATATTAATGTTGACATTAAGGTGACCAATTTTAAAGAGTATACATTTCTAATATTTTGGCATAAATTGTGAGGATAGACTTGAAATTTTTGTTTCCTTAGTCATTAAGAATCTCATTACTTTTGCTTCATCTGTGTGTCCTCAGCATTATCTTGAACACACAGGGTGGATGTGTGGCTTGCATATCTTTAAAAAGTTATTGTTAGATCCACTCTCCCGTGTTAATATTCAGTTGCTATATATCAGAGAATGTTCTTTAGGTGTCAGTTCTTGTGTACTTTTTAATTCTTCTGATGTAGTGTTGACTTTTTAACTTTAAAAGGAATGAAGAAGTAATCTCAAAGGCTGTAATTCTACTTCTAGAAATATGTGGAACTTGTTTATAGAATTATTACAGACTGCCTTTTCCTCATCTTGAAAGCTCCAGAGATAATATACTTGCATAAGAGACCTTTGCTCTTCTCTAGGACTTCCTCCAGATTTTTTTAAGCACTCTATGGATTGGTGTGTGTGTGTGCGTGGGCACATCTATATGTATATATACATGCAAATTTATATAGGTTTCTTTAAACGTGTTTCTTTGAGCATGTGGAATATGATAGGGTAGAGATGAGTGAGGAGGAAGGAAGAGTAGGTAAACGGGAGAATATGAAGGTATCCTGAACACCCTGGACAGAGTAGGCAGAAAATGTCTACTCACATTGCTGATTACATTTTTTGAGGACTCAAAGTTCACTCTGATGCAATCCTTATGTGATTACCTTACCTTCAGATCGGGCATCAGTAGGTATCTGTCTCCCCTTCTCATGGAAAGTCCTTTTCCTTAAACTGGCCAATCTTTTAGTTGCTTTTTTTTTTTTTTTTTTGCTGCTATGGCTAAAAGATGAGAACTAAAGAGGAAAAACTTAATTTGCGGCTCTGCTTCAGAGGTTTTAATCCATAGATAGCAGACTTTATTCCTCAGTGCCCAAGGTAAGGCAGGACATCATGGAGAAAAAAATATGGCAGAGGAAAGTGCTCAGGACATGGTACCAGGAAGCAGAGTGACTAAACTGGGCTCACAAAATATATACCCCAAAGATAAGCCCCCAGAGCCCACTGCCTCCAGCCACACCTTACCTGCCTACAGTTACCAGCCAGTTAGTGCAGTAAAGTGGATTAATGTACTGATTAGATCAAGGTTCTCATAATTTGATAATCTCATCTCAACTTTCTTGTATTGTCTTACACATGAGCTTTTGGGGAACACCTCATGTCTAAACCATACCAGCCATGTCGATCATAATGCATTCACAACCTATATTATGAAGTTTTTATCTTCCTCATCTTATTTTCAAAACGATTGTATTTCAGTTAGCGTTCTTGAGCTTATGATCATTAAACCTGAAGGTTTGGGAGCTAATATTAAAAGTATAGTTTTCCTTAAAAATTTTTTTCTTTTAATTTAAAAATATTAAAAATACTGAGAATTCTATACAATATAAACATGTTTGATTTGTATCTACATTTGAATTAAAGCAGTTGTTGCTACTCTGCCATATTTCAGATTCCTTTTGCTCTACACAAAATGTCACATTTCAAGTCCTTACCCCATGTCTTTCCTTTTCCGTCCCTCCAAGAGAAAATTATCCTGTGTAGATGGTGTTCATATTCACATTTCATGTATATTTCCTGTCTTTATATTAAAAATGAGCATAAATAACACCAAATATATATACTAGTCTAAAAATACAATTTTGTATTTTCTGATTTCCTTGTTTTTCCTGCAATTTTTTTCAGTTCAACATTTTAATAACACAACATTTTTCTCTAAAACTTATTGTTTCAGCAGAAATTTTCTATTGTCTTTCTTCAGGTATCCCTCATTTGTTTAATTCATTGGTTGTGGATAATTTCTTTTGTGAACGGTTTTATAGTGAACTTATGCTTGGGGATTTCTGTATCATGAGTATTGTGAAACTGTAGTCTGATCTTGCACTTAATGTAGGCTTGAACTTTTATTAAACTTATTAAAATTTTTTGATGGTGGTCATCAAGCCCAGGGCTTGCACATGCTAGGCAAAAGCTCTACCACTGAGTTCTAGCCCCAGCTTGGGGCTTTTTGATTTTTGATAGATTTCATACTCGTCTTCCACAGACTAGAGTTCCAGGCAGAAGAGAATCATTAGTTTTTGGGCCCTTATTCTTTCATTGCTAGAACATACACTTGAGCAGTGTGCATCTCTCTTCTAACTCCTGTCCTCTCTGATCTAGTTGCTTGTTTCCTATTCTGTATAGCAAATCCTGTTTGGGGTTCTCATCTTTTTCCCTTGACCAGTTCTAGCTTTCAGGTATCTTTTCATTGTTACTACTTGGAAATTTATCTTTCTATGGTGAATTTAACTCTATCTTGGAATTTGTTTTTGTTGAGCCAGAATTTCTAGGTTGTCACAGCAGAAAGGATTTGGCATAAACTCACACACACACTCTGCTCTTTTATTGGTATTCTAGATAACATTTTTCCTGGAAAGGGTGAGATCTGTATCTTTGAACACACACCATGTTTTCTGGAAATGGAGAAATATATATGTATATAAAATATAGTCAAGTTTCAGGTATCAATTAGTAATTTTTGGTTTTGTGTTGATATTCCAATTTTATGTTCTGATGGAAAAAATTCTTTTTAAAAGCCTATGTATTAATATTTACCTAGTTTTGATTTTAAGTAACTGATGTATTGTGATTTCAGTCCCGCACCCTTTTTGCTCCCTGATGGACTGGTTCGATTGGTTAATAAACAGATAAACTGGCATTTGGTACTTGCAAGGTAAGATGTATAAAATTTACATGTTTTTATATCTGTATTAGCTCTCAAATTTCATTGTTGACATTAATTTTAGGGTTCTATGGCTTTCACTCTTGATTTTTATGATATATAAATTCCCTTTGTGACCTATGATCAGTATTTAAATGTTAATTCAAGCTGTATGGAATAATTTTCTCTGCTTTTGTACCTAGGTACTCATTGTAAGGTCAAAAGATGAATAATTATAGGAAAAAAAAAATAATGATTTAAGTTAAAATAATTCTGTTGAAGGCTGACAAATTGATTTTTTTTCTTTCATGAAAGCAATGGAAAGCTCTTGGCTGCTGTTCAAGATCAGTGTGTAGAGATAAGGTAATTGTTAATATTATTCATATGTAAAATTTCCTTGAGAAATAAGAGCTAAGATTTTTAGTCTTTTTAAGTGAAGAATATTCATAAGGACTTTACAATTAAGTCACTTAAATTTTGTGAAGTATCGAATGCCAACTTATGAGTGATGCTTTCTAAGAGTAGTTTACTCATATTTTGACTTCCCCAGGCCACTCTGCTGTCTCCTGAGTTTTACATTCACAGTAAATGTCTCATTTTCTAGACTCTGGAAATCACCCTTGTTTGGCTAGTTACTGCTCTATCGGAGATGCTCAGGAAGGTGTCAGAGTGGGGACAGCTTTGTTCTGCTGGCACAAGCTGTAGATTGAATTTGGGTTTGTGAAAGACCAAGGTTACACATAACTTGAAATGAAACGATGAAAGAGTTCTCTAAGTTGGGTTTTCTTGGTATTTTATTTTAAAATATTACATTAATTGCAAAAGAATCACAACTAATTTAGAAAAACTAGTTCTTTGGGAAATTTCCAGCAGCAAATTAAATGTGTGGCAACTCTAAAATTGAGGGTTACTTTTTTCTAGGAAAGCCCTAATTCTTTCTTGGTTCTTGAAAAGAAAACAAAACTTTCAAGATGTTTAGGTCTAGATGCTAGTCAGAGGATTTTCCTGCTGCTTCATTAAGAAAAGTGATTATTATTAATAATCATTCAGTTATCAGTGTTTTCTTTCATGTATTCAGGCAGAACTGGACTCTTCAAATTTAGGGGGTAGGGATAGAAAACAGAAGATCTGTCCCCACCTGGGCATTGGCTTCAACTGGGAAGGCTTTCTTATCCCTTCTAAAACCATCAGGAATAGTAATGATGGACAGTGATGACAGCCATTCAAAAATAAATTAACTTGATTCGACTTTATGGGCAGGTGTGTGCGAGTGGTGTTTGTACCAGGGATTGAATTCAAGTGTGCTAAACCACTGAACTATGTCCTCAGCCCTTTATTTATTTTGAGATGGGGTCTCACCAAGTTGCTGAGGGCCTCGATAAGTTGAGGCTGGCTTTGAACTTGGAATCCTGCTACCTTGGCCTCCCTACCCAGTAGGATTGCAAGCATGTGCCACCATGCCTGTGATTCCTTTGACAGCATCATTAAACGTCAAATCAGCACAGTGTTTGAATTTAAATTGTTCATAGAAATGGACTAGCACCTCATATTCCATTCATTGCAATAATGTGTTTTTAGAGAAATTTGCTTGCTCATAGTGTGACTCACTTAAAAATAAGTTAGTAGGCCAGACTTATTTCCACTTTTCCATGAAAGGAAAACAATGAAATGATTTTAGGTGTTAGTCTGGGTGTGCATGTGTGTGGTCAAGATAATAAGCTTGGGAAGGGACCATTTGACCAATGATTTCATGGATGAAAAGATAATTTGAAAATGTTTTGTAACATATATTATGTCTTGAGGCTTACATGGTGAAAAGTTAACTCCACTAGGAAGCCTTTGATAATATACCCTTTATTAGTCTCCTCTTCCCATATATTGGTTAATCATCTATCCTTTAGGAACCTATGATAACTTTTTCTATTTTTAATAATAAGATGCTAATAGTGGGCACAATCAGAAATGCTTTATAATGCTTTATAATGCTTTATGCATGTTTACTCACTTAATCTTGGTAGAATCCCTTGTGAGGCTGTAGTTATTGCTATTTTCCCTTATTTCTATAATAAAGTGGGCATGATATAGTTGAATCACCTCCCTAAGGATTTGCAGTAGGCTTTTAGTTTCACTGTTTATGCTTTTAGCCACAAACCTATATTACGTTTCACTTACATCATGCTTAGACAAGAATGCTTGTATGTTTCCCCATTATATTAGACTAGTGCTTTGCACTTCAGTGTGTTCCATTTACCAGGAACTTGGGATAGATGGGATTTGGAGTGTGTAGCTCCAGTTATGTGCTCCTTGCAGGAGAGACTCCTATGTTTTTCCCAGCTGGTATTTCAATATACATACCTAGGGATTAATAGTTTGGTGAATAAGCACGGGGTGTTTGCAAGTGGAATAGGGGAATCAGGCTGAGAAGGCATTATAGGGCATAGCCACCTATGCCTTGCATTGCTCAGTTGGCATTCATTTGCTTTTGCTGACTGACTACAGGAGCATATAGACTGACTCTGCAGTAACCTAAAAGCAGGTGTGTTTGAGCAAGATGTGGAATGATCAGCAAAGAAAAAGGGCAAGAGAGATTCAAAAAATAAATTCTTATGACTAGAGCTTATCCTTGAATTTTAAGGTCACTTGTTATTTTCCATATTCATCCTTTCTGCCATAGTAAAGGACGTGTGCAATGCAAGATTGACTTAGTAGTAATGGCAGTTAGTACTCAATAGGTATTTAATAAACATTTGTTGCTTGGATTAGAATATGAAAGATATTCTTAGTATCTCAGCATTATTTGATATTAGGAAGTAGTTATAAAGAAATGGATTTTGAGGGGAAAAAATGAAAAGCTACAAAAGCTTAATTTTGGAGAGAGCGCACGCTGTCTTTTCATTTGAACTTGAGTTGCTGTTCCCAGTTTTATTCTTGTGGTCATGGTAAATGACTAATCATTTGTTCTAGTATGACACACTTGCTTACTTGTGGGGCTGCCCATGGATAGGATAGTGAAACAATTGTTTGTGAATTGCTTCTTTAATTTGTAACTTATCAGCAGCTATAGATTAGAATTGGTTAATGTTTCCTTATTTCCTAAGTAGTGAAATAATTATGATTATGGGCTGTTATAAAATAGGAACTAATTGGAAACTATCATAGAACACAACAGAACACATTAAAATAAGGAATGCTTACAGGAAAAAAGCATATAAATTCTCTCATCCCCAGGATTTGCTTAACTATTTTAGGTGAATAAGTTCTATTAAGGTTTAACAAAACCAGATTATATCTTCCTGCCTTTTCTTCCCCAGCAAAAATAGCAACTGTTAGTGATTATATTAAAGATAGTAGAAAATAGAGTTAAGTAGAACTACAAATTACCTACTCTACTAGCCAAAATTGTCTATTACTATTTTGTTGTATATCCTTTGAACCTTTTCTATTTGTATTTGTTTAGTGGAATAATGTTGTATATTTGTTTTATAGTGACTGATGAATTGCTTCTGCAATCTGTAAACTTAATTTTCATTCTTGATATTAATTTTAAAAGGCTATTCAGAAATAAATGTCAACATCTTTCCATATCACTTATGTAATTGCATAATACTTCGTGCATGTACATAGTAAAATTTAATCTTCTGGGTGTATTTTTCTTTTATAAATTAGACTGCATTAATTTTCTCAACACTTGTATATATCTGTAGTTATTCCCAGAGATAACTTTGTAGAAGTGGAATTGGGTCAGATGCTAAAGACATGAAAGTTTTGGGTGATTTTTAGTAAATTTTCTAGATTTAGCCTTACTTTTGAACATATTTTATAATTATAGTACTCTATTTCAAGATCACAGATTTAAATATGTCACTGGTTTAAATATGGTGACTTGTTTGGGCTATTTGATTTATTAAAATAAGACTTTTTCTTTCATGATCAAAATTTGTAGTAGGATAGAAAGTAGTGATTCTTAACTAGGATCAATCTGTGAAACTTTAAAAGGTATTGTTGGGTCCCATCCTATACATATGCATTCCCCCCTCCCCCACCCCTTGGCTCTATAGATTGAACTTGGGGCCTGGAGTGTGCTGTACACTCGACTACAAGCTATACTCCCAGCACTTTTTACTTTGAGTCAGGGTTTCACTAAATTGTTCAGCCTGGTCTCAAATTTGCCATCGTCCTGCCTCATCCTCCTGTGTAGCTGGGATTATAAGTGTGCACCACCTTGCTCAGCCCTGATCTAATGAATCAGAACCTTTGGGAATGGGGGCCAGATTTCTCTATCATATTAAAAGAGCATGCTTAAACTCATTGTGTTATATCATTGTATTTGTGTTTCTGATTTCATAAGAAGGTTGGAAGAAAATACTGAGTCTCATATGAGGCATAACACTTTCATTAGACAATCTCTATGAAAGGAGTGATTCAGTGTTGGATATAGAAGTGTATAATATCTAGTATTTTATAGACTTACACAGTAGTATTTAAGGATAAAACTTGATCTTTGCACATATTTTACAGATCTGCCAAAGATGACTTTACCTCCATTATTGGGAAATGCCAAGGTAAGAATTTACAAGATATAAAACGAAAATTTTAAATCTTCAATTTGTTTATTAAACTTAGAATAGATATTAAATATTAACAAGGATTATGACTATTGAAATAATTAAAATTGTAATTGTTTATATGCCTTAAATATTTTGCTTTAAGATGTGTTTTAGAAGAATTTGAAATTTAAACTCACTAAACTGACTTATTTAAGTGTAGCTTTTTATTTTGGATCACTGAAGAAACTTATGGTAAGAGTTGGTCAGATACAGACTAGTAAAAAGAAAAGTCTGACTTAATCATTCTTAGAAACATTTCAGCAAAAATTGATTGAATACAATTTATGTGCATGAAGTGTTTTATTGGTACTTGACGTATGATTGTCAGCAAGAAGGTATAGTCCTCTGAAGCAATCAAATATTTAACTAGAAACAGACGAATCTAGTAAGGAAACGGTTTACAGTGAGTTTTTAATGGGTGTGAGATAAGTGAGAAAGTGATTTTTGGAAGTCAATTTTAAGAAGTCAGTTCAAGTTAATAAAACCACTTTAGAAAGAGCAGTATGAGATTCCTCAGTTCAAGGAAGGAAACCATCATATTATCATTCTATTCCATTTCTTGGTATTTATCAAAGAATTAAAATCAGTATATTATAGTGATACATACTTTCCAACGTTTATAGCCATCCAATTCATAATAGCCAAGTTATAATTCATAATAGCCAAGTTATAGAACCAGCCTAGGTGCCTGTTGATGGATAAATAAAATATTGTATACATACAAGATGGAATTTTATTCAACCATAAGAATGAAATTATGGCACTTGCAGGAAAATAGATGGAACTGGAGAACAGATTGGTAAGTGGAAAAAGCCTGACTCAAAGTCCAGGGTTGAATGTGTTCTCACAGGTGGGAGCTAGAGAGAAAAACAGAAAATAAAAGAAAGCCGGTGGCGGGGGGGAGGGTAGGTGGAGGAATCTCATGAAAATAGAAGGGAGAGCAGTAGAAGGAAGGAAGAGGGGAGGACACAAGGAAGTACTGGGGAACAAATCTACCAAATTATGCTAAGTCCATGCACGAATATACCAGTGAATCCTGCTTATATATGTAACTATAATGCATTAATTGAAATAGAGGAAGCAGACTAGGAGGAAGGAGGAGGAGGAGATAGGGAAGATACTGGGTAATGACATTGATCAAATTATGTGCATGTACAAATATGGCATAATGAATCCTATTATGTATAATTATAATGCATCAGTAAAAATTTAAAAAATAAAGCTAATTTGCAAACACATATGAGAATGAGAGGTCAGCAGAAGATGGAGATAGTGGTTTGGATTTGTTTGCAGAAGCAGTGCATGAAAAGGCAGAGGAAACATTACTAGGAAAATAATTGATTAGGTAAATGCGTCCTTTACCTATGTTTTATTTAGAGGACCTGTGGTCCTTGTCAGATCTGGTGTCTGTTTAATAGTGCCATACCTGTAGGAATCGGTGATAATCAGTCATCTTGTTCATGACAAACATGGTCTTACTGTTTGCCAGGCTATGTAGTATTTTACATGCATTTTCTATATTTTATCTTAAAACAATATTAGGATACGAAGAGTCTTTGACAGTGGGAAGAATGAGGAGGAGGGAACATCAGTCGTTTTGGAAGCTACACAGTGGTGCTAATAGAGGATTCCCCTGTGTGTGGGAATAGTGGTGTTAAGCTGTTGTCAAATGTACCACTGGTAGTCTAGGTCCTGTTTTCTTAGTTTTGTCCTTCTCAGCCACCTAAGTGTGTTCAGGAAATTAAAGATCGAATATTAAAAAAAAAACAAACAAACTGAATTTCCATAAACCATGAAATTCTATTAGTATGTCAGTTATCATTCTAATGCAATTTCATATAGGTGGATAAAGTAGTGTTTCTATGGAGTTATTTTTATACATAGTGTATGTTGTAACAGTAGCAAATGTAACACTTCCTATATATTTATATAAATGTATATCTCCTCTTATAATCTGTTTTTTTCTTCTCTATTCCCTAGATGGTCAGTAGTACCATTATCCTTAGGTTGCCCAAGCCAGAAAACTAGAAATTTTCTTTTTTCTCCATAAATTCTATGTGCCAGGCACTGTCTTGGGTACTAAATGTGTAAATGGAGATTATGATATAGGTTCCTAGATTTGAGTTTAGTCTGTCAGGGAAGAGAAGAGGACAATACTTCATTGACATTGTACTAAGTGCTGCAGTGGACAAGAATTGGGCTTTACAGAGCCCTGGGATCTGGTGAATTAGTTCTTGTCTCCCATTTCTGCCCTTTATCAGTCCTGGTTCAGGTTCTTAACACCTTACTCAGTTTCTTGCAACACTTGGCTGGTGGTTTCCTTCTCTGTGCCTTTTTCTTAATTCACACTTTACACTCCTTGACAAGGTGTTTTTTTTTTTTTTTCCCCCCCTTCCCCTTGGGGGTTGCTGGGGGATCAAATCCAGGGCTATTTGCAAGCTAAGCAGGCCCTCTACCATTGAGCTCTTAGAATCCTGCTTTTAAAATGATCAGTTTGAGGCTATCAGGTTATTTCTTATGTTTGGCTGTGCTGCCTCCTATATATGTAACTTTGTCAAGTAACTCTACCTCTCTGATATGATTTGGAACTTAAATGTCCCCCAAAGTTTCATAGTCGAGGTTTGGTCATCAGCCTATTGGGAGGCGCTATTCCTTGAAGAGGTGGGTTCTAGTGGGAGGGAGTTAGATCATTGGGGGTGTGCCTGAGTAGGGGATATTGGGTCCCTGGTCCCTTTATTTCGCTGCTTGGCTTCCATGAGGTGAGCGGCTTGGCTCTGTCACCTACATGCTCCCCACCATGATGTTCTGCCTCACCAGAGGCCCAAAGTAACGGGGCCAAGTGACCATGGGTGAAACCTCTGAAAACAATGACTCAAAAATCTTTTCTCATAAATTGTCTCATTGTGTCAGTGATGGAAAGCTGACACATTCTGTGAACCTCAGTCTTATCTGTAATGTTCACATAATTTTATGGATCGAGTTGTGGAGAAAATACAAAATACAAGAATATGAAAATTCTCACAATGCCTGATGCATAAGTACTTAGGAGATACTAAACTACTGTTACTATGATTCTACCTAAAATATCAATTGTTTGATATTGACTGTGGAATACAATTCATATTTCCTAATTGAGGATGTAAGACCCTTCACAATCGGCCTGTCTTCTGTGAGTCCTCTGCCTTGTGTTCTGTGTTGTAGTGTTCGCATGTCAAGTTTTCCATTCCCGTTGTGCTTTTTGTGCCTTGCTACAGGTGGTTCCTTGCACTACATATCGGCCCTGTACATGTTGGGTCAAGCATCAGCTCTTTTGGGAAGCCACCTTCACCATTTATACCTCTTGTTTCTCTGGTACTTGTTTGTGCTGATATCTCAATTAACTTAGTCTTTAATTGTTGATTTGCTTGTCTGATTCTCAGACTAAGTTCTTTGAAGTCAGGGCTCCTGTCTTTTTTTTTTTTTTGGTACTGGAGGTTGAACTCCGGGCACTTGATCACTGAGCCACCTCCCCAGCTCTATTATCTATTTAGAGACGAGGTCTCACTGAGTTGCTTAGTACCTTGCTTTTGCTGAGGTTGGCTTTGAACTTGCAAATCTCCTACCTCAGCCCCTAGATTACAGGTGTGTGTCACTACCCTGGCACAGGGCTCCTGTCTTACTCAGGAACTTAAGATTTTTACTGATTAGAGCTGCCTGACACATAATAAGCACATGAATTTTGACCTTATCGAGTAAGTACTTAGGAACTAGTCAGTGACTTTTATTAAAGTATGAACACAGTATATGTGCTTAGTTCCTGTTGATGAATTTTAGAAATACATGAGAATATATATTGTGTTAATTACATGTACTATATACATCTTTATATTCATTTATGAGTATTTGTCATGATATTCTCGGTTTTTATTAACATACCAATGTGTATACATACCATGAATGGAACAGTAAGGGTAGTTGAGAAGCTCTGCTTGCATAGTATCCTTTTCAAAATAGCATGAAGAGAGGTAGTGTTTATAAAAGTGAATGTTTAAAGAGCTCTAGAATCTCTAGAACTAATAGAAATTCTAGAGCTCTAGAATCTCCTGAACTTCTATGGTTTCCTGAACTTCTATGGTTTCCTCACCAGTGCTTTTCAAAGTAGACTTTATTTGGCTTACATAAAATATATGGTTCGTAAAGTCCCCAAAAGAATAATGTGGGGGAGTTTCAGTTGAATATTTTCCAGTGTGGCCCTTAGCTGGGTGTGAGCCTGGGAACTCTGAGGTAGGTCTCTGAGGAGCATGCTCAGAACGTTGGAAGATCTAGACACACACGGGGTCCTTTTGAGCTTTGGCTTTAGAAACATCTTGGCCAGTAAGTAAACTGAGAAATTTACAAGTTAACATGAAAATAGGAAGCTTAACTGTTCTGTATTTCATACAAATTATAATACTTGTTAAAAATTTTTAGAGTACACAGTTAATGTGGCAGTATAGATGAGAGAATGCTTTGAGAACTAATGTTTTATTTTGTGGGCTTCCAAATGTATGAAGTTTATGCCCTTAATGCTGCATTAATGGCTTCTTTCCATTTCATATAATGTGAGGTAATGATCATTTGCTTATTATCTGACTCATCTTTATGGGAATAACTCCCATATGCCAAATGATATTTCACGTACGTGCCTGGAGAAAAGGAGCCAGATCGTTAATGTATTTTTGAAACTACATACTGCAGAGTCTGCAAACTGAAATAGGAGCTATTTGGTTCCACTTTGATATTTTTTCAATTATTCTTTTATAAAAGATAAGCCCTTTGAGAGAGGTCTTAAATATGCATTGCAACTGGTTTGGACTCTATTTGCCATGCCATTTTAAGTCATTCAGTCTTCTCTTTTCATCTTGAACAGTGACTTAAAAATCCATGTGGAATTTTTATTAAGCTGCTGTATTTTAATTAAGAGATTTCCCTCATATTTCTGACTTTGAAATGTAGCAAGCCAGAGTTTAACTGAACAGCAGCTTGCCTACTGTAGGACAGCCGATGGCCTGCCAGCCCGCCAGTGGCTGGGGCACTTTGCCTGAGATCCACTGGTTGCCTCAGGCTTCCAGCAGTCTCATTAGTTTGCTGTTGGATGCCATGCAACATGACTTTCTATTTTGCCATGAAAAAGATTGGGAAGCATCTATTTGAAATGCTCATTTTGAAATGAAAAAATTTATTTCAAAAGTGACTTAGGAGCTTAGGAGCTTCAGATTATAGAACTTTTTTCCCCTTTTCGTAAATTTTTAGAGAAATTTTTTTTCTTACTGAAAAATACATATTAGTAGAAATTAAGGAGCAAAAATAGAAATAAACAAAATACCAACATTTTCTCTTCTTTCGATTTTTCTATAGTATTCATTGTTTTGTAATTGGCTTTGTTAATGATAGGTTGCACTTTTTTTTTGTACTGGGGATTGAACCCAGGTACACTTACCACTGAGCTTCTTAGTTTTCAGTTTTGAAACGGACTTAAGTTACTAAGGCTGGCCTCAGACTTGTGATCCTCCTGCCTCAGCCTCCTGAGTTGTTAGTATTATAAGTGTGTACCACTGTGCCTGGCTTGTTGATACTTTTTTAGGCTGAAGTTTAAAGACGACTTTCTGAAGTATCTTTTTTCCCCATATTTTCTGCTGGACAATTTCCTAAATGTCAGGACATAGGTCTCCTAACTATTCAGGTAACACAAGAAGATGCCTATGAACTCGATCTCAAGTAGCAAGCAACTCAGTGTTGTACTTGATTTCACAGGTGTGGTGAAGCCATCATCAGGCCTTTAGGCAGATAATTGTGAAAAGCATAAGTAGGAGATTATTGCGTCTCTATTTGAAGGATATTGTATGTAGATTGTCTGCTTGTAATGTGCTTTTCTGGTTTGATGTTGTAATAGTGCTGGTCCCAAAATATTGGTTGGCAAGTATTCCTGTTTTATTTTCTGAAAGCATTTGTGTAGAATTGGAATTACTTCTTCCTCAAATGTTTGATGGAATTCACCAGAGAAACTTGGAGTTTTCTAATTAATATATCCAATTTTAAGAATTTGAAACCTAAACTTTTCAGATCTTTAGTTTTTCATGGAATTTGTTTTAATTAGCTATACATAACAGTAGAATGCATTTATGCATGTTGGATATACATAGATGGGGTATAATTTATCATTTTTCTGATTGACCAGTATGATTCTACAACATGTACATAGTTATATATATATGTGTGTGTATATGTGTGTAATGTCTGTTTTTTTCATAAACCCTCCCCTCTCCTCCACCTAATCTAAGGTAACCATTCTTCTTTAGTCCTCCCTTCCCCTGTTGTGAATTAGCATCCACATATTAGAGAAAACATTTGGCTTTGGGATTTTGGGGATTGGCTTATTTTGACTAGCATGATATTCTCCAACTCCATCCATTTTCCTGCAAATACCATAATTTTATTCTCTTAATGCTGAGTAATATTTCATTGTGTATACATACCAGTTTCTTTATTCACTCATCTATTGGACATCTAAATTGGTTCCATATTTTAGCTGTTGTGAATTGAGCTGCTGTAAACATTGTGGCTGTATCGCTATAGTATGCTAATTCTTAAATCCTTTGGGTATAAAACGAGGAGTGGGATAGCTGGTTCAAATGGTGGTTCCATTCAAAGTTTTCTGAGGAATCTCCATACTGCTTTCCAAATTGGTTGCACCAATTTGCAGTCCCACCAGCGATGTATGAGTGCACCTTTTTCCCCACATCCTTGCCAACATTTATTGTTGGCAGTATTCTTAATGATTGCCATTCTGAATGGAGTGAGAGGAAATCTCAGTGTAGTTTTAATTTGCATTTCTCTAATTGCTAGAGATGTTGAACATTTTCTCATTACTTGTATTCTGTGAAGTCTGTACATTTATTTAGTAAATGTACATTTTAGACTACTGAGTTATTTGTTTTTTGGTGTTAAGTTTTTTGAGTTCTTCATGTATCCTAGATATTAATGCTTTATCTGAGGTATGTTGTAAAGATTTTCTCCCAATCTGTACTGAGGCTGAGGCTCTCTTCCATGGTTGTTTCCTTTGCTGAGAAGTTTTTTGTTTTAATCTATTCCACTTATTGATTCTTGATTTCTTTTTTATTTCTTACATTTTAGGGGTGATGTAAAGGAAGTCAGATCCTAGGCCGTTATGAAGATTTTGCCCTACTTTTTCTTCTGTGTCTCTGTAGTGCCTAAGTCTTTGATCCATTTTGAGTTCTTTTTGTGTGTGTGTATGGTGAGGTTTAATTTGCTGCATATGAATTTCCAGTTTTGCCAGCACCATTTGTTGAATAGGCTATCTTTTGTCTATAATATTCTTATACTTTTACTGTCTATAGCATATTTACTGTTTCTGATTTATAATTTTCTGTTTTGACAGGATAGAGATTTATCAGTGTATTAATATTAAATAATAAAATTTTATTTCTCTTTGATTTTTCTTTATTCTGGATTTAATTAGCTCTTATTTTTTCTGGATGGAAGATCTTTTATTTTTTCATAGTAGACACTGAACCCAGAGGCACTCTACCACTGAGCCATATCCCCAGCCCTTTTCGTTTTGAGACAAGGTCTTGCTAAGTTGCTGAGGCTGGCTTTGAACTCCCAATTCTCCTGCTGTAGCCTCCCCAGTTGCTGGGATTATAGGTGTGCTCCACCATGCCTGGCTTGGAAGATGAAAGTTTAGACTAAATATTTTTTTATATTTAGCGTTTAAGCCTATTTCTAATACATGCATCTGTTTGATAAGTAATTTCTGTTAGAACATACACAACTTTAACTTGATATTGTGGTTTGATTTGTCTTCATGAATGTTTATATATTTTTTTTTAAAGAGAATTTTTAAAAATTATTTTTTAGTTCTCGGCGGCCACATCTTTATTTGCATGTGGTGCTGAGGATCGAACCCGGGCCGCACGCATGCCAGGCGAGCGCGCTTCCGCTTGAGCCACATCCCCAGCCCCTGTTTATGTATATTTTAAATCTGGTTCTTGGCTATGGTGCAGTTATTGTGTATAGTGTTTCATAAATTTGTTTGAGTTGGGTAATGGTGGTATTCCTTTTTCAATTCCTGAGGGAAGTGTAGAATTCTCTGTGTATAATGGTGTATTTATTTACATTTCAGTTCTGTGTGTATTTCGGAACCCTGATTTTTGAGATGTATGTGCATAGCAGATGGCTTTGTCATCTCTTTTCATCCTCTTGGTGATGGCAGTCTTGCACTGCCTGAAGTTATCTTATACACACTCACTCTTGTGGGAGATCAGGTTCAAGACTAATTGCTGCTTTTGTTCAGTAACAAAAGCAGAACTTGTAACAAACTCGAACAGTACACAAGTACGAAAGAATGATTCTTTCAACTTGCAATCTTCATAAAAGCTGCTTATAATCCTTTTATATACATGGGCTGGCATTTACTCAGGTGTAATGAGACATGGTGCAGAACCACATATACAATATATCTGGTTCTACACCTTGCTCTCCCCCACTTGCTACGTGGGGGACATCTTATGGGGTGGTGACTTCTTAAAGAATTTCAGTCTGTTTCATGTGGACACAGTATTTGAGTACAAGAATGTGAATCACATTTCCTATTCCACTTCTCTATAGAAATTTAGGATAACAGTCTTCTTCCTCTTTATTTTACCTGTTTTTGTTCATCTCCCATCCTAACAATGCTGGAAAAGTCACTCTGTGGGTATAGAATTTAAAATGTAATAGCTACTGCTGTAATACTTTTCAAAAAGTTATACCTTTTTCATGATTTATAAATAGGTATGATTGAGGCCATGTCTTTTATTCATTTTCAACACTATATATTGCCTTTTAAATATTCACCATATTCACAGGCAAGGGTAAAATATCTCATTTTCAATTTGCATATGTTTAGTTTTAGGGGTGTGTGTGTGTGTATCTCTAGAGAGAAAATTGTTAGGTCATATTCTTTTGGATTTAATAGGCTTTTTTGTATTTGGTTTGTAGTATCTGTACAGCATGAATGTTATCCCTTTATCATCCATGTTGCGAATATTTTTGCCCAACTGAAGTCTTAAATTTCTTTTACATAGAGAATTATTCTTTTTTTTAGTAGTGTTTGCCACTTAAGAAAAATAAACTTGAGAGTTTATCATGTTTAGACCTTATTGTAGAATTGTAAATTTTTTCTCATGTATCTTTTTTAAAGAAATTTTTTAAATATTTTTTAGTCCTCGGCGGACACAACATCTTTGTTTGTAGTGTGGTGCTGAGGATCGAACCCGGGGCCGCACACATGCCAGGCGAGCGCGCTACCGCTTGAGCCACATCCCCAGCCCCCTCTCATGTATCTTTTAGTGACTCTATTTTAAACATAAATAACTTAGCATCTGTCTTCCTATTTCCATGAATTTGCACTTGCTCCTTTGGTTCCTGACTTAGAAATTAGGATGTATATGAAATTGTTCCTCAAACTCTTCATATTGCAGGTGAGGAGACTGAGGCCCCCATAATCTCCCCAAAGCCATACTCAACTTGTTTCTGGTAACACTGAGACTCAACCCCATTGTTCCCTATTTTTAAAGTTCTTGCCATTCCATTTGCAGTGTGTACAAGTGGGCACTGGATTGAAATGTACCCTTTTAACCTTTGGGTGCCTGTTGTGTACTACCAGAACAAGGCACTGGTGATAAAACTTCTGAACGAAGTTGATGCAGCTTCTCACAATTTTGAATTCCAAATGTTTAATTATTGCTATGAGAGCTGAGGGAAATGAAATCATTGGAAAGGTGGAGAATAGTGGGGCATAAGAGGTTGCTTAGAGTCGTCAGAAGCTCTCCTAAGGAAGTGAGACTTGAAAAAGCAGCCAGTGGAAGGGTTCAGGGAAAGGATGCTCTAAGCAGAGAAAATAACATTAAAATAACATTAACAAAACTTGGAGTAGGGAGAGAGCTTGGCAGTTGGGCAGGTTTCGGGTATAGCAGTGGATGAAAATGTGGGCAGGTGTGAACATTTTGACCTTGAAATGTCGGTTGTCAGGTTGCTGTTGTACTCTCAGCCTTTTTGAATACTTCTCAGGTAACTCTGACATTTGTCTTGTAAAAATGTATACTGTTCA
The DNA here is from genome assembly GCF_021218885.2 of Marmota monax. Classification (NCBI taxonomy): domain Eukaryota; kingdom Metazoa; phylum Chordata; class Mammalia; order Rodentia; family Sciuridae; genus Marmota; species Marmota monax. Next base: position 9,402,456 of record NW_026692321.1, on the reverse strand, counting down.
TTCCTTTCCCAAACCACACAGCTGGAAAAATCCAGCGATAGACTTTATTTTCACATGGTTCTGTGAAATCTTCTTGTAATGAAAACACATCTTTATCTGGGTCAAAACAAGTGCCGAGTTTTCTGGAGTTACTGTTTATAACTAGAAATAATAATACAAACAAATCCCTTTTAGAAGGAACTTGCTTTAGACAGAAACAGAATGTACTGCATATGTCCCTTTATCCCATCAAAATGAAATAAGAGGGAAAAATCTGTTCTCAGGTGAGACAATAGTAATAGAAAAATGTTTGCAGCATTTTCTCAGCACATAAATATTTTTTAAGGCAAAGTTGTCGTCTTGCTGGTTTTTATGTAGCATCTGTGCATATGTAGGTTTTTGAGTTGTTTATCATTTTGTGTCTGCTTCCACATTTGACTTTTTAGCTATCTGAAGACATGGAACTGTTTTTCATCTTAATCTCATTGTGTTTAAGAACTTTTTTTTTGAGTTTATGTAGTTTCTTGGTAGGACCGAATAAAGTTAGACTCTCCTGTGTTCAAGGACCTCTCAGATTTTTTAATATACTTTTTAACTATTGATAGTAAAAATGAACTCATTGTTACCTGGCATACTTTGCTCATATATACAAAATATATTACTGAAGGCAAGGGGAGTCTGACTTCTACACAGTACCTCTTTCAGGTAGAGAAAAGAACCCAGTTGTATAATGCATATTTAATTGGTGTTCTTTAAGGATAGTTGTGTAAACAACATAGTAGGTGATCAATACTATGAAAGATGTATGTACGGCATATTTGGTGCACTAGACGAGACCAGTCAGCTTCAAAGTGTCAAGGAAGGAGGAGGTAACAGGTTAACTAGGCTTACAAGGATGAGTAAGACTGGAGAGAAACAGTCCAGGTAAAGGCATCCATGTGTGTGAAGGGCAGACGTGGTATGTGTGGGTGGTGTTAGGGGTGTGATACAGCGTATACGATAGGGCTTTCTGTAAGGGCCTTTCCTGTATAGTGAGGCCTTGAGACTTGGTTTTGTTGGGAATGAAAAAGCCATCAGGGATTTTAAAGTAGCAGAAGGATTTGATTTGTTCATTTCTATTTTAAAATGTTCTTTGGGTAGTGGAGGGAGAGAAAGACTGAAGATGGGAAGACCAGTTAGGAAGCTATTTTATAAGAGTTAAAAAAAAAAAAAATGATAAAAACTGACCTGGGATAATAGCAAATAACTACAGAGAAGGCCACAAACTTCTGAAAATTATTTTTCCCTGTAGTTCCCATTGATCAGCCTCTCCCCATCCCTTCCTTCCCTCTTATCTCCCCAGCTTCTGATGATCTCCTGAAACTTGAAAGTAAAATGGAGGTTAACTTTTTTAGATTTCACCTGAGTGAGATCATGCAGTTCTTGTCTTTGCTTGCTGTTTTTCACTTAACATAATCTCCATCCATTTTGTCACAAATGACAGGATTTTTTTTATGGCTGAATAGTTTTTAATGTACACATGCATTATATTCATTCTTCACTTGTTTCCATTTAGATTGTTTCCATTTGTTGACTGTTATGAATGACATTGCAGTATACATGGAAGTGCAGATGTCTCTTTCATACACTGATTTCATTTCCTGTGGATATGTGTAGGTAGGAATAGGATTGCTGGATCATATGGTAGTTCTACTTTTAATTTCTTGTGCTAATTTACATACCCACCAACAGTGTGCAGAGTTCCCTTTTTTACATCATTGTCAGGAGGACATGATTTTGAGAAAACGGAAAGTGTGTGGGTTTTTTTTTTTTTTTTTAAATCAAAGAAGCACAGGGGACTCCTGTCCCAGAGGATGCAATTCTGCCATCAGGGAGAAAAGAGGGTTTTTAAAGAAGCTATTCCAAGTCTGCATTCAAGATGTTCTCTGTAGGGGGATTGTGATTCATTGGTTAATTTGGGATAGGGAGAAGAGGGGGAAAAATGCCCATTTTAAGATAAACCAAGATGGTGGAGCGCAAGGGCTGCTTTATTCAAAGCATAAAATGAATCATTGTCACAGAACTTGCAATCCTCCTGCCTCAGCCTCTCAAATCACTGGAATCGGAGGCATGTGCCACCTTCCTTCGCACATTTTTTCCTTGATTGCTCTGGTTAGGACTCATAGAACTATGTTGAAAAGTAGTGTAACTAGGCATCCTTGTCTTATTCCACTTATTAGAAAGCTTTCAGCCTTTTACTACTCAGTGTAATGTTAGCTGTTGGCTTATTGTATATGACCTTTATCATATTGAGGCCATATACCTAGTTTGTTAACTGCTTTTATGAAAGGATGTTGAACTTCCTGTATTCCCCCCCCCCCCCCCCCGCCCCTCAAAATCCCTTTGGTTATTTGGACCTTTTGTTTCCATACAAATTTTAGGATCTTTTTTTCCCCCCTACTTTGTTTCTTTTGAGGTGATCATATGGTTTTTGTCCTTTGTTCTGTTGAGGTGGTATTTATGTGGGTGGAACTATCCTTGTATCCCTGGGATGAATTCCAATTGATCATGGTTAATGTTTTTAATATACTGTTGAATTTGGTTTGTTAGCATTTTTGTTGGATTTTTTTTTCAGCAAGGATACTGGCTTGTAGTTCTCTTTTGTGTGCTGGTCTGGTTTTGATATCAGGCCTTGTAGAATCTGTTTGGAAAAATTTCCTTCAATTTTTTTTGGGGGGCAATAATTTAAAGAGAATTAGTTCTTTAAATGTTTGGAACTCAGAGGTGAAGCCATTTATACTGGGCTTTTCTTTGGGAAGCTTTTTATTACTGATTCAGTCTCATTACTTATTAGTCTGTTCACATTTTCTGTTCATGACTCAATTTTGGGAAGGAATATGTGATGCCATAACTCCAGGTTTTGTTTGAGTACTCTGTTGGTTTGCTGTCTGTTCATACTAGAGAGCTATCTAGGCACAACTTTGTACCAGTTCTGCAGTTGTTTTGCTGAGCATGAACTGGGGGAATACCTAACAAGGGTACTGCATCACCTCAAGCCTCTCTGTGGGACTGTAGTAGACCCAGACACCTTATCTAGAGCCACTGGGAAATCTCCCAACTCTGGGCAGAATCACTATGGAGAGGCTAGTCCCAGGCCCCTAAGCTACACCTATGGCTACCCAAACTGCCAAGCTGTTTCACACAGAGCCTGTAATCCACCAAGACCAGCCCAGCACTGGGTAGCCCAAGTCCTACACTGCTCTCGTTGCCTATCACCAGAGTCTTTTTATGGCTCAAGCTGGCTGCAGTTAGCCACAGGTAATCCTGGTCAGGTTAGGCTTATGATATACTGGGGCTATATGTCTTCTCCTGTGTCAGAGCTGTGGCCATTCAAAAGCCTATTGGTGAGGACTGTTAAGATCTCTCCAGTGTTACGTTTCACCATCCTGGCACTGCATTTCAAGGCCAAGTTCTGTGCTGATTGCCTTGTCCTACTGTCAGTGAATGAATGGCATTTTGCTCTAAACTGTGCTGTCCAAGGTGAGTAGTGATAGTGAAGGTAGTTCTTTGTCTCCAAGTCTAACTCTAAGCTGGCTTGTGCCTGAATCTCAGCCACAAGAATCTGCATGGTCTCAGGGGTGATCCAGGCCCATGCTATGGGTTGGCAGGGATGCAGGCTGAAACATGACTCCATCCTACTAGGGTACAAGTCTCTGCTGGTGTTGGGCAGGTTTAAGCAGCTCCTCTGCAAGCACTGGCCTTGAGGATAGCTGTGGTGCCTGAAGGGGATGGGATGTGGAGACAGTCCCTTGGCTACCAAGGCTGATGCTACTGAGTTATACCTGAGTTTTACAGCTTAAGGTCTTGGGAGTCTGAGGGATTGGTGTGCCAGGCACACTCCAAGGCTGGCAGTGATGCAGGCCAAAACTCGAGTCTGTCCCACTGGTGCAGTTCTCTGCCTGATGCCAGTACAGATATGGAGGTTACACCTGTGAGCTGATTTAGGTATATGGCCTTTGGGGTTTACCTTGGCTTTGAGTCTCGAGCTCCAAGACTAAAGATCTGTGCTAGTTTTCATGACCTGCTTCCTAGTTGGTGGTAGTTTTTTTTTTTTTTTCCTGTTGCCCAAGGTTGGAGGAAGGGTAGTAGAGGCAGTTTACTTGCAGCCTGGCTAATGCAGTTCCAGTGGCTCAGTTTGTGGGTATTGACCTGGGGGGTAGAGTCATGGGTCTCTACTTGGCACTGGACTTCAAGTCTAAGGCCTGGACTTAATTCCCGCTTCTCTACCGAGTGGGAGGCATCTCTTTGAATACTGCTTGGAGTTGGGACTGAGGGTGGTGTTGAGGCTTGTGCCTCTGTTCCTGGCTAGGTAGACACAATCTTATAGATGTAATTTTTTTTCTCTAAAAGGACAGCTTCTTAGAGCCATTCTTTTGTCTGTAGAAATCTGTTTTCTTCGAGTAACTGGCTCAAAATATGCTGAAGAGGTTGGATTTGGGGTGGCCTATTTTTCTCTCCCACAGAAGCAGTCCTAAGGCCCTGACCAAGAGGCAGCATGCCATAATGAGAAGTGCTCTGTGTGGGCAGGAAGGATGCTGAGGTTCCAGGTTTTTTCTGCTCTTGACCCGTGGTGGTACCCTAAGTCGCTTGATTATTTGGAATTCTAACAAGAGGGTGTTTATCTCACCTATCTCTTCAGCTCTGAGATTCTAATGAGGGGAAATAGAAGCCAGTGAAACACACAAACTTCAAACAAAACCTAGAGTTTAGAGTTTCATAACCTCTTTTTCCCCTCATTGCTAATATCCTTCCTATTTAAAAATTCAGAGAAAAAAAAATCCCAGTGTTGGATTATTAGGATTACTTTAAGGTGTTGCTTATAAAAATCTTAGTTATATTATTGACTAAAAACTGCTCTGGTGCATTTTCTAAGTATGTGTGCATCTGTATGGAATTCCTTTTTGTATTTTCTTGGCATCTGTATTTGATATATTTAAAGGATCTGTTAAGCTTCTCAAATTTCGCTTTCAGAGGGGCCAAACTCATTGGATTTGAATTATTTTCTAGACTTTTGCTCTATTTTATTTTTGAGGCATATTTCTGAGCCTTTACCAGACACGAGAGTATGTTTAGCATTCATCAGGCCTCTGGTGTCAGGTTTTGCTTCTAAAATAAATGGGGCAGAATATTTGATTTATATTTTACTTGAAATGGATTTCTTGGAACTGTTTTCTATTGAATGAAATTCTAGAAATCCTTAGATAACGTAATATAGTTGAATACTATAGTTGCAGTGACTAAAATGTTAACTATCATTATGACAATGTTAAAAGCACCTCTTTTCATTCTAGTTCCAAAAGATCCGAAACCCCAGTGGAGACGGGTAGCATGGAGTTATGATTGCACACTCCTGGCCTATGCTGAAAGCACAGGAACCGTGAGGGTATTTGATCTCATGGGAAGTGAACTGTTTGTCATTTCCCCGGTATGTATATTCCTTCAACCTCTGACATTAGTTGTCTGTTGCTTTCTATGTATAGGTGACTGAATGGATGCATGTGACCGTAGGTGAAATACAAGTAAATATAAATCAGAAAAACCTAATGAACTTGCTTGGCATGGTGGTTCATGCGTTTAATTTTAGCAACTTGGGAGGCTGAGGCCGGTGGATTGCAAGTAGTGCCTCAAAAGATTGAAAAAAAAAAAAAAATGGCTGGGGATGTAGCTCGGTGATAGTGCCCTTAAGTTAATCCCCAGTACCTCCCTGCCAAAAAAAAAAAAACTAAGAACTTAAGATACCCCAAAACTTAGAAGTCTATATCTATGTGGTATTCCTTATATTTACAAGGCATTATACAAATTGAAAACCACCTGGTAAGTAACTACTAAATAGAGATTATTAAAAACAAGACTGTTGAGACCTAGGGATGTATGAAATAAAGGTGTTTTTTGAGCCTCATTACACAGGCTACCCAGAGAAGGAAAAACTAAGTCTTGGAACAAGTTCCCACAACTTCCAGCAACAAGGCTAGGTAGGAATTTGAAAATGTCTGCTGAACCTGGAGCTCTGTATTTTCATAAACTTTGGGGAAGGAAAGCACAATTCTTACATTGAACTTCTGTTGCCTCTAGAGGAGAGAGAGCAGTGAAGGAGGGGAAGCTTGGGACAAGAGGTCAGACCACAAGGAGAAGTAATAGTTGCTTCTGGATTGGTTGGAGTAACAGTCCAGAAACAGGGCCTGGTGGGCAGCCATGATGGGATTTAAGTCAAGGTTTCAACCTAGAGTTGATTTTTGTCCACATCTGTTCATTGACTAACTTCCCTTACCTCTCCAACACCCTTCCATTCTCTGACCCTCCTAATTAATTTCAGGATATCTTAATTTTTTTTTATTTTTACTATGAGATTTAACCTTGGGGTGCTGTACTCCAGCCCTCCTTTTAGTTTTTGTTTTGAAGATAGCGTCTTGCTAAGTTGCTGAGGTTGGCCTTGATCTTTTGATCCTTCTGCTTCATCCTCCTCTGTCACTGGGACTATAGGCATGCATCACAGCATCTGGCTATAATTCTTTTGTCATGGTGCAGACAGTTGTACCCTAGACTGGAACAACTAGAGTTTGTTACCTTTAAAAGGGATAGAAATTGAAAGAAGTGGACGGGGAAAAAATAATGGTTGGGGGAAAAGTAAACCACATGTATTTCTTGGCTACTTTATATTAATGACTAAGTCTATTCTCATTTAATATTCAAAATTACCCTTTGAGTACGTTGGGAAGATATTATTCCCATTTTACAGTTTAGAAAACCCAGTCTGGAAGTAAAATGACTTTCTCAGGGCAGCCCAGTTATTAATCTTGTTTTAGTGATCTAGTGCTTTTTAGTTTATATCCTTTTTCCTCAAGTGAAGGTACAGGGCAGGTAGAACAGTGGTTCTAACTCTGGCTAATCAACTGGGAGTTTTATAAGGAAAATAAAAACAAAACCAAAATGCACTACACGATTGCCCAGGCTCTACTGGCATTTGTATCTAGTTGATCTGTGTAGGAGCTGAGGATTAATATTTGTAAGATTTCAGCTTACTCAGAGAGGTAGAGCTGAGACCATTTTTTTTTTTTTTAATTCAAAAATAATGAATGGAAAAACTTGGAAAAAGTGCTTTGGCCTCTATTATGGAAATCCTTTAGAACCACATGAAGGAGTTTAGATTACTAGTTTCTAGACTAGTCTATTAGGAATATAATACAAGGGGTGTGTGTATAAATATATATATATTCAAATGTAATTTTAAAATCTTATAGTAGCTATAATAAACAGGTAAAATTTCTTTGGTTTATTGAGCCTTTATGTTCAATAAACCAATCTCAACATGTAATCATAAGTGTTAATGAGATTTCTTTCCTCTGTACTAAATCATTGAAATTTTATGTATATATTTATATTTATAGTATCTCATTTAGAACTTGCATGTATCAGGTGTTCAATGAGTGGCTCTAGACTACGAGATACCATTTAGTGTTGGAGAAAAAACTTCCTCTACTCTCAAATCTAGTAGTTGGGAGACTACAAATTAAACTGACAAGACAGATTAACAGGAGAAATAATACACAAATTTTATTAATGCTTTTGCATGCCTGGACCTTCATAAAAAACTGAACTAAAGGAAGTAGACATGGGGGCTTATATACTATCTTAATAAAGGTCTATAAACTGTGGGAAAGTGCCTAGGAAATGTGAAATTAAATAACCCTCATCTTCCATTAGTTAATGAGGTCTGTTTCTGCAACTCATTTTGGTATGACTTGCAGTCCCTTCCTGGTGCAGAAGCACTTTTCTAAAGAGAATTTTGCCTTTTCAGGCAGTAAGGAGATGGCAGAGAACTTTGCTGCATCCCTTGGTTCTCAGTTGCCTTCTGATCAAAATGATTCTATGCCTAAGTGGCATATTTTGTAGTGACATATTCTGATCAGCTCTAAGGGAATAAACTTTATTATGCATGCTTCCCAAGGTGCTCAGACCTTCATGTATTTAGCAGTATAGCCTGGGAAGTAATTGGAGTTGGTTTTGTTTTTAGCCTAGGATACTGCTAGCAGTAGAAATTAACACTTGAAAGCTTAGAGTTCGGAGTCTGTGGTGGCCCTTCCTTCCTCCTGACCTTCTCACCCTTCCGCCTTTCTCCCTGTGAATAGAAATTTACTTAACCTGTGTGACCATATCAAAGAGGCTGCTGAGGTTGGGAAAATTGGTCTAGATTAGGGTGTCAAAGCCAGTGTCTTGGATATCCTCCAGTTAAGCATGTATTAACTTTTATCTACTATTTTAGTAACTTAATTTCTGTCTTCTACAGGCATGTAGTTTTGTAAGTGATTTGAGCTATGCCATTGCTGGGTTGATATTTTTAGAATACAAAGGAAGTGCACAGTGGTCTGCAGAACTCCTGGTCATCAATTACCGAGGAGAACTTAGAAGTTACCTTGTGAGGTAAAAATGTACTTTGGGAAGTCATATTTGATGCAATGTTTATTTCTCTGGTTTACTGTCAGATGTATTTTTTCTTTCAGCATGTTATGAAAAATTGCAAATACGATAGTTGAAAGAACGGTGTGTTGAACACACATTTCACATTGGATTCTATACTTAGGATTTTATATACTTGCTATATCACTTTTTTGACCATCTGTCCCTCTGTCTCTAGCTATTAATCTTGCAGTGTATTTCAAAATAAGTTGGAGACATCAGCACTCAAATATTTTAGCATGCATTTCATTAATTAGAATTCCATATTTGCTTAGAATTTTCTTTTCAGGTAAAAATGGCATACATTGTAAAGCACAAATCTTGTACCCACTGGTGAATTATGATAAATGCACATACTTGTGCTGTTCAAATCCTTCTCAAGATACAGAAAATTGCTATCATGCAAGAAAGTTCCTTTGTACCTTTCCCAATGTTACAGGGCTCAGGCCTTACAGTGAGGCAGCACAAAGACCCCCCCCCATTATTGTGATCAAAGCAAAGATTTCATACATGTCACTCAGAGTAACAGGCATGAGATTACTGAAGGGGGATAGGAAAAAGGAGACATTCTCAAGGGAGAGAGTGGATCCTCTCGGAACAAAGGGACTGTGTGCCTCTCCAGCATTCCAGTTTTATTGGAGATCCTAGAGAAGTTTCCATACAGTCCTGTCCAGGTGTACCTCTTGACTTTTGACGTGAGACTTTGAAGTCCCCACTGTCAGGAAAACTCTAGGTCATTTTGGCCCATGCTGACTGGTTCTAATTGGATTCCTTTAAGTTGTAGATGGCCCATTAACTTTTATTTATTGTGGTGCTGAGGATCAAACCCATTGCCTCACATGTGCTAGGCAAGCGCTCTACCACTGAGCTACAACTCCAGCCCCCAGTCTTATAAATTGACATTTAATGATGTCCTTGTGGTTTAATGGTATTTATTTTTTATTTACCTTCTTAAATTTAGTGTGGGAACAAATCAGAGCTACCAAGAAAGTCACAGTTTCAACTTCAGTACCTATTATCCTCATGGAATAAACGCTGCTGTTTACCACCCTGGTCATAGGTAAGCAACCATTTGCTCTGATACTTAGTGGAATATTGGGTGAATATGGAAATCTTGATTCAGTGAGAAGAAATGGTCTATCCTGATTCTTTCTTTGGCTGCTTCATTCCACACTTTTGTGTATAGCTATGCCTAATATCTGTAATATTGTTGTAGTCATCTTCTGATATTTTATGCTTATCTCCCTGGCGAACTGAGCTTCTCTAAGCCAGATAGGGCACTGGGAATACTCGTTAAGGAATTTCTTTCCTCTAGCCCTCTGGATCTTTTCTTTTTGTAAGATGAGTATTATACCTAATTCTTGGCATTGAGAGAACTATTAAAGTACTGCATATAAAGTGCTTTCACACAGAAGGCCCTCAGTAGATGTTACTTCTTCTTTCCTTGCAGATTGGTGCTAGATTGGCTGAATATAAGTTGCATAGTTCCTTCCAATAATTGCAACATTCTTCAGGGATTCCACTTCTCCATTATTTGCCATCTACATTGAAGTTTACTAGGAGCTTTTGGCATTTTCTCCTTCCAGTGATTTCTCCTCTTTAATTTTGAGAATGAAATTTACATATTTCATAAGTTAGCCAAGGTAATTGTTTGATTCTCTAAATTGAAAGAGTGTCAAATTTTCAGTTAGGTGAACCTAACTTGAGTTTTGAATTTTGTGACTAATTTGTTTTTTGGTTAGTCTTTAAACTTTCTGACCCTCAGGATACTTAATTCTTTATCGATTGAACATGTGTGCAAGTTTTGTGTACCATTCAGTCATAGGTATCTTTCCATAATTTTATTTTTATTCTGCAAAAGAATACATACCCCTACCCCCATACTGAAATGCCCTTTGTGCTCTTCCCTGATGCCATCCTCAGTGTCCTCCCAGAGATAACCACTGTACCGAATTTCGTGTGCATCATCCTCTGCTGCTTTATCACTTATTCCTAGTTTTGCTGTTTGACTTTATATAAGTGGAATCACACAGAAGACATCGTAGGTATTTCTTTGACTTGCCTTTTGATTTATTTTATCTTGTTCACTTATTTTTTAACTATGAGAATATTTTATTTTCTGAATAATATGTAACATTTATCCATTCTCCCATAGATGAAAATGTTTCCAGGTTTTTTTGATATAAACACAAATATAGTGGTTAAAAAAAACTCACTGTACACTTAGCACCTTCTGTGTGATATAGTATCTAGGAGTGGAATTGCTGACAGGTTTAGGATGTACTTTCTCAAACAAATCTACGAAAAGTCAAGTATTTTCCTTACAGCTTATAACGTTGTACAGCCCCATCACCAGTCTGAAAGTTTCTTTCATTCTCGATGATGATCTTGATGTTGGGAATGATGTCAGACTTCTAAATATGTGTTGATTTGTTAACGATAAAAGAATCTTACCATGGTTTCAATTTGCATTTTTTTGGTTGCTGTTTGAGGTTGTACAACTTTGTTATTGGCCACTCTATTGTGATTTATAAAATAATTCATCCTTTTTTGTTGGGTAGTTGATGTTGACATTTTTGTATGATCTGTATAGTAATTTTGGATCTGTTATATGCATGATCTCGAGATTAATTTTTTACCATTTTTATTAGATTTACTTTAATATTTGAAATTATGTGCATATATCAAATAGTTTTAAATAGTTCTAAAAACTGACTAACTAAATTGGTGTCCACTTTTAGCGGCATCCTTCTGGTTGCTTTCATGCATCTAAATAAAATGCTTCCATTGTTTTTGATTTACAGCTTTGCATTTTTTTTCCCCTTGGAAAATGGATACTAAGCTTCTTATTCACTTTACCACATGCATGCACACTAATTCTTTGCTTGGTCTCTAATATTACACAATTTGTAGGATGAGTATTATACTTAGATATTTGCAGGTGAGATAAGTTTATGTGGCTTTCCATGATTGCTTTTCAATGTTATTTTTCAGTAAATATTATTGATGTCTTATTGCTGTCAACTATTCCAGGTGCTTGGGATGTGTGTTCCTTATGAAACTAGCTAGGATAGCAGATAATGAATGATGAACACACAGTATGTGGAGAGCTGATAAGTGCTATGGCAAGAAAATGATCAGAGATGCAGATTGGAAATGTGGAGAGTAGGCTTAGGTGACAGTTTTGGGTGGGAGGTCTCTGTTCTCCTTGAAATTTATTTTCCCAAAGACCTGTGAAAAGTGAGGGTAGTTATTTGAATATCTGGGAGAAGAGGATTTCATGCAGGGGAGGAACAAATGCATAGGTCCTGAGTTGGAAGTGTGGTCTGCATTTTCTAGGAACAGCAAGGAAGTGAGTTTGGATGAAGCAGATTGAATAGAGTAATAAGTGGAGGTCAGAAGAGTAATGGTCATTGCTGAATCCTGCAGGGCTTTGCAGGCCACTCAGACATGTGTTCTTACTTTTTGCCTATGTTCTCCTTACAGTTAATATTCTAGTTGCTCAACAGATTTACCCCTAAACTCACTCTGCTGGGTGTAAGTCTCCCTTCAGTACATCACATACATTAGTGGTGTGAAGTTTCACCTTCTTAAATTGGTATCTCAGAATTTTCTGATCTGCTCCCATTTAGATTTCTGCCTGCTGCATAGCGATTGTCTTGGAACTTTACCCTCATCCCAAGAATTTTTTCTGTTTTGTCAAAACTTTCCTGAATCATTTTTTTTTTCTTCAGATTTATCTCACTATTTTGGCGAATCTCACAACTTGCTATAACACCTCATGAAAAGGCACATGGGAGTATATTTTTTGAAGTCACAGATGCCTGAAAATGGTGTTATTCTATTTGCATGCTTAATTGATAGTTGGACCAACAGAATTGTAGGATGGAAATGATCTTCCCTTATAATTTGAGAGGTATTGCTGAATTTTTTTTCCTAGCTTCCAGTATTAGTCTTAAATTTTTAGATTCTGGAATGAAGCCCATTCTTATTTTTCTGTTTTTCTGGAAGTTAAGATTTTTTTCCCTCCTGTGTTCTGAAATTGGACCATGCTATGACTTGGACTAGGTTTTTAGTATCTACCACTCTGGCCCCTTAGTTTGGTTACTTGTAATCCCTACATTTTGTTAGAAATACCAGATTGCCATGAGGAATCAAACACATGCAAAGCAAACTTTACTTTTGCAGAAGGGTATACTACTGAAGAGTCTGGCAAGAACCACACTTGGTACCCTGTCTGGGTTTTTTTTTTTTAATAGTGCGCCTTGTACTAAATCCCTATGTCAACCATCCAGAAGTGATTCCTCATGTCACACTGTAGTACGAGAGATGCTAGCTCTTCTGTAAATCAGAACTATAGTACCACAGGTGTAAGCAGAAAAGATGGTGATCATGGTGCACTTGCTGCCATTAGCACCTACAAAATAAATGGCCCATAGCTAGCCGCCTCATTCTTATAAATCAATGATGGTCATGGAGACTTTGCTGACACAGCACAGGAAAACCAGGTAACCCTCATAATTGCTTAAATGCAGCTGCTCCTCTTTTTCCACGCTCCATATCCCACATGTGTGCATCTGGTTTACCAAAACATCATCTCTCCCAAATCACAGCTAAGAACCAGAGAAATTTAGTGTTGAGTTTTCTTGCCTTCAGTGGAAAGACCACTAGAAAGAGGATGGGTGTGGAGTGCCAGGTCATCATATCCTCACCACAGCCTACCTTGGAACTTAAGTGACAAACTTCTTCCTTGCTTAAGCTAGCAAAGCATTGTGACACAGGAGGGTGCAGAATCTGTGCTAGAATCCAGATCTTCCAAGCCTCGACTCCATTCCCATACGGTATATACCTGCCAACTTTGGCTTTCTTTCCTTTTTCACCCCCCACGAGTAGCTACACTACTGAACACAAGTGCTCACAGATGTGACTTTCCAGGGGAGGTGGTGTCATGGCCAAGTCAAAAGAGGTCTTTACTGCAGGTAGATGTGTCTTCCTTCATGCTTGGGTTGCAGAGGTCTTATCTCCAGACTGGTATGCCACACATGTCAGACACTGTTCCATGGAGAAGTGTCTCAGATGTCAGTTTTGGGCTTGGGGTGTAGTTGGGAAGTAGACTGCTTGCAAGTGTGTGAAGTTCTGGGTTCAGTTCCTAGTATTCTAAGCTTCAGTTCTATGCTTCTACAAGGGACTGTCACAGGCCAATTTGTGGAAATTGAGAAATTTGGCTTCATGATATCCATTTCCTCTTGGTACTCAGGTTAGTTTTTCTTGATGCTCAGTCTCTACCTGTGTTTATCCTAACTCAGCACTGCATCTTGCTCTGATAAGAGGAGTTCTGGTTTACAATGTATGTGATTGGCTAATTTTAAAATTGGGGCTGGTAGAGGGAAGGGCTATAGTTAAAATGGGTGTGATTGACTCTTACGTCTCAAAGCTAAATAATATATTCTAAAAATGGACCGCAGGACTTTTCTATTTCTCACAACCCCCTCCCCCCGCTTTTCTTTATACCTCTCGGTCTCATTTTATTTTTGTTCTTGTACCCTCTGATATTGCCACCCATCGTAGAGATCTTAACTTTGAGTTGGAGATCACCCATAATGAGTTCTCCCTTTTTAGCAGTTTGGATAGCTGCCCAATAATACTCAGCATTTGGCAAATTCCTTTCCCGCTTGGTGGAAGCTTGTCTTCTTTCCAGGTCTTGATTGAAACCAAGTCACAAGGCTGAAAGTGATGAATTGTGAACCCTAGAGAAGTCTGAGCAGCAGCTTATAATAATCATACCAGCCAAAATAAAAAAAATCCACCCAAAAAGGTCACCTATTCGAGGTTAGAAAGATTTGTAGTTCCCAGATTCACTAAGAAACTATTGACTTTGACAGAGCTTTTTGTGAAAATTTTCAGGCACTCTTGTATTTAAAAACAAAAAACAAAAAAAAAAAACCCTTTATAATCTAGTTTTGCTTATTTTCTGAAGGACTAACAAATGTACATCTGAAGTAAAAATAAGAGCCATTGTCTTTTTTAAATGTCCATGTATGGCTGTGTTTTAGTTATACTTTCCTGCCAGGTGTTTAAGGCTGTTTGTCAAAAATTGTCCTTTTTCCTATCTACTGTTAGCTGAGATTTGTCAGGGAGCAATCTTGGGAACTTGTGAGAAGCCAACTGGCTCCTTTAGCTTTTCCTCTACTAGTTGTGACATCTGCCAGGATGGGTGAGGGTCTTGCTGAGCACATGTGGTTTCCCTTAATAAGAGCATCAGGGGCATTTCCCTCTCCAGTGACCCTTTTATCTGCAGAATTCTGGTTGGCATTCTGTGTTCTAGGGTCCTCATGATCCTGCTGACAGGGAGGTTGGGTGGCTCAGTGGAGTTGGAAGGCCTTTAGAGGGGTCCTGTTGTTCCCTGGATCCTGGCTGACCTTAGAGGGCAAAGGCCAAAATGTTGGCTTTTTCCTTGGCCCTTTTACTTCTAACTTTGGTTTCCAGGTTTGGGCTTTAAACATCTAGGGGGTCAGCTTCACCAGTCTTCAAGTAGGAGTAATGAGTTTTAACTTTTCTTTAGAGAATTTTTTTATACTAGTTTTGATGGACACAACATCTTTTATTTTTTATGTGGTGCTGAGGATCGAACCCAGTGCCCTGCGCATGCCAGGCGAGCGTGTTACTGCTTGAGCCACATCCCCAGCCCATGGGTTTTAACTTTAATGTCAATAATTAATTGGGGTCAGTATTCATACTAGAAGTCAGCGTTATATCCTGTCATATCCTGCTTATTGTCTCAAGTTAGATTGCAGAAGCACAGCTTGTAATAGAACAAATACCAGCAGGCTGTAGTTCTAAAAAGTTTTATAAGGAAATACACAATGAAATTAATAAGAGCAAAACACATATTCAGCTTGGGTAATAGCTGTGAATCAAGAAACAGTGTGCTACTGAACCAAGAGCACACTCTTCTACCGAGCTGTCAGCCCTTTGTAGAAACTGCAAGTCTCAAGCCTTGACCATATTTGTTGCTCCCAGACCACAATGATTGTTAGGTTTTTTTCCTTGACAGTAACCTATTTCTTTATGCTCACATATTCTTTGATACAGTGTTTTATTATGTTGAAACAAAGTTTACTCTTGGTCAAGTTTTTTTTTTTTGGGGGGGTTCAGTTCAACTGATGTTTTCTTTAAACCTAGCTATTAATTAATATCTTCCTCATCGTATATATTTATCACCACATAGCCAGCCCCTCACCAGGGGCTTCCTGTGCAGGAGGGGATAAGCCACCAGAGAAAAGTATTCTAAAGTAATTAGTGAAGAAATAAGAGACAAATTCAGAATTAGTTTCAAGGGAGCTCCTGATAGGTTTCTTCCAGTCCTGATAGGAGCTGGAACAGAACACTTAAAAAAGGTTTTAAGAATTGGAGTCATTTTCTATTCTACTTAGCTGTACATGTCAGCAGAATGCATTTCAATTCATTGTACAAAAATGCACTGCAACATTTCGATTCTGATTGCATGGATGGTGTCTCTCTACACCATTTACAATCATACATGTACCTAGGGTAACGATGTCCATCTCATTCCACCATCTTTCCCATCCTTATAACCCCTTCTCATCCTCCCCTTTGACCAATCCAAAGTTCATCCATTCTTCCGTTACCTAGTATTATTGTGTTATGATTTGCTTCTTGAAATTGAGAAGGATTTGTTTATATATGGGTGCTTCATTGTTTGGGGCACAGATACTTATGATATGTCTTGTTGATGTGTGGTTCCCTTAAGCAGTATAAAATCTTTTTTTTTTTTTTAAGTTTTTTAGTCATAGATGGACACAATACCTTTGTCTATTTTGTACATGGTACCAGGGAATGAACCTAGTGCATACTACGCAAGCACTCTATCATAGCCACCCAGCCCCCAAAATGTCCTTTCTTTTCTGATGGATTTTAACCTTAAATCCACTTTATCTGATACTGGGATGGAAACCTCTGTTTATGTGGCCCATGTGAGTGATGTTTTTTCCCATCCTTTCACCTTCAGTGAGTGGATGTCATTTCCTATGAGATGAATCTCTTGAAGGCAGTGTATTGTTGGATCATTCTTTTTTCTTTTTTTGATCCACTCTGGTCATTACTGTTTATTATTTTTTATTTTTTTTAAACTTGAGTTGGTTTCTCCTTTGATTGTAATTTCCTTTAGCATAGTTCCTACCTTTGCTGATTTTCATGTCCTCCTAATGGAATATTTTTGCCAAGGATATTCTATAGTGTGGATTTTCTTGTTGAAAATTCTTTTAATTTTTGTCTTATCATGGAAGGTTATTTTGTCATCAAACCTGAAGCTTAATTTTGCTTGGTATAAGATTCTTGGTTGGCATACATTTTCTCTCAGAGTTGGTAAGTGTTCCAGGATCTCCTAGCTTTGAAGGTCTGGGTTCAAAAGTCTGCTGAGATCTGAATTGGTTTCTCCCTATATGTAATCTTGCGACTTTTAATCCTATCCTTATTCTGTATGCTAGGCATTCTCATTATAGTATACCTTGCTATGGATCTGTGGTAATTTGTACATTCGGTATCCTGTAAGCCTCTTGTATTTGATTTTTCAATTCTTCTTTGGGGTGACGGGCAGGTGGCTCTCCAATACTTTTCTTTTTAAAGGAAGAGCTTCAAAGGCAGGGACAAGGTTTCAGCAGGTGGAGTCTTTCATGGTGTCTGGTAGTCAATAGGTTGGCATCTTGAAGCCAGGCCTATCTCTGGGAGTCTGCAACAGGTTACCTCATCTCTGGTGCTGTGTGGAACCTGGGATAGCTGAATAGAACTCACATGTATCTGTCCATTCTTAACCAGCAAGATTGCCACTGGAAGTTCCCAGATAGCAGATTTTCCTATCCACTGGTTAAAATGATGGTTTGGTTCATACTGGCCATGGATAGCTGTCGACAGTTCACCTGATCTTGTTTTTTTTAAAGCCTAGCTATTAATATGTGTGTAATATATATTGTCTAGTATACCCTATATTTCTTTCACATTGTTAAGTTAGAAAGTAAGGGCCTTAAAACTGCAGATGTGGTGGATTCGGATAAAGGAGAGAGTACTTTTGTGAAGGATCAGAGAATCTTGACTTGTGGCACTTGTATTTGCTTTGGAGAATGGATATAGTCTGGACAGGATGGACATCCCAGATAAAGTGACAATAGGAAAAATGGCAAGAGGAAAGCAGTCATTATGTATCTGGGGAAATTTGAAGTGGTATAGCATGGCTGGCAGTGTAGTTGGAGGTGTGTGGGAGAAGGGAGAGGATATGCACTGCTTAGATATACCACACTTCATTTTGCAGTTTGACTATGTTTATGGTTTGAATATGTTCACTATAAAATTCATATGTTGAAACTTACTGGTCAATGTGGTGGTATGCACCTGTATTCTCAGCTGTGATCTTGAAGCAGGAGGATCACAAGTTTAAGACCAGCCTGGGCAACTTAGGAAGACCCTGTCTCAAAATCAGAAGGGTTTGGTGTATAACTGAGGTGGAACACTTGTCTCGCATGTGTAAGGCCCTATTCAATCTCCAATATTACTAAAACGGAACAAAAAATGGGGAATTTAAGAAGTAATTATGTCCTATGACTCCTCTTAAGAGTTGACGTAAGGCCCCTATCAGAGGCTTCATGTAGCCCTTGATTCTCTTGTCCTGTCCTCTGCCATGTGAAGATACATCAGTCCTCTTCTCTGGAGAAAACAGTAACAAGGTGCCATTCTGAAAGTAGACAGCAGTCCTTACACTTGCTGGCATGCTGGCATGTGTTAGCCTTTCTGGACTCCAGAAGTGAGACAGAAAATTTTTTCTTTAAAAAAATACCCAAGACTGGGAAATTTACAAAGCAGTATAAATGGACTGAGACATAACCCATAACTGCAATCTGAATGTTAGACATTGAAGGCAAGGAGTATGTGTTGTATAAGTCTGTAAAATTCTTGGCATCTAGTAAAGGAGCTCTATTTGTATGTTGACTAGTGCTCCCTTGGGGCACCTTAGATAAATAACAGTAACTTCTTCAGTAAAGAGAAGTTATCATTTAATTCTTATTTTTCTCTTCCCCTTTTATTTTTGTATTTGTTTTCTGTTTTCTGTATTTCTTTTCCCTTGTCCCATAAAGAGAAGGATGTTGTGTTTTCTGTGGCTGTGGAAAAATACCTGAAATAAGTCGCCTTAAGGAATGAAAAGTTATTCTGGCTCAGTTTCAGAGGTTTATTCTGGTTGGTTGATTTTTTTTTTTTTTTTTTTGGCCTATGGAGGCACCATACATCATGCTGGATGTGTGTAGTTGAGGAAATTGCCCATCTCATGGTGGCTGGGAAGTGAAGAGGAAGGGGCAGGGTCCCCAAACCCCTCCTTAGTACCTGCACCCAATGACCTAACTTCCTTCTAATAGAGTTCCTCTCTTGAAGCTTCCACCACCTTCCATTAGTGCCACAGGCTGATGACCAAGCCTGTTCCATATTCTTTGAGGGACATCTAAGATCCAGATCTTACTAGGTATTTTAATGTATTCGTCATGTACTGTTTTTCTTTAGTTTATTTCAGTGTCTTCTCCACTACATTATTCCAAAGTGAATGAATATTAGTGTTTCTAGTATTTTTCAGGAAGGCAATTACAGGTTTGTAATTGAGTACTTATTAGAGTACTTATTACATGATAATTCTAAGTCTGATTATATTACTGTAAGACTCACACTTTTTGGACCAGGATCTAAGCAATTGAGGGTATTTTTTTTTTTTTTGGGGGGGGGGAGTCTATTTATATAAAACCTTTAGAAAATTAAATATATTCTCAAACCAAGGAGGAGATTGCTTATTCTGCAATCATATATAACTTTTGATGGCAGTCAGCTTGCAGATGGATGACCACATTGTTTCTGAATGAAAATAGCTATAAAGCAAGGAATATGTATAAATGTCGGCTTGTAGGTGATAAACATTTTGCTAGATTGTTTATATTTTCCATTATGTGGTCCTTTTTAAATGAAAGGTGAAATATCACATTTTTATTTCCAGTTTCTCTAGTAAAGTTAACATGTGATATTTATCTACAAGGAATTTATAAATGAGAAATAAATCAGCCAGAGTGGAATTGGAATACATTGGTAATATATAAATTCAGGGTTTTATAAAATTCATAGTTTTTCTTGCTGTGAGCATTGTTGAAGAGGAAAAATTGAGTTGGTAAATTGGGTAATATAAAACAAAAACTAATTGAAGTATGGGATAAGCTTTGGGTATACTGACTGCTACCTATATGTTCTGACTGAGGCTGAATGAATGTATCTATGTCCTTAGGCATTTGGAGTATCTTATGCGTCAGTCCTCCACCCACTCGAACATTTTGAAACCATCTTTTCTCTTTCTCAGAGCACCCTTGGGTTTGATCCCCAGTACGGTCAATCTCTGAGCTACATCGGTACCTCCTCTTGTCAAGTTGGCCATGCTGGCCATAAACTTGCCATACCCTTGCCTCAGTCTTCCATGTGGCTGGATTATAGGCATGTGCTGCCATGCCCAGTTTGAGACTATAGGCGTAAATCACCTTGCCTCAGCTTCCTGAGTAGTTGATATTATTAGGTATACCTTGCCATACCACACTCCTTTCTTGTTCTCATTGCTCTTTTTGAGATTATACTTGGATTCTGGCTGAGAAATCTCTTGCCTCCTTTACATTTTAGTACATGGTGGGTACTATGCTTACTTCAGGAGATTCATAGATTGCTCATGCTTTCCAAGAGTTGGAGACTTTTATGGTCATGTATTCACAAAAAAGGACAGTTAACTCAAGTTTAAATAGACATTATATATAGATTTTAAAAGTATACTTAGTCTTCAATAGTATGTAACTTCTAAAAAAAAAATGTTGCAGATTTTTATAAGCAAAACTTGAATTTTTTTAAGCTTTGAATCTTCAACAGTTCAATAACTACAGTTACTCTTTGAAGGTAACTAGGCCCTAATTTACATTTCAATAGTTAAAAGACAGCTCCTCCCAGAAAGTAGGTATATTCTTTTTTTAGAAGCCATTCATGACTCTTTGATACCAAATTTAAGTGTACAGTTTGATTTTTATTGTATAGATTTGTGTAATATTATAATCAGTTTTGTCTGTTATCCATAAATACCTTTCATGTCTGAAGTTTGTGGATGTATGTCGTGTCAGTGAAGCTGTATTTGTCCCTTTTTCATAACTAAAACAAAATACCTGAAGCAGGCTACTTCATAAAGAGAAGCTTATTCAGGCTTACAGTTCTGAAATCCAGCTTCTGAACATCATCTGATGTCCTTCTGGGCCGGCTCCTGAGGCAATGCAGAATATCACATGGCAAGAGACGGGAAGCTTGCTTTTGAGTGTGTCCATCTGGTCTCTCTCCCTCTTATAAAGCCATGAGGGTTCAATCATGAAGGCTTCACCATATGACCTAATCACTTCCCAAAGGTTTCACCTCTTAATATCATGTTTGGATTAAGTTTCTATTATCTTAATACCTCATAGTGGGCATCAAATTTTAACACATGGAGCCATGTCCAGACCACAGCATTGTTATAAATTAAATGTGTAAATCAAAGAAAAAGCCCTTTATGCTTTTATTGAATACTTTTATTTTTATTAGACTGTATGAAAACATGAGTATATTTTCTATGTGTAACTACCATGAATGACTAATTCATGTCAAGGTTGTACAAACGGAGAATCCAAGCATTTCAATGACTTAATTTCTGTTCTACCAAGTATTGTTTTAGGGCAAACGCAGATTCTGTAGGAAAAACCTGAAATAAATTTTACAGGAAATTATAGGTTAGGGTGTCAGTTTGCCTTAAAGTACATTATAGTCACATGGGTGAACTTCACTATTAAAGAGTGGTTAGGTAATTACTTCTAAGCACACACTTATTAAGACTGCTACTTTGCTTGAAAGGCTCAGGAGGTGGAGCAGGACATAGTCTTCAGAAGGCTGTTTTAGGGAAGATTAGATGATGTCTAAGTGGTTGCATGCTGAGTGTTGAAGGTCTGTCATTTACACATAGTGATTTAATATCATGTAGGTTTTCTCCTAAAGAGAACCATACACACTTAAAATGCAAGCTTTCTAATGTCTTTACTATTGGATAAAGTAGGTATTTCAAATAAATAGTTAAAACTTAGCAGGGAGTCAAATACTTATTGTGTGAAAGAGCTCTCATGTGACATCATGGTAACTTCAGTGACATAGAATGGAGGGAAACAGTTTTGGAGTAGAATGGGATGGGATGCAGTAGAGTCTTCAGGGAGTCATACTTGTCCTTAATACATCATCCTTATCCAGAGAAATGTGGCTTGGTCTTACACATGCTTAAATTTATTTTGTGGGGGAAGATAGTGTTGAGGATTCCCATCTTTGAAGATTTTCCCAAGTGCAGTTTCCTTCTATGAACTGTAAGTTCCATCTAGACTTATGAGATTTTTGCAAACTCAGTAGACATTCATAGCAGTTCTACTATGAAATTTTTGTCTTTAAAGTCAAATGTGTTTGAGACTCAAAATAGTGATATATGAAAATATTCCATATTGACAGGAGAAATTGAGTATAAATTGCATTAGAACATTTTTCACAAATTCTAGCTAGATAAGATTAATATATGAAGGATTGTTTTTGGAAAAGTCTTAATCACTGCTGATTATCTCATGCAGAGAGGGAGTGCATTTCACCATTGATAACATAGACACTGCTGCCATTGGAGAGGTGAATGTGCAGCGTTGTATTTGGGAAATACGAATATCAGTAATTGAGTTGACCTGAGTTTTTCATTTTGTGTCTGTTTCTTCTCCAACATGAGAGAATCCTTTCTATAAGCTCAGATTGGTTATTTGAAGAGGAATGAGGAGATAACTTGTCCATAGAACTACATTGTCTTGGTAGGAATGGAAATCTTCAGGTTTGATTTCAGGTCCTTACTAATCTCTGTAGACTGACTTTTGATTACAGGGGCACTGGGTTCTACAGAGGGAGGGAAGTGGACTATCTCCTGTGGTCTATTTTTATTTATGTGCTGGCTGACCATTCCAGAATATGCTAAAGGTCAGTAGACATGTAAGACTCAGAAGAATCTTGGTTCTTAGTAATTTTTAGCTGAATGATTGTTAAATAGAACACAACTGATTTTTCTTGATGGGGAATAAAAGAATTGTGATGGAGTGTTTTGGTCAGTTTCATTAGTTTGATCCTTTTTTGGCTAACACTTAGTGATTTCCAAGTTAATATTTTTGACACCTTGACTCCTATTCTGGGAGATTCTTTCATAGGATGGGCTAGTTCTTGTCATAGCCACATTTAAGTAAGCTTTTTGAAGACTATAAATTCTTAAAATCTGTTCAGGTGAATCTTTTTGGTTAACTTGATATGTAGTGAATTTGATCTAAAGGTTTTTTTACTCAGATTTGTTTTGCATTTTTGAAGTACTCTAAGAACTACTTCAGTCTCTGCAGAGATTTCTGGAAATGTAATCTGAAGAAGTTAGCATAAGAAATTCAATCCAGCCAAGCTATGAATGATGCTGGCTATTGTGGTTTACATTGAGAATGGAAAGACAAATGAAGACTATTGAATAACCTTTATCTTATTTATCAGTTATCATTCTTACAATTTTTTTTCACTTGATTTTTTTTTTTTTTTTTGTGTGTGTGTGGAATAGAATATGCCCTGGATTAAGAGACAGGGTCTTGAATTCTTTTTTGGTTGTATTGATAATTGTGGAACTGTTAAACCACGACGACACAAAAGACCACCAATAAAATTTAAATCAAATTAAAGCAAGTTTGTAATTCTGACCAGCCGGGACTGTTCCTCTTCCGAAATCCGTGTAATAGAGGACGGTACTCCAGCTATCTAGGAGCGCAGTTTTATAGCACAAATTTGCAAAAAAGTAGGGTGTCTTGAACTTAGATAACAGGATTTTGACACGCATAATACAAGGGCAGGTAGTAGGTTAATGGTCTAAATGGTTCAGCACTTAGGGAATAAATTTAGATTCCCAGCATCAGAAATTATGAGGCGCCACTAAGGTTTCAGAGGGTGGTTATCCGGTCAGGGAAAACCAGGCATGGGTGAGTTCAAGGCATGGGCAGGCATTCCAAGCAATATTAGAAATCGCAGTAGTTTATGGTAAAATAGAAATTAACTTTCATGACTTTGAGATGGCTCCCAATCTTAAAATGGAATTGGGCTGGGTTTATCAGAACCATAATCAGTTACTTTCTTGGTATTGCACTGAGGACAGAGAAAAGGTGACTTCTTGGCAAGCTTTGCAAGCACCAAGCATGCCCAGAGGAAGCTACAAGGTAGCATTTAACAGGACAATCATGGTGGGAATTTGGTAGTAGGCATAGTAGGAGGAGCCATGGTCAGGGGTACCTACCTGGCCCACAGTAGTTAGCAGGCTTCAACAGAAAGTGGGCTTTGTTTCAGAGACAAGACTTACTTTTCCTGGGGACATGACTTCAAAAAATTAAACTGCTAATATTGGCTGAAAAGTGGGGTTTAGATTTAGAAACTGGATAGTCATGGAAACCTTTAATTCTGGCTTAAATAAGTAGACTGTACAGAGGTGGTGAACATGGTTTTGTAGTGGAGTTGTTTAAATGTATCCCAGGGTTTTAGACGAAATTAAGTCTTCAGATGATTGTTGGCATTAGCTATGGGTTGAGGGAAGGTGCCGCTAGGCAAGGACTTCCAAGAAATTTAACGTATTCCTTAGTGCTTTTTTTGACATTCTGTTTGTTAGGTCAGTGGTTCTTAACAGATGATTCTGCTGTCCATTCCTTATTGATGAATTCGAAAAGAAGAAAGCATAACTGGCGTCATTCCCAAAGGCTGTCCTGGAATTTTTTTTTTTTTTTTTGTTAAAAGGCTCTCTAGGTGGGCTGGGCATGTGGCTCAAGCGGTAGTGCGCTCGCCTGGCATGCGTGCAGCCCGGGTTCGATCCTCAGCACCACATACAAAGATGTTGTCTCTGCCGAAAAGTAAAAAAAAAAAATATTAAAAATTCCCTTCTTAAAAAAAAAAAAAAAAAAAAAAGCTCTCTAGGAGATTCTTACTGCAGAAGGTCTGCCTTTGAAAGGCCTGTGTGGCATTTCGCACTCCTGTCAGTTTGGAATCCCCATCCTTACCTTAGCAGCCAAGAAATCCCTCCATTTGAGGTGTTCTTATTATCCCGCTTAATGTTTCCCAAGGTGTGACAGGCATACACATGGTGGCTTTAGGTATACTGTGATAAATCTTAAATTTTCCTTTGTCTTAAAAAAAAAAAAAAAAACAAAACTATTACAGAGAGTAGTGCTTCGGTAAAACTAAATTGAAGTTTGATTTTTTAAATGAAGACAGGAAAAGATATTAACAGCTTTTGTATGTCAAATCATTTGAAAGGGTATGCTAGTCTGTAGTTTTGGTTATGTTTCTTTTTTACCTAATTATCCTTTTTTAGTATTCATTGCTAGTATATAGAAATATAACTATACATATTGATCTTTAATCTCCCACTACCTTGATGAACTTAGTTACTAATTCTAGTGGAATCCTTCAGTCATTTTTTGTTCTTATAGGAACTTATTCAACTTATGCTTTTTAAACCACTTAAATGCACACGTTTCTCACATTTGAATCCCAGAAGTCACTCCTGGGCTGTAGAGCTACTAAACACATGTTTACTTAGCATCTTTCTTGAATGGCTCATAAGTACCTCACCCTCATTAGTCTATCTTCATCATTTTTTCTTCAGACCTGCTTTTCCTGTGTTTCCAAATCTCAATGTATTTACATGAGGCCCAAACCTGAGGTTTACTTTAGATAACTCAGCTTGTTCTTAACTTCTTTTAGCCTTGTTGATTTTTTTTTTTCCCTCAAATCTGTTTCCTCAAATAGTAGTGATAAAACATCAAAATCTCATACTGTCTCAGAAGGCTTTTCTAAGAGGAAAGTTTATAGCACCAAGTTCCTACATGTAACATCAGATTTGGTATCTATTTTTAATCTCAAGTCTGTAGAGAAAGAACAAATACCAATATGAGTAGAAGATAAAAAAAGGCAGTGTAATTTCTGATTTTATTTCCTAATACTCAAAGGACCAATGAAACAAAGAGCTGGTTCTTTGAAAAGGTAAATAAGATCGATTAAATCCTTAAGCAACCTGAAATCCAAATCGGCAAAATTAGAGATGGAAAAGGAGATCACCAGATACACTACTAAAATCCAGAATCGTTAGAAACAAGTTTGAAAAATTATACTCCAGTAAGCTACAAAATTTCAAAGATATTGATAGATTTCTGATATGACCTACTCAAATTGAACCATGAGGATATAGAAAACTTTTCACTATCAAGTAATGAAATTGAAGCAGCAATTAAGTCTTGCAACAAAGAAGTCTAGGACCAGATGGATTCTCAGCTGAGTTCTACCAGATCTTTAAAGAACTTCAAAACATTCCATCAAATAGAAAAGGAAGGAACTTTGCCAAATCATTCTGTGGAGCCAGTAGTAGTCTGATACGTCTATCTGGTTCTGTTATCAACGAAAATTTCAGAGCAATATCCCTGATCAGACGCAAAAATTCTTAATGTGTTTTTAGATGTTTATGAATATTTTAAGGACCAGGCGTGGTGGCACATGCTTGTAATCCCAGTGTCTCCAGAGTCTGAGGCAGGAAGATTGCAAGTTCAAAGCCAGCCTTAGCAACTTAGTCCTTAAACAATTTAGCAAGACCTGGCCAGTCTTTTTTTTTTTTTTTTTTTTTTTTTTAGACTGGAGATGGTAGTGCCTTGTTTCCAGTTGCTGTCCTGTGTCACCACCTCTTCCATAATGTTCTGCCTCACCTCGAGTCCCAAGCAACAGAATTGGGCGTCTATGGAGTGAGACATCTGAAACTTTGAACACTTGTCCTCTAAAACTGTTCTTGTCAGGCCTTTGCTCACAGTAATGAAAAAGCTGACTAAAACACACTGGAATGTCAATTTCAGGAGGGCAGGAACTTTATCTGTTATTTATGGCTCTGTTCTCTGCATACAGAAGAGGACCTGCTCAAACATTTTTGAGTCAATGAAAGTCTACCTTTGGACGAATTAAAATCTAAGAGCTTGGGGGAGAAACTTGAAGTTATAAAACAGATTTGTTCAAACTTTTCTTGGCTTAAATTAGTCTTAACCCACAACATTATAAACTTCATGAGGGCAGGGAAATGTTGGCTCTCTTGTATAGCATATTACCTTCTCGTGTTGGCACAGTACCTTGCAAAACTTAAACACTCCTTAACTTCAAGAAATCAATTATACATTGATCTAAGATTTTAACTGAAAATCGGAGCCTTTATTGTTTACCAGATGCTTATATATGCTAAATCTCAGTCATCACAGTTCTGTGACATGGTATCACAACTGCTGTTGTGTGAGTGGAGAAACTGAAGTTCCCAAAGGCTTATGAAACTATGATGGTGTATTAGGTGGTAAACTCATGTCATTGACTCTATGCCTAGGGAGCTTTTCTCTGAAAGTGGCTGACACCTGTAGACTGTTAGCCCAGTCTGTTTCTAAGAATAGATTTTGCATTTTTTAGACATTTGAAAAACAACTCACATATTTTATGATACAGGAAAATTATACGAAATTCAAATCTCAATACCCTTAAAGTTTTTAGGAACATAGCCACACTTAAAAAAAAATGCTGTATGTTTTTATTTATACCACAAATAGTTTTTAAAGAGGTGGGGTGGCCCACAAAGCTTGAAATACTTATGACCAGTTTTTGAGAACTCATTTGCTGATCCCAAGTCTGTGCCATCTCAGAATAAGTGATTTAGCTCTGCTTAGGTGGTGCAAAGAAAGGAGTAATGAACTTTCATTTTTTTCCATACTTTTTGATTCAAATTCTAAATTTTAAAATCGAGTAGTGCCTGGCTATCAATTCCTTAAGTGTACTGAATGCTCAGTTATCAAGTTGCCAGGAAAATGTTGTTTATTGAACTAAGGAGTCCACAAAAAAATTTCCCTTGTTTCAATAATTACTCATTTAATCAACTTTCTATGATCATTCATAAGCACATATTGATTAAATAGTTAAATGCTTCATAATTTGACTCCTTAATGAAATGTCTTCTAGACCTCATAATATATTCAAGGGTGCTATAAAGCAGCAGATCTCAAAGCATGGTGCTTGAAGATCACTGAGGATGCTATAGAAATTCAGAGGCTTTGATTCCACCCTCTGCTTACCCAATCAGGCTCTAGAGGAATGGCCCAGAGGTTTGTTAAGCCTGGTGATTCCAGAATGGCTACTTAAAGGGTCATGGTTTTATTCTTTAATAAATTTAAGTAGAATTTTAAAATGTCAAACTGGCTGGACTTTATGTAGTAAAGATGTTTACGATATACTAAAATGAACTAGGAATATTTGCTTTTCCAAAAGAGAATGGCTTCTAGCTCTGAGATATTAGATAACATTTGAGCTCTTACTTTGACCAATGTGGTGTTTAAGCTTTTTTCTCTCCTTTGTGGTGGTGGGGATCTAACCCAGGGTCTCACACATGCCAGGCGAGTGCTGTATCACAGAGCCATAACCCAACACCCAAATTGGGGGACCTGGAGTATGTTTTCCCTTCATTTTTTTTTCCTATTGTATGACCTAAGCATGCTGGTCATTGGATAGAACATACAGAAATTATTTTGAACTTCCTTGGTTTGAAGGAGTTTTAAGCCACTAGATGGCAGATTCTTTCAACAGTTATTAAATTGAAAAGTTAATAAACTATTCCTAACTTTTCTTGGAGTCAATTTAGTGTAACTTTCATTCCATTACTGTAACATGCTTAGGGACTTGTATCCTGTCTGTACTTTTCTCAGCTTTGACCACCTATGTGTTACTGTCTCCTGTTCTTCTCTGGTCTCTGCCTTTATTCTGGATCATTTAATTCACTTGTGTGCGTGCGTGTTCGTTCTTCATCAGTTTATTCTTGTTCCCTGATACCTATGTTCCTGCTTTGAGTTTTGGATTTGTAGAGTATCAGCACTAAAATGGACTTCATCTATCATTTGGTTCAGTTCCTTCATTTCTTGGATGGGAAAGATGAAGTCTAGAGAGGTTAAGCCAAGGACAAGGATTGTCTTCCTTATCCTTGTGTAGCTATATTTCTTTTCACATAGTGCCCAGATAAATGCTACTTGAGTGGAACATCAGTAATGTTTTAAAGGATACAAAGATGAACTGGACACAGTCCCTCCCTCAAAATGGCTCCAAGTTTAGATAGGGATAAGTAGCTGTTATATCAAAAAAGACAGATCATAAATGCCCAGAAAATGAGCAAGATGTTTTTGTTGCAAAGGACCTATCTGAACTTTCTGTTCTGTTCTCGCTGCTGCTTCATCATATAGACATAAATTAAAACAACTGCTAGAGAATCAACTAAATTCTCTACACTAAAGTACATGATATGTGGGAATTAACAAAAGTGTTTCTTATACTCAACACCATTTATTGCCTCAGCTCTTCCTGTTCTCTTGGCTTAGTGTTTCTTACTTCACCCTTTGTCTGGGAAATTGTTTAACGAGTGAACCCTTCTCTAGTGCTTCCCTGTGAAGCCTTTCTTGACTTCTTCCATGCAGTTAATATGCCTTGCAGGCTATTTTTGTACATACTACAGAGGTTGCTGCAGAGGTCCTATACAGCTGTGGTCAGTGGTTCCTAGTTAGTTCACCTATAATGAGCCAGGCTCATGTTCATTCCTGTGTGTGAGTATATGTCAAAGACTCTGCCCCCTGAGCAGCATGCCACTTGAAACTGGTGAACTATGGAAGATGAGAGTTACATAGAAAACTGATTCCAAGGAGAATTAGAAATGATCTATTAGGGCATTTCTTCAATTTCCTCATGGCTTTGTACATAGTTGGTGTACAGTAATTACTAAGGGAGGAAAAGAAGTGTCTCAAGATTATAGTTAATTTTTTTTCAAAGATATTGCAACTTGTTACCCCTCATTTCTAGACTTATATTTCTTGCTGTTTTCCAGGTTGAAGATTTTAGGGGAAGATAATTTTCTCCCTGTTTTGTTATCGGTAGATAGTTTTGTTACTTCCTACATATCATGTACTTTAGTATAGAGAGTTTAATTGATACTCTAGAAATTGTTTTGTCTATCTGATTAAGAATAGAAATAATTATACGAGCATGGTGGTGTATACTTATAATCCCAGCAACTCGGGAGGTTGAGGCAGGAGGATTGCAAGTTTAAAGCAGCCTCAGTAACTTAGTGAGGCCCCATGTAACTTAGTAGGATGCTATCTCAAAATAAAAATAAGGGCTGGAGATATCACTTAGTGGTTAAGTGACCCTGGGTTCAATACCCTGTTATACACCCCCCTCAAATTGCCTCACTCAACATGTGATTCTGAAATTTAGCACTTTAATATTCAGTATAGTTCAAAATGTAATATATATTCTGGTGGAAGAACTTAATGCAGTAGCAAATTCACAATATGAATTGCTTTCTTATTGTGTTTCTGCACTTAATTTCTACCGAAATCTGTCAGTTATTTCAGTAGTAAGCCAGAAAATGCTTAAGGTTTAACCATTAATGTATAAACCTCCAAATGTCACAGCAAAATATATGCTAATTTCCTTTTTTTAGTATTTGGCTGGACTTGTGGGTTGATACAGTGTTAAAGCCAACTTATTAAATTTTTGTCTTCTGGACATCATTAACTTCAGAAGTTTATGTACCTACTGTGAGACACAGCATTTCTAATTCTTTTTTGAAATTAAAGAAATATATACCTAAGTACCTACTACATAAAATTTACAAATTTTTTTTTTACCTCATATGTGTGTGAATCTAGGTGGATTCACACATGAAGATCTATAAATGAGAGATAAAAGTACAATTTTCTGCTCCATTCCTTTGTCTTGGTCTTCTGTACAGGTAGCTATGATGATTTTGATGTGTGACCTTTCAATTAGTTACATTTGCCATCTTTACACTGTAAATGCAATCTAGTTGAGTTCATAAACATTGTTATTGTTCTAAACATCTTCATTCTCAATGCAAACTCATTAGTAGTGTATTAAGAGTTGCATTGTCCCTAAACATTCTACAGGATAGTTGGTGTAGTTCTTTGTTATGTTAATCTGTATTATTGTCCTTTGGATTTCTCCTTATTCTTCATTTTTCTTTTGAACTGATGGAAGATTTTATAAATTCTCCCTAACATGCTATTTTATGTGTTATGGATAATTTCTCCTGGATATGATTTGTTATTTGTTAGATTGAGGTCACAGCACTGAAAGGCTGATTAAAAGAGATCCCCATCTTTTCTCTCGCCAGGTTAATATGGTTAATTTTTAATGCAGTCAATTTCAAGGAGAATGTCTTAATGATGCAAGGGCAGGGAAATATTTCTAGGTCAGAGTGCACAAAGGCTAGCTCAGCAAGGGAAAGACAGATCAGTGGGGACTGAGTTGACATTCTCTCAGGCGAATCTTATGTTTGCCTAATTTCATTAAATTGGTTTGTTCAGTTCTGTAAAATATTCGGATAGGATTTTATTTGAAACTGCTTGAGATTTCCATTAAGAGGAACTGTCAGCCTGAAGGTATCGACAGTCCAAAGGAGAAGGCGTTCTCTTGTGTCTTCACTCATGTCCTCATACATCTCTCACAAGCACTTTCTTGATGCTCTTCTTATGGCATTCTTGGCTAAGCATTTTCTGGTGCCCTCTTTAACGATATGACTCTCGCCTCCTTCTACCCCCGTTGCTGTGCTCCTTTCCTTTCCATCTCATTTGCTGAAACCTGGCAAGAGAAAAGATGGGGGTCTCTTTTAACCAGCCTTGCAATGCTGTGACCAAAATACCTGACAAGAACAACTTAGAAGAAGGCAAGTTTATTTGGGGCTCTTGGTTTCAGAGGCCACAGTTCAGATAGCCAACTCCATTGTTCTTGGCCCCAGATGAGGCAGCACATCATGGGGGAGGGGCCTAGCAAAGGAAAGCTGCTCTGCTCATGGCAGGATCAGGAAATAGATGGGGGTAAAGGGCCACAGGGAAGATGCAGCCTTCCAGGGCACAGTCTCAGTGACTCACCTCTAGCCAGGTCCCCCTGTCTACAGTTAACACCCAGCCTATTCATAATGGGATGGACCGATTAGGTCATAGTTCTAATCCAATCACATTCCTGCATTGAAACAGGCACTTTTTTGGGGGGTGGGGGTGGGGAGGAACACTTCATATCCAAACCAAACCATGACAGTCTCTATAGTACGTTCACTCTGTGCTGCTTAAGGAGAAAGTTGGAGACTCAACTTTTCAGTCACTTGTGAAACATCTATTGAGTATATTGTGTTGGGCCTGAGACGCCTGTCTTATTTCCATTGTCTGACTTGATGTAAATTGCATAGTTTTACTGATGGAACTTAATTCTTCACTAGCCACTGCGTTGTTGCCCTGGAAGCCTCTTATAAACACTGCGAACACGTTGAAGAACGTTTATTTGCTTGGCCAAGCATCACGGCTAGCCTGCTTTTATTAATCATTTGTAAGTTAGCTTTAGCCAACATTATGAATCTTGAAAACAAATGGATTAAATTGATGCCTTGAATTGAGGTTGATCTTCCATGGCATGTATAACTTAAGCCCGTTTCAGTCTACTGAAGGATTTTCTTATCACCTACCAGTTGTCATCTATGCCACTTAATTCCATGCTTACCCTGGCTCTTTGCTCTTTGCCCTCTTAGCTTTGGAACGCAGGGCGCGTATATTGCTCATCTTTCTGTTCGCTGCATTGCACACAATAGTTAATAGTTACTTGTTCTGTGCGTGTGTGGAGTCATTTCAGTGTCCTTCCCTTGAAACATGTGAACAGTCAAGCCTGCTTGCATATGTGCACATGTGCATTCTTCTAATGCATGTGGAATGCTGAAGTGCTGATGTCCCAACGCTGCCCTCTCAGTGGGGAACAACACATGATTAGGGTCGTCATTCTGCTTACTTCTCCACTTATTCTTCAGTCTGGTATGAATAGAGGAAAGGGTTTTGGATGTGAGTTGTCCCCCAAAAGCTCACGTGAGACAACGTAAGATAATTCAGAGGAAAAATGATTGGGTTGTGAGAATCTTAACCCAGTCGGTAAATTTATCCCGTGATGGGGATTAACTGAGGGGTAACTGAAGTGGTAGTGTGTGGGTGGAGGAGGTGGGAACTAGGGCATAGTCTCTTTGTGTATATTTGTATGTGGGTGGAGTTTCTCTGCTTCTTGGTCACCATGATGTGAGCTGCTGCCCTCTGCCACACACTCTACCAAGATGTTCAGTCTCATCTTGAACCCTGAGAAATGGAGCCACCATTTTATGGACTAAGACCTCTGAAACCATGAGTCCTCAAACTTTTTCTCCCCTATAGTTGTTCTGGTCAGATCCTGTAGTCATAGCAGTGAAAAAGCTGACTAAGATAAAAATAGTGGGAAGCAGGTACTGAATCTCTTCTGTTCTCAGTGAGCTTATCTGTAGTAGCCAATTTAATCTATGCACAGTCATTTGTCAAAATTCATGGAGAGGAAGTATCTTCCAGGACTAAGACCAGGAGACAAGGGATCTGAATTCTTACCCCTCTAATTCCTTCAGTAGTCAATAAGAGTTTCATATTTTGTTGTTATAAATACAATTAATTTAATAGAAATTATGTATTGAATACATTAAAATACTCAACATAGTATACATATTTTTAATGTATATGTTGCAATTGATCAGAGAGGGTACTTATTTCAGTTATCAAAGAATTGTTTTATTATGGCCTTTTGGGGGGATTTGTTGAGTATTCTTAGTGGTGGGTTTTTTTGGTACCAGAGATTGAACTCGGGGCACTGAACCACTGAGCTGCATCCCCAGCCCCATTTTATTTATAGACAGGGTCTCACTGCGTTGCTTAGTGCCTTGCCATTGCTGAGGCTGGCTTTGAATTTGCGATCCTCCTGTCTTGGCCTCCTGAGCCGCTGAGATTATAGGTGTGTGCCACCATGCCCATCCCTTAGTGTAATTTTTATTATAAGTTACTGATTTTTAAAGCTGTTTTATAAATTATATTTTTTCCTTTGAAAAATATTATGATTAAATTGGAACTATAAATATTCAGAGTTACCTGTTTTCTATTCAGAGTTTATCCTAGTAACTGGACTTCTGGGAAAAATTTCTTTATGGAAAATTTGAAGCACATACAAATAGAATAGGATTCTTGTAGAGCTCTAGACTTACCATTGAATTTTCAGCCGCTCATGGCCTGTCTCATTTCATCTTCATCCCAGATATCCCTTCACCTGAACTATTTTGAAGTAAATCCTGGACAACATGTTTTATTTGTAAACACTTCAGTATTTCTACAAAATAAGGACTCTACCGAATGATACCATTATTATATTCAGAGAAAAATAATTGCCTATATCTTCAGATACCAGCCTGTGCTTGCTGAGATGACTGATCTCTGCTTTTCTGAAACCACATCATTGATTCTTGTATGTTTCTAACTTCTAGATTGTTGTCTTTTTAGTGTTGTTCACGACATTTTTCTTCATCTGTTTTGTCTAAATTGGTATTTAGGTTAGAGGGATAGTATAATTTCATCTGTACTAGATAAGATTGGGGAAATAACTTTATTGTAGCAGTCATCTATTTGAACAGAATGAGTGCTATGGCCAAGTAATACTTGCACTATTAGCTTGACTTTGGATCAAAATCTTTTGTCCGTGGGAACAGGTTAATTGTTTTTGTGCTAAGGATTTGCCTAGGTTAGAAACAACCTAAACAGGTTGTTTCAAACTGTCATCTCATAATTTGCTATTTTCCATTTGCTGGGGTAAAGTTGTAAGAGCTCTACATAATAAAATAGGAAGAAAGCTATAAGTGAAGGCTCAAGTTGTGTTTCTGTGATTAAAGTTCATTTAAATGACTTCATGGATTTTGAGTTTTGCAAAAAGTCTTGGCTATTTGAATTCCATTGTTAGTCAGCTCAGTTTATATAATGTTAATCCAGTAACATCTTCTAACTTTAGTATATGTTAAGCTGTTTGCCGTGTTGGTAACTTGTCTCCAGTTGATTGGTTCACGGAAAAGTACACCAATCATAATGTGCAGTCTTACTTCTAAAGAGTCGTTGCCACATGGCTCTTTGCCTCAAGAACTCACAGCTGT
Source organism: Marmota monax (assembly GCF_021218885.2). Lineage (NCBI taxonomy): Eukaryota > Metazoa > Chordata > Mammalia > Rodentia > Sciuridae > Marmota > Marmota monax. Next base: position 9,367,763 of record NW_026692321.1, on the reverse strand, counting down.
CATTTCTTTTGGATGTGCTGGAGTTGTGCCCTCAGTGCATCACGTATGTTGCTGTCATTTAATACGTGTATCTATATGAAGCCACACAACTGTTAATGCTTGCTGCTGGCGAGGTGTGATGGAAGTTTATAAAATACTCACACATGCAGATATGAAGGTAAAGCTGGGATCAGGTGGAGTGCTGCTCTCTGATGGAGAAGCGTACTTAAATAGTTACGATATCGGGGCTGGGGGTATAGCTCAGTTGGCAGAGTGCTTGCTATTAAGTGGTTAATTAAGTTACTATTAAGTGGGCAAGAGTATCGGAACTGGTGAACCACTGGTTGTCTTGCATGAGAATTTCTTTATCCCTGGGAGCTATGTGCATGAGATCAAGGCCTAAGCTGACAAAACTCTTGCAGGGAGACTCCTCTGGCAGTTGGTCACTATAGCAGCTAGGCATCCTGTGGCCTGTGTACCGGGAACATTCCCAGGTAGCAGGCATGCCACAGCCATGAGGTCTCATTGTAGACTCCCAATCTCAGTTACTGCTCTGCCACTCTGTCATCACACTACAAATGCTTACTGTTAGGACACAGGCAGTTTCTCCAATGTGCTGTTGCCAGTCTTAAGACATCTTTTCCCTTCATTTCTCAGGTACCATCTGATTTCAGGTGCTTGAATGTATAGGCTTTCCTTCTCAAGTGAAAGGGACAGTCCAATTGGTTTTCTTTTCATTGTTTTGTCTGAAAGTTTCTAAACTTAACTAAGTTATTATATATTTTCTGGGCAGAAGCTTTTTTGTACTTGGTATTTTTCTGTTATTTCGTTCATATTTGCAGTTCATCATTTCTATTTGTCTCATGTTTAGACTTCTTCTGGTTGGTGGATGTGAGACTGCAGACATGGGCCCAACAACAGCAGCTGGCTGTGGCCTTTCTGCATGGAGAGTTCTTTCGGGATCACCTTATTACAAGCAGGTCACTGATGGTGGAGATAGGGTCACCACGGTAAGCATTAGTTACAGCCTTTTACTTTTCTAATTGTTCTTACACAGATAAGCCCTTTTTATGATTTAATGGAAGAAATAATTTTGTCCTAAATGAGGAAGGTTAATTAGTGCTAATTCAATTTCAGTTCTTTCAGATATCAAGTTGAACAGAGTATATTGAATTTTTTTCTGGTTTTATTTAGTAATATTTTCAGATATTAGGAAAACAACCTAAGAGTAGTCTGATTACTTATATTTGCCTTTTTAGACATTAAAAATTATCAAGCACCTTTTATGTTATGGCAACTATGTGGAATGCTTTTGCATGTATTAGCTTACCTAAGTAACTCTTTGAAGAAAACTGTAGTTAAGTTGCCCTGGGCTACCTAGCTAGCAAGTGGTAAAATCAGAATAGAAACTTCAGAAGTTCACCAGTCCGTTTTCTTAACTGCCATGCCGTGCTTCCTTTCAATATTATTGCTTTTTCTATGAATTGTTTGTTGTTTATAATTAATTGGGCTTCTGTTTTGTGTCAGACACCCTTTGGGGTAGTTAGTTTTTGTTGCTGCAAAAAAAAAAAAAAAAATACTGAGAAACAACTTACAAGGAGGAAAAACTTATTTTGGCTCAGTTTCAGAGGTTTTACACGATGGTGGCTTGTCCCTGTTAGGGCAGTAAGTCATGGTGGGAACACATGGTGAAGAGGCTACTCATCTCATGGCCCATCAGGAAGTGAGAGGAGAGGCCAGTGTCCCAATAGCCCCTTCGAGCTTACACTCCCCAGACTTCCTTTCACTGGGTCCTACCTCCAAAACGTTCCACTGCCATGAGCTGGGGACCAAACCTTTAGTGGTCCTTTGGAAGACATTCAAGTCCTAGATGATAGTACTCTCATAGGCTATAGTAGTAATAGGCTAGGCCGTATTATGATGATTTAAGACAATCCTGTCAAGAAGCAGACCTTGGAAGATGGAAAGATCTACCTTACTCTTGGATAGGCAGAACTAATATTATCAAAATGACCATACTACCAAAAGCACTATATAGATTGAATGCAATTCCAATTAAAATCCTAATGACATTCCTCATAGAAAAATAGAAAAAGCAGTCATGAAATTCATCTGGAAAAATAAAAGACCCAGAATAGCTAAAGGAATCCTTAGCAGGAAGAGTGAAGCAGGTGGCATCACTATACCAGATCTTAAGCTATTCTACTGAGCAATAGTAATAAAAACAGCATGGTAGTGGCATAAAAACAGACTGGTAGAACAATTATACTGAATAGAGGACACAGAGTAATCCACAAAATTATATTAGGCAAAGGCACCAAAAACATGCATTGGAGAGAAGATAGCTTCTTGAACAAATGGTGCTGGGAAAACTGGAAATGAAATTAAACCCCTCTCGCCCTGCACAAAACTCAAAATGGATCAAGGAAGGACCTAGGAATAAAATTGGCGACCCTGCGTCTAATAGAAGAAAAAGTAGGCCCTAATCTCCATGTGGAAGTAGGCCCCAACTTCCTTAAGACTCCTTTAGTGCAAGAATTAAAATCAAGAGTGAATAAATGGGATGGATTCAAACTAAAAAGTTTCTCCTTAGCAAAAGAAACAATCTGAGGTAAATAGTCTACATCTTGGGAGCAAATTTTAACCCCTCACACATCAGATACAGCACTAATCTTCAGGGTATATAAAGAACTCAAAAAGCTAAACACTAATAAAACAAGCCAGTCAATAAATGGGCCAAGGATCTGAACAGCCAGTCAATAAATGGGCCAAGGATTCTCAGAAGATAATATATAATCAACAAATAGATGAAAAAATGTTCATAATTACTAGCAATTAGTGTAGTTTTGATTTGCATTTCTCTAAGATTTCATCTCTAGTCAGAATGGCAGCTATTACGAAGACGAGTGTTGGCGATGATGTGGGGGGAAAAGGTACACTCATAAGCTGCTGATGGGACTGCAAATTTGTGCAGCCAATATGAAAAGCATTATGGACATTGCTTGGAAAATTGAGAATGGAACCACCATTTGACCCAGCTATTCCTCTCCCTCAGTCTATACCCAAAGGACTTAAAAACAGCATGCTACAGTGACACAGCCACATCAATGTTTATAGCGGCACAATTCATAATACCTAAACTGTGGAACCAACCTAGAGGCCCTTCAGTAGATGAATAGATTAAAAAAGTGGCATTTATATACAATAGAATATTACTCAGCAATAAGAGAATAAAATCATGGCATTTGCATAATGTTAAGTGGAATTAGCCAATGTCAAAAAAACTAAATGCCAAATGTTTTCTGATACAAGGAGGTTGATTCATAGTGGGACGAATCGGTAGGTTTGTCTAGAGGTTATTGTTATAGCTCCTTTTGTCAGGGGACGGGGAAGGGAAGGGAGGGGACAGGGGTTAGAAATGATGGTGGAATAAGATGGACATCATTATCTGAAGTACATGTATGAAGATTCAAATGGTGTGAATATACTTTGTATATAACCAGAGATATGAAAAATTGTGCTGTATATGTATAACATGAATTGTAATGCATTCTACTGTCACACATAAATAATGAAAAGCAAACGAAAAGTCCTAAAATTTCTGTGGCTTACCACATGAAAGTTTGTTTCTTATTTGTGGCAAAGCTGTGATAAAGCTTTGCACAGTGGCAAAGCCTGATGTTGATACTGTGATTCTTCTGGACAACTTGTTCTAATTGGTGAAGAAAGGATTCTTGGAAGATAACCTCTTTTCTAGCTATAAAGGGACACCAGTAAGTACTTTCCTTTGTGTTGAGAAGGGCGAGAAGAACTAGGTGTATGGGTGAGTACTGATTGTGTTTACCATCTTGAATACCCATCTTGTAATATTACATATCTTGGGTATTTCTGAAGGCTGTATGAAAGTAAGCATTTACCACATTATTTGTTACATAGTGGGCAATTAGATCTTTTTCAGATGAGGGAAGAAACAGAAATTTAAGGATGGCAGAATATAAGTGAATGTGTTAGGTTGTTTCAATGATGAATGTATTGTTTTCTTAAAATGTTATTGACTTTAATCTTATAAAACAATGACTTGGTATTGAAAAATAAGAAGTATTTTCGAAACGAAATACTAGCAATTATATAGTCTTTGATTAGTAACATTGTGTTTTAGCACTTGGTATATACTGAAATGTGTGAATGGGATTTAATCCAATGAAGTTGTGTTTTTGGTTTTTTAATTCATTGAACACAGGGTGTTGTTACACATGCTAGGCAAATGGTCTACCACTAAAAGCTACATGTGTACCCTTTTAAATTTTTATTGAGGCACAATCTTGCTAAATTACTTGAGGGTCTTATAAATGGCGAGACTGACCTTGAACTTGAGATTCTCCTGCCTCAGCCTCCTGAGTTACTGTGATTACAGGTGTGCAACACTACATCTCACTAATTTTAAATCTTTTAAAAAAGTGATTATGACTTATGGGTTTATATGGCATCAGACCTTGAATCAGTTTAGATTTGGAGATCAACTTATTTGGTACTAGGCTTTGTGCTTTGACTTCCATTTATTAACCATCTACCTATTCTACCCATTTATGCTGCCTGCTGAACCCGGGGAGCAGAGCAGTGATAAGGAGCTGAAGGCTCATGAGAGTCTAAGCACTGAAGATGGAAGAGGGGATAGGCCAGTTCTTGTGGCCCTGTTTAGCACTTCCCTCCCATATGAAATTATGTACATATCTAATTTATACTGATTATCCTATCAAATAAAAGTGAGGTAGGAGTCACTTATACATACTCACACATTATTTTTTGTCTGTAGCTTATTGTGTTTATTTCTCTGAATTAACTCATATCCATCTTCTAGTTTTATATGTAAGACGTATAAGGGCAGATATTGGAAAGAGGCTGAGGAATTTCTCCTCTCAAATCTGCCTAAAGCAAGTATGATGTCTTAAGCTTATTTTCCAGGGGTTCAATCAAAACAATCTTTAGGAAAGTCTGTATATAGAGAAGGAGATAATACAGATGTGACAAAATATATATAATTGGTCAACCCAGATGAAAGGGATACTGGTGATTCATTGTACAATGCTGTAGCTATGAAATTTGACAAAATACAAAATACAGGGGGGGAAAAGGTAAGTGTGGAAGATGCTAGGAGAGATAAAGCAGGCAAAGTGTGAGTGTTTTCGTACAGCGTAGTCGGGCGTATTTGTGACAGTGCATTCCAGGAAAGGAGATGCCATGGAGTTCTGTTGCATGTTAGGAAACCATTTTTCTCCTGACTTCTTGGAGTTCTCTTGTGCTATCCCTATGCTCCTTGCTGATGCATTAGAAGCTGCTCTGCTCTATATAGTCACTGCTCATCTCTGGCTGAGGCTTTCGTATTGAAGTCTTAAAAGAAAATAGCTTTTGCACTGACAAAATAAGTTAGGAAAAATATTGAATTGCAAATTGAATGCCCTTCTGTATGATTAACTTCTTGAAATGTTGCAAGTATTTTTAATTAGTGGCTTTAAAATGTGTCTTGCAGCTAAACTGAATGTTCTCCACAGGTGTCACCTACTTACAAAAAACTTGAGGTTACTGTTATAGCTCCTTTTGCCAGGAGACGGGTATTGTTCTCATTGAAATGCCTGTTAATCTGTAAAGTTGCTGTTGTGCTGGGGTATATTGACTGAAAAATGGTGCGGGGCATGTATTCTAGGCTGCTAGGTTGTAAGAGAAACTATGAAAAATTCAACAGATGCATTGACTAGTTTCCAAACTAATGTTAGTGTCACATATGTGAGATAGTTTTACTTACCTATCACTGCTCCAAGTGTTAGGAATATAAAGATATTAGTATAACTGTCCACAAATAAGTACAATAAGCTATAAAAGATATCAGGTGAGATTTTAATAACTAGGACCAAGGAAAAGTGCAGGCTCTAGAGTCAGAGGCTAATATTGAATTCCTGCTCATCCCTTGCCATTTCAGGCTTTGGCTAGGATCCACAGGAGAAATGTATGTGAAAGTACTTGATAAACTCAGATGCTCTACAGGGTCAAATATTATTGCCTATTTTTAAGTTAAAAATCTTGAAGATAAATATATAAAAATTAAGATTTTTTTATATGATGCTGCTGCTCTTTCAATTTACATTGTTCTAGTGGAAAGAATACAGGCTTTTTGGAATCTTGTTTACCAAAAAAAACAAAACTATTTTTCTGAGAAAATAGAAGCATAAGGAGAAGAGGTCTTCCATGAGATTTTACCATCTGCCTGGGGCCGTACGTGTGTACTCTTTTCTCTTGTCTTGGTAGGTGCTGTCCTTGCTCTAAGGCCAAGCCTTCCCTTTGTCCTCTAGATCTGCCTAGATAATTGAAGAATGTTCTCCTACACTAAGATTGCTGTCTTCTAGACTTACCAACTTACAAGATGCTTTTGTTCCTCCTGTAATAAAACTCTTGGCCCCCCTTGCCCTCCAGCCTCCGTCCCTTTTCTTTTCCTTAAAGTGTTCACTTCACATGTTGCCTCTGCTGGCTTCCAACTTAGTCCTTTCCATTTTCTCTCCAGTTCACTTAGATGGGAATTTAGCTCCATCTTTTTATTTAAAATATTCTTATCTATGTTATCAGTATCCTCCAATGTCTTGTCAGTTTTATTGTATTCTTAAATTCCTAATAGAATAAGCTTACTGATTTTTTATATAAGCAACTATTTTCCTTTCCCTTTCTGCTCCGTTTTATTTGGATTATTTCTTCTTTGTCACAATATATTCTATTTACACGTACTTTGGACTCTCATTTCCACTTTAGTCTTAGATAGGCATGTATGCATTTTAAAATGCTTGAAGTTTTTTCATTGAACTTTTCCCAGTCATCTCTTGATTGAAGTTAGTCTGTAGTAGATATTTTGAGAAGGGCTCATAGCTGACTTTTTTAACTTCAAAATTATTTTTCCAGAGTTTTGATATTTTACCTTTTCTACCTATAAAATCTTGATTCACTCTTTCAAGAAACTTTAGCAATTTCTACTCTTATATTCTTGGTATGCAGGGTTTAAATGTCTGATTTAATCAAATCATTCCCCCTTTGTATAATCCATTTTGCTTGGAGGTTTTGATTTTTTTTTTATCTGTGAAATCTAATAAATTTTCTAGAATGCTGGAGCTCATCATTCAGTGCTAATTTCCCCAGATATGTCTGCCCTTATGACTTAGAGACTCAGATCTTTTTCTATTTCTGGAAAGTTTCTTGGATTATAATTTTAGATATTTTGTGCATTGGTTTCCTCTTTCAGGTTCTCTGGTAATCAGTTTTTTAGCTTTTTACTCTATTTCATTTCCTTTTAATTTGCATCTCCTTTTCATGTATTGTTTTCTTGCCTTTATTTAAAGCTCCTTAAGTTTTCCCAGTTGTTTCTTGATTGGATGAAGTTAATCTTCAGAGATGTTTTGAGAAGGGCTCATAGCTGATGAATTTTCTTCCAAAATTTGCATACCTCTTTTAAAGATGATTTTCTTACTCCCAAATTACACAAGCTGCTTGTTATTCGCTTTTAAAAAAAAATTTATTTTTAGTTAGATACAATACCTTTACTTATTTTTATGTGATGCTGAAGATTGAACCCATAGTCTTGCACATGCGAAGCGAGTGCTCTACCGCTGAGCCACAACTCCAGCCCAGCCCCTTGTTGTTCACTTTTACAAAAGATTTCTTGTCTAATTCTTTTCTGAGTTCTTGAGTTTCTGATTAAGGTTGTTTTCTATGCCCTCAAATGTGTGACAAAGCAGTTTTGTTTAGAGTGTTAGGTTTAAGTTTTCTTTTGGTTTATAGTGGTTCTTCCAGAGGTAATGTACCTTTACTGATACATGTGAAATTTTGTATTCTGGTTTTCTGCAAAGTATGTGTAAATCTTTCTCTTAGTGCTTTTAAATATTAAACTACTTTACAAGATTTCCAGCCGAGTGATGCCCTCTTTGGCTAGTGCAGCATAGTTAGATACTCTAACTGGTAGGTGTCTGTCTGGTGGAGATGGCTATGGGTCTGTGGATCTCTCTGGTTGCTTGCTGTTTCCTGGGCTTCTTTCCCCTTCAGCACTCAATTGCAAAGTGTGCTTCTCCCTTTTTAACCCTTGTTCTCCTTCAGAATCATCATTCAGTGCTAATTTCCCCAGATATGTCTGCCCTTATGACTTAGAGACTCAGATCTTTTTCTATTTCTGGAAAGTTTCTTGGATTATAATTTTAGATATTTTGTGCATTGGTTTCCTCTTTCAGGTTCTCTGGTAATCAGTAATCTGTGTTCAGAAGATTGCTCCTTCACATCACACTGACTTAGTTCCTTCCCAGCAGTCTGACTGATGGATATGGATGGTGTTTTTTTTTTTTTTTTTACTGTTTTCAGACTCAGTAAATTGAACCTTGTTAGCTGTGGATTTTGACAGACTTTTGACTTTGCTAGCTTCCTTGACTGTGCCCCCCATTGGGCCCTACAGTATTTGTTTCAATCTGCCTTTGTTTGCCACCAAGCATTGGTGGTGGTTGCAGTGGGGATGAGTGGGCTGAAATAACGAAGGTGAGATAGGGCGGATAGGGCGATTTTTCTCATTTTATGCAGTTATTTTGAAGGTGAGTTTTCGTGTCTTAATAACCGGAGGGTGTTTTTTTTTTTTTTTTTTTTGTTTTTTTGAAGGATATACTGGGAGAATTGTTGCTAGGCCATTACTACTTCAGCTGAGAATTTCTCATCACTTTCTAATCTCAATTTAACAGTATGTTTTGCCCACCCCTCCCCCTCCCCCCCCCCTTAACTAGGGCAAAATTCACATAGCATAAAATAAAGCATATCCATTTTAAAGTATACAATTCAGTGATAGTACATTTACTATGTTGTGAAACCATCAATACCATCTATTTTCAAGTCATTTTTACCATCCCAAAAGAAAACCTGTTATCAAACAGTTGATCCCTTTTCCCCCCTCTCCCTAGCTCCTGGAAACCACTGGCTTGCTTTTTGTCTCTATAGACTTTACCTCTTGTGAATATTTCATCAAAAAGGAATCATACATTTATGTGATCTCAGGTAGCTGGCTTCTTTAACTTATTAAAGGTTTTTAAGGTCCAACCATTACGTCATTCCTTCTTACGGCTGAATAATTGTTTTACATAAACAACATGTTTTTATATACTAATTAATGCATATTTGGGTTGTTTCCACTTTTCAGCTATTGTGAACAATATTTCTGAGTATTCAGGGACAGGTATTTTGAATACCTATTTATAATTTATGCATAGACCTACAAAAGAATTGCTAGGTCATAGGATAATTTTCCCTTTAACTTTGAGAAATATCACTTTTCCACAGTGACTATAGTACCTTGTGTTCCCACTAGTGATATATAATTGTTCCAAATTGTTGACATGCTCAATAACACTTATTTTTCAGCTTTTAAATTAGTTGTCTTTCTTGCTTTTGTAAGTATAGTTCTTAAATCTAAACACAAATTAATCTTGTGGTGTTTATTTTTTTTTTGTGCTGGGGATTGAACCCAGGGCCTTATGCATGGTAGGCAAACACTCTACCAACTGAGCTATAACTGCTGCCTCTTATATTGTTATTTTAAATATTGATTTCTAAATGATGAATTTTTCTCCAGTATTTTAAGAGTGTAGAATGAGTTTCTTAATAATTTGTTGGAAGCTTCCAACAAATTTTTTCTGTAGTGGTGCTAGGATAACTGGTCATCTGGGACAGCCTCAGTTAAGAGCTTGTGGTAGATTCTAATAATTACCAACTGTATTAGACTGTTCTTTATATTTTAAGAAACCATTGGATGTTGGATATATTTTGTAAGATTTTACCAGTTGGTAGTTCCCCCTGCCCCCTGAACCGAAAAGAATCTCACCAAGATTATTAACACCTGTTGGAGATTTTCTTAACAATTGTTAAAAAAAAAAAAACAAACATGATTTGCTGTAGATTTGTTTTTATAAGAATTTGTACAGTGACAAATTTTTTCATTAATTTTTCTTTGTATGATGTGCATTTACTTTGTAGGTACCAAAGACACTAGGATTATTAAGGATGTTAAGTATCAAGTTTTACAGTCGCCAGGGACAAGAACAGGTAATGCAAATTTGTTTAACCTTGTGCTTCTCATTTTCACCAGAGTACCCGTAAAGTTAAAAGTTGAGTGAACTTTGAATATTATAGATCTTCATCCGGGTGTATTCATAATTATACACTATGCAGATATATGCACTAGTAAAAACTTATGGTTATTCATTAGTATGTCTCAATCTTAACTGGAAAAAAACTTTAAAGAGAAATACAGAGAATGAGCCTAGTTTTCTTGGGATCTGAAGACAGCCTAAAGAATTCTCCTAGAAGCATACATATATCTATGAATTTCTTCTCTCCCCCACCCCACTGGCAACACTACCTCATTTTATTATAGAATCAGAAAGAAACATTTTTTCCCCCACACTTTGGACACTGCCATGGAACATTTTACAAAAATAAAACCTTAATATACATATTGACTCACAAATACGTATACAAGTCTATGTCCCATTCTGCAAACTGCTATGTAAAATTTGAGAATGGTACCACTATTTCCATTGACTTTTGAATATATAGAGACATGAGTGACAGCATATAATTCATTTGTATCTTGAGATTTTAAACCATATTGTCTAAATTTGTTGTAATATAAACATTTTCTTATGTTTAAAATTAAAGATTCAAGTGAAACAAGATGCTTCTGATTTCTGCTCATCAGAATAGTAACTCTTGCAAGAAAAGCTGAAATTTAATATAACAGATGTCCCTTAAGTGAATTGGTGATGCTACTGAATACAGATCTAACATAATTATAATTTTTTTATTATTGTTCAAATCATTACATAGCTCTTGACATTTCATACATTTGATTCAAGTGGGTTATGAACTCCCATTCCCCCCTGCCCCCCATACAGATTGCAGAATCACATTGGTTACACATCCACGTTTTTACATACTGCCATACTAGTGTCTGTTGTATTCTGCCTTTCCTATTCTCTACTATCCCCCTTCCCCTCCTCTCCCCTCCCATCTTTTCTACCCCATCTACTGTAATTCATTTCTCTCCCTTATTTTTTTCCGATTTTCCCTCACTTCCTCTTATATGTAATTTTGTGTAACAATGAGGGTCTCCTTCCATTTCCAAGCAATTTCCCTTCTCTTTCCCTCTCACCTCTCGTCCCTGTTTAATGTTATGCTAAGTGAAGCTAGGCAATCCCTAAAAAAAACAAATGCCAAATGTTGTCTTTGATATAAGGAGAGCAACTAAGAACAGAGCAGGGAGGAAGAGCATGAGAAGATTAACATCTATGAATTTTTTTAAAAACAATCTTGTGGATTTTTAAAAATTCCTTTTCACAATAGATCATTTTTTTTGGCTTCTTATAAAACTAAAAAAATAATCCTCAAGTTTGAGATTACTGTTGTTCCAAGAGATGAGAAGGAGCCACATTGATTTAGGGTTTCAGGTATCATTTATTTTACTGATTTGTTACTTAGAGAAGCATGGGTCCATGACAACTGAGTTGGACAGTTTCATTCTGAATATTAGTGATACATATCAGAATTGCCTCCAGGGGATCTGGTTATATTTACTCCAGGTGTGACTCTCAAAAGAATCTTGACCTACATGGGAGAATCAGTTCATACTCCTGTTACAGGAAGAATCAAATAGCCTGATTTTTCTACTTCTTCAATTTATTTACTGAGCCAAGGGGAGAAATGTAATAAGCATTCTGTTTCACCATTTGTATTTCATATATTTTAAATTCTAATTATTTCTCTGCCATTGACTTAAGCTAAATCATGTAGTCTGGATAGATTTGCCATTTCATAGTGATGAGCAAAAGCTCTCACTGTTCTTTGTGTCTAGAAAGTCACTTTTTTTCTTAGTCCTTTGCATATTTGAACTGTTTTCTAGTTAGCATTCATTTATTTTGTGAGGACTTGTAATGTAATGAAGCTACTCTGGTACCCCATAATAAAATCCATATTGTCTTCTATATTTTTTGGGATTTAAAAAATTTATATGTATATTCTAATCAGTTACACAGGACAGCAGAATCCTTTGATACATTATATTCAAATGGAGCAGAATTTTTCACCTTGTACATGAAGTAGAGTCACACCATTTTGTAGTCATACATGTACCTGGGGTAGCTGTATCCATCTCATTCCACCATCTTTACTATCCCCATGCCCTGTATTTTTAATTATTTCATGAAGTTTTCTTTATTTTGTAGACAAACATAGGCAAGGCTAAATGACTTGGCTTTTGCCTTGAAGTTCATTTTTTCTGATTTACCGTGTTGCCTCTATTGGTCTTTTCATTACCATGAAAAGGAGCATTACTTTGCCTTTTTCCCTGGATCCTTTTCTCATTGTACCTAGTATTATCTAAATAATAACTGTATTTTTAATAAAATTAAAATGTTCATTTAAAAGAATTTGTAATTAAGCGAGAATGTGGAATTTCAGTATTCATTTATTTCGTCAGCAAGCACTTCCTCAGAGCTAGAGAATAGAAGGATGCACAAAAGGCCCCTCCTCAAGGAGCCCTTATGTGTAGTGAGACAGACTCAGACAAGGACAAGACTTGGCCTTCTGTGACCTGCCCTCTCACAAAGCATACAGTGCTATTGAAGAGCAGAAGCATTCAACTCTGGTGACACTTGTTCTAATGGTGAAGGGAGGAATAGTTCCTCAGGCAGGAAGGGGGGAAGGCTGTGTAACAGAAGTAGAGTTTGGGATACTCTCAGACAACACCACTGGAACGCATCGGTTTGTTGGGGTAGTGAATCCATAGGCACTTGTGTCTTGTTTTCCATGTGTATTTTATTTGGACTGATAGGTTTAGTAATGTTTAGAACAGGAATTATTTGGGGGCTTGATATTCACAGCTCTTCTCTATATCCTGTCTGGTATGTCATTCAAACTGTTAATTAATTGCCTTGGCATACCATTAGGCAGGAGTAGTCTGTTCAATCTGTAAATGACCATCTTCCTTTGATCCCATTCAACTCCTTTGAACTCCAGCTTATGTAGTCTCAACCTGTGCTATTGGTTATTCTTTCGTGATAGAACTCGACTTTTAGGATTCTCTGTGATGGAACAAAAGGAAAGCAAACTACTTACTTCCTTGTATTTTCATCCTCACTTATGAACACTGTACTGGCATCCTTAACTGTCTGAACTTTAAGACTTTTCAAATTTAACATTCTAAACCCAGTACTTCCCAGTAAACATATTATGTATCTTATTTTGTACCTACAAGTTTCTAGCCTAGAAATACTTACAGCTCATATTTTTAGTGCAGCAATTTTAGAGCTTTTGAGGGCTCAGAGAATATCTTAAGAATTAACTATTATGAACTCTTTCTGACCAGCACTTTCCACACAACCTCACAGGAAGCTGGCATTACTGGCATCATGATGCCTGTTTTATTGAAGAAATTGAAGCTTTAAGACAAATGGCCTACCAAGTTCATTTAGGTAGATAGTAGCAGGGATGGGTTTGGTCTTAGGTCTGCTTGTGATCAGTGCTTTTTTTTTTTTTGTAGATGGACACAATACCTTTATTTTACTTTAATGTTGTGTTGATGATCAAGCCCAGTGCCTCACACTTGTTAGGCAAGAGCTCTACTACTGAGCTACAACCCCAGCCCACAATCGGTGCTTTTTCTATAACCTCTCTGACTATTGTCTAAATATTTAGTTGGGTAATTGAAGAAACAGAAACCAAGATTTATTGTTCTTAAAAATAACCAAGACTATATATTACTTTTTTCGGGGGAAGGGACCCTAGGGATTAACCCAGATATGCTTAATCACTGAACCACATCCCCAGCCCTTTCTTAAAAAAATAATTTATTTCAATTAGGTATTCCCCAGCCCTTCTTAAAAAATTATTTTTAATTTTGAGATAGGGCCTCATTAAACTGTTGAGGCTGGCTTTGAATTTGTGATCCTCCTGCCTCAGCTTGGCAGTCTTATCCTAAACATGAAATGAAAACAATCAAAATCATTTATATAGCAACACTATAATGATGAATTATTTTTCAGATATATTTTACTTAAAGTGAAAAACTTTGCAAAGTAGGTTTTAGAAATACGCTTCTGGGATTACAGGTGTGCGCCACCATGCCTGGCTATATATTTTTATTTCACGAAGAATGATCTATTTTACTACTCAAGCTTGGTAGCAAGTTTGGTGGTTATGTTTCTCTTTTACACTGTCTTCTTCTTGAGTATTAATACATTTTTAAAAGGGATCTACTTTCCTATGCAGTAACTATATTGTAAATATTTAGTTCATTTTTCTACTACTTAGCAAAACCAAGAAGTAAATAGAAAATTGCACAATATCAGAGGTTACACACTCTTTCTCTCTCAAGGCATTAAGGGCAGTGGTTGTCATGTTAACAATAAATGATGGTGGCAGCTGTTGATCTATTTTATATCCATAATTATAGAACTAGTAGCTTATAGGTTCTTTTAAATTGTGGTTTAATGTACACAAAACTTATATGCCTTTAAATAATCAATGTCTGACTGGCATATAATCTTTTAAAGGATTTATTAATAATCAGATTATTTATATTTTATAGAAAATATTGGCTTAGAAAATTGTCTCATTCTAAAGACTTTTGTCTTTTTTACTTTTACATTTTCTTTTCATACTTTGACAGTGTTTTTTTCTGAGTTGTTAACCAGGCTTTTCAAGATGATTTTTTCCCTTAATTTTAAGGATACATTAAAAAAATTGTTATCTTAATGAGACTTCAAAATCAGTTGGCTAAAATGTGTACTAAACTCTTTGTGGGCATGAATTTGTTCACTGACTTCCCAGAGTATACAACAGTACTTGGCATGTAATATTCTTGAATATGTAATATTTAATATGTAATTCTGGGATGTTAGAAGAGCTATAGTTATAACCATTTATTGATATGAGATTTCTTTAAAAACAGGTAGTAATTCAGAATGTTTGGAGTGTTTAACCTAGAATTCAGTATTTTCACTTTAATATGGCATGTGTACCAAAAGGCATAGAAAACGGATCACTCCTTTTTAATTATTCCATGTAGATGATGGGCAGTTGAAGAGAGTGAAGCAGTTTAAATTCATTTTAGTACAGAGATCTGATATTTGACATTAAAAAAATCCCCTCAGAAAGGACAGATAAATTTTAATACAATATTTGAGAGAAGGTACAGTTTCTACTCTAAATATTACTGCCAGTAGTAGAAAGCTTTAATTAGTGTTTTAATTAAGAAAAAATCAAATGGGACATTTGAGCTAGTGGTTTAATGTCAGCAGGAAGCTAGAGGAAATTTCATTAAGCAAACATGTGGTTTAATGGCTTTTTTGGGAACAGCTTTATATTATTCACATACACTACAGTTCACTCATTTCAAGGACACAATTCGCTGATTTTTAATGTGTGCACAGAACTTTGTAACTATCTTAATTGGTATTATTCATTTTATAATTTTTATTACCCTGAAAATGACCCTCTATCCTTTAACCATCACTCCCATATGTGGGTCTGCATTTTAAGGAATTCATAATCTATTAAAAACTTTTAAAAGTTTTTGATAACTCATAATTTTTGGTTGAAGAAATATTTTTAGGATATTTTCATATTTGCATTTAGGGTTTTGTGTTGATTTTGCTGCTATAAATAGACAAAAACTTGTTAAGGTCAGGGGATAGGCTGGAGCACAAGCATATGAAGTGGGTAGAACTCCCAGGGACTAACAATCATTTATAACATGGCACCCCTGATGACTGTCAATGATTTGTTTGTGCCTGTTGACAAGTCCTTTGCTCTGACCTTATGACTTGTATAGGATGGAATCTTCAAGATGAGCCTTTCACCACAAGGAAGCCTCCTTGCAGCCACTCATTTCTCAGGGAAACTGAGCATCTGGGCCATCCCGTCTCTGAAGCAACAAGGAATGTGGCATCAAAATGAGCAGGTATGTCTCTTATGGGTGAGTACTGTTATAGTACTTCAGTTCATTCAATTTTCTTTTTTATAGCATCCACATTAGTTTCATCATTCCAAAACTGTCCTGTTATTCAGTTAAATTATACTATCAGTTGATGTCAATAGAGTAGGACAAATTAATAATAGACAGCAGAAAGAAAAAATGTGCCTTGTATTTCCCTGAGACTGTAAACTGAGCAGCACCTCTTCATTTAAAACAGATCTAATAAGACAGAATGGTAGACTTGTGGAATCTAAATTAATTGAAGGTGAAGGGAAGCTAGGATGGGGGGAAAATCCTCTCTAAAATCTGTGTATAAGGAAAAAAAATCTGTTTTTTTCTTTTTCTTGTACCAGGTATTGAATCTGGGGTGCTTAAATACTGAGCCACATCCCCAGCCCTTTTTTCTTTTAAAGAGTCAGGATATTGCTTAGGGCCTCTCTAATTTACTGAGGCTGGCTTTGAACTTGAGATTCTCCTGCCTCAGCCTTCTGGGTTGCTTGGAATAGATGTGTATACCACCGTGCCCAGCTGCATGCACTGATTTTAATGTGTGGTTCAATACACTCTGTATACCAGGTGTTGTCTACTAGTTGAACTGTTCTTCCCCACTACCCTTTACATTCTAAAAATTCAGAATGAAAATGTTAAGATTTCAGCAAAAGTCAGTATGGTCAAGGATTTGGAAGGTAAAATTCTTAAAGGGTTACAATTCTTAATGCATATTGCTAATTTTAATCATATGCTTTGAGACTTGAAAAGGAGTTCCTTCTCTTCACTCAAAGATGAGTTGCCCTAACATAGACAAAGATGGAACATTTTCATTTTTATTGTCCTGAAATGACCAGTTTCAAGGATTAGATGGTTTTTGTTTTTGAGTAACGGGTTGAATTAGCACTTATAAATAATTTGAATTCATAAGGGGAAGGTAGAGTTAGATCATAAACTTGAACTTGGTTTAAAACCCCGTGGTTTTAAAACATGCTTATAGCCATACATTGTGATAGTGGAGGCTTAAAGAAAAATCTTTCCTCAACTACCTGTAGTATGATATAAATTTTTTTTTACTCTCTGGTTACTTTACATTTTATCATTTTAAGGATTAATTCTTCTCTCATCTTGAGTTTTCCACCATTTGCCCATGGACAGATCCATCTTTGGATAGTTTTATGATTCTAAAATTAGAGCATATTTCTTTAATGATCTGAATGGATCAATGTCAGAATTACTAATTTTTTTCCAGAATAACAGAAAAATAGAAAGTGGCTCTACAGTTTTCTACTGTATTCTCAGATTAAAATTTTTTAATTGTATATGGACACAATACCTTTATTTTATGTGGTGCTGAGGATTGAACCTAGGGCCTTGCATGTGCTGGGTGAGTGCCCTACTGCTGAGCCACAACCCCAGCCCCCAACTTTTTTTCTTGTACACAGAGGATTTTTTTCCGCTCCTAGCTTCCCTCCACCTTCAATTAATTTAGATTCCACATGTCTACCGTTCTGTCTTACTGGATCTGTTTTAGATGAAGAGGTGCTGCTCATCCTACGGTCTCGGTAGTGAAATATAAGGCACATTCATTCCTTCTGCTTTGAAACTATAGCTATTACCTTATTTCTTCCCTGTGGAGTGATCACCTGTCATAACTACTTAACATCTTTAGCAAGATATGTCAGGCAGCAGAGCTTTCACCAGACTGTTGAACTGTCTGGAGATGGGATTATAGTTTAATTTGTATGACATATATTTCATGTTGTACTTCCTGAGGCTTGATATATGGAGTCTGTTTTCCATCTTTATTCAGAAAAAAAAGACATTATTTAAGTAATTGATACAAAAATATTGTGTATGTTTCATGGTTGTGAATGTGTGGTGATAAAGTATTCAGCTTCCTTGGGAGGATCCTAATGTTCTTTGGATATTTGGGAAATTTTTATGCTTGTGCAACATGTTTTTAAATGGTGAAAACCTTTGAATTATAAAGATGTTTTCCCCTCCAGGCTTTGTTTTCCTAAGTTATTTTGATTTTCCTAATAAAAATATCGACCAGTTTCTGAAGCATTCTTAATATTTCATCTTCTGAGTATCCTAGAATGTCAAGTATACAGTATTAGAACTATTCATTGCAAAATTGATTAGTGTGCTCTTTTGTTAACTGAGATTCTGGGGCCCCTTTATTGCCTGCAAAGATAAATTGCATCTTATTGTGGTACTTATTGGCATACACTCAACTTTTTGACTGGTTAGGCTTTTTTTGTCATTAATTGCCAATCAATGTCATTATGATTCATTACTGTTTAATGTTGTTCGTTAGATTTTTATAGTGACTATGAAAGAAACTTAAAATATCGCTTAAAAACCTTGAAACCTGGGAAGGAATAAATGTAATTTTCCCCATGGTTTTAAAACATGCATTCAGATAAGTTACGGGAAAAAAAAGGAGGGGATTTCAGAAATAGAAGAGGGAGGTACATGGTAAGAAGAGATGAGTTCAAGGTATAAGTCTGACTCCATCGTTGCATCAGCGAGGATCTTTGTATAGAAATATGCTGAGCTTTTAGAAGGGGAACACAGTAGGAAATGCCATAGTTTGATTATTGAGCACATACCTTCTGTGCTTTTGATTCAATTGCTCCCTGAACAGTGCTCAGAACTTAAGTCGATCTGTCAGGAGGGATGCAACTTGATTCTCAAGCTAATAAGTGTATTAAAACTCTACAAATCGCTAGTGTTACTCGTCAGTTCTGATTTGGTTGACGTAGATTTTTTTTCTCTTAATGTCTGCATAAACTGGAAAAAGTAGCTTTTTGGGGGTCTCAGAACTAGAAACTGACTTGGTTGCCATTCTGCAGGCCATTCTGCAGGTTATGATGCCCTTTGCTTAGGGAGCTTAGCTAGTTAATGAACCCGAGTCCTGCTGGGATTGCCATCCCTGCTCAGCACCACAGGCCAGGAGTGCCAAGCCTTCCCTTTTCAAGCAGCTGCTCAGCCTGGACAAAGGCTATCTGGATAGAACAGACTCTGCCCTCTGAGATCCCAGCCAGTTTTAGCCTCAAAAGAAATTTAGGTCTAGAGTTGGGGATTGGGAAGGCATTTATATTTATTCTCTTAAATCCTGTGACTGGTAAAAATGCAAACTCCTCTGTTGACTTGTCATCCCTTCTAGTCTGATTGTCAAGTGCTTTACTCTTGGATCCTCCTCTCCCTGTCTGCTGCTTTTGTCTCAGCTTTTCTACTGTTTGATCATAGTTTTCTTCATTCCATCATTATCTCTGATGAGGTTTCATCCTCTTCACAGACACTGGTTTCTTTGAGTATGCCTATCTCAGACCTTTATAGCTTGAAAGGATGAAGGTGCACGTATGATTTTTTTTCTTTTACAAAATTTACTCTGATAACATCAGCTGTTACCTAATGAGCATTTGCTTTGTTCTGTGTTATGTAGCAAGCTAAGATTTGATTTCAACTTTCTGACTCTGTTCATGTGGGAAAATATATTGAAAAAGTGGGAGAAAAACTTAAGCCAGTGAATGCCAGCATGTCCAAAACAAATTTTTATCCCCACAGTATTAGGCATGTCCTTACAGTTTAGGAACACTCTATTAATTGAAAGATGAGATTTCTTTTTAATAGATTAAGAAGGCAGGAATTATATTGTTTGATTCATTTTTGGCATTGATTCTTATTTAATCTTTAAAAACACAGAAATTGTTTTTCTCAGTGAATATAATGCAGACCTTTTTTCAGCCCTCTTATATGTGCTCAGCTCTTAAGAAGTTAGTGTGTACCAGGTATTAGAATTAATAATTGAGAAAGTTTCTCACTCGCAAACACTTAGCTTTATAATAGATATGTAGAGACTTGTGACATAGTGGGGCCTGGGTTGGAGGTGGTCACTATTTTCCAGCAAGAGGAGTTTGTATAACTACTGAGTCTTCCACTTGTGTTCTAGGAAAATAAGTAATTGTTTTCTTTAACTATTTTTTTAGTTGTAGATAGACACAGTAACTTTATTTTCATGTAGTGCTGAGGATTGAACCCAGTGCCTCATGCATGCTAAGTGAGTGTTCTCTACTTTTTTGCTACAACTCCAGGTCGGTAATTGTTTTCAATTGGGACTTCACTGTATGTGTGAATAAAATCTAGTGTGTTAAGTGTAATTTCTAAATACTTTGTTTCTGTAGTCTTAATAACATAATTGTGAAATAAAAGTTGAACTGTTCAGCTGGACACAGCGGCGCACGCCTGTGATCCCAGCATCTCGGGAGGCTGAGGCAGGAGGATCATGAGGTCAAAGCCAGCCTCAGCAATGGCGAGGCACTAAGCAACTCAGTAAGACCCTGTCTCAGCTAGGGACGTAGCTCACTTGGTGTAGATATACCTGCCTTGCATACACAGGCTCTGGGTTCAATCCCCAGCACTGCTCCCCCAAAAACAAAAATACCCAGAATAAGGCTAGGGATGTGGCTGAGTGGTTGAGTGCCCCTGAGTTCAATCCCTGGTACCAAATTAAAAAGTTAAATTGTTCACTGAATTTCTGCTAAGTTCTAGTGTAGGAAGTACACTAACCTTAAGGTATGCATAGTCTTGCAAGGGAAATTATAAATACAAGGTAAAATAACATGTTAATGTCATGAAAATGTAAGCTTGGAGGGGAAAAAAAAAAACAGAATTCACTGGTAGTGCTGGGAGAAAAATTCTTGGAAATTTTAGTAAGGCTTAGCTATTTACAGAGTAATTTTCATATTTTTGTTTATCTCATAGCATTCCTACTCATAAAAAGATGTTTTTATACCCATTTTAATAGATGGGAATGGTGCCAAAAGAGTAACCTAAAATCACTATTAGAATCAAGATTCCATTTTGATTCAGGTTTCTGACTTCATCACTTCTTCCAGTGCATATTTAAACTAATTTTATCCCTTTCTAATGTTTTTATTAGTGCATTTTAGTTAAAATAGTGGGATTCATTTTGACATAATCATACATGCATGGAATACAATTCTGTTTCAGTCCCCAATACTCCCTCCCCACCACTGGCCTTTTTTAAAATTTATTGCTTTAACTGGTGATTTAAGTTTTTGTTCGTTTTTTATGCTTGGATAAAATACTGATCTCCCCCCCTCCACCCATGGGCATATGAGTTAAAGGGAACCCCAGGGAGAGTTATCACTTTGCAGTATATATGAGCAACATCCTCTGGAGTCATGTGGTTTATTATGCAGAGGACTTAGACATGTGCAAGTGTAGAGTAATAAGTGAAAACTGTAAGATTGTGGTTTACCAAATGTGTAGAGTCTCCTTTAAAGAGAAATGCAGGCTTTGAAAACTGACATAGCTGGAGTTTTCTCATTCCTCTTGCCATAATCAGGTGAGCTTGGGTCAGCCAGGTAGAGCAGAGCTTTGCCTCCTTTAATGGCTGCTCTAGGAAATCAGTGGGTAGATTATAAACTAATGAGTTTATAATAGAGTATCTGGTAATATAAACACAATCAGCTTATAATTTTAGCTCAAATGTTGCCTCAGAAGAAACTAATGTGACTGCTGCCCTGTGCTACCCTGAGCCTCTTTTCCAAAATTCTGTATTCGGCTCATTTGGGGCTTCCTTCATGCAACTTGCCGCTTTATTAGTTTTTATAATATACTTTATGTGATTGAGTATCTTCTCTGTAAAACCTAATGATTAAAGATAGTTATGGAAGTGCCTATTCTGATTTACTTCTGTTCAGTTTTGAATTGATTTAAATGCTTCAGCTTTCATTGTCGATATGAAAATCCATCTGGCTAGAAATCTGTGAGTGTTAAATTTTGTTCACGTCTGGAATAGAATAAAATGGCTTAAATGATTTTCATTTCAAACATTTCCCGTATGTTATATTTATATCTTTACATCTCATTTTTGGCCTTAATTTTCCTCTAATGTTTTATTTACTTGCCTATTTGTATTTCTGTAGGTCTAGAAATGGGAATAGACAAATATATTTCCCATTTTATTTCTTTAAGCATAGTAGGTGTTAGACTAATTTTGTTAAGTGGATGAATCAATGAAGGATCAATGGGAAGATGACAGTTTACGTGATTCTTGATAGAATCCACAGGTATTTTCACAACTTTGCTAAACTATGAGCTCTCTGAGAATGGCCATTAAGTATTTCATGAAATGTATTTCATCCACAGAATTTTTTAGGCAAAGCATATTAAACACTAATAAATGTGGAATGAAAAATTCATTTGAAACGTTCCTTTCAGGAGTCTGATGGAGGGTAGAGACTTTATTATATTTAGATTCCACTTGTAAAAATAAATCAAAATCTTTAGGTGTGGGGGAAAAAAAAAAGCATTGCTTTAGTCCTAGTAGTCTTTCTCTATAAAACCTCTATCCATATTCTTAGGACCTTCCCCAGACTACTGCTGCATTAAGTGATGGCAGCATGATTGTTTGTAGATATGCAGTAGCAAGAATATATTGGGGCAGAAGGGTGATTGCTTTCCTCACTATATAAATGTCACAACAGACAGGGTCATTTAATAACAAATGATTTTTTTCCTGATATCTAGAATTTGGAAAGGGACAGCTTTTACTTTTTGTTCTTAACCAGGCATTATAGGCAGAGATTCAGAAGGGTTGGAGTTGGTAAAACAGTTCTTACTTTTCATTGCTGACCTTTGTCAGTAGCAATTCCAGGATTTCATCTGTAGACCTTGTCAGCTGACCCACATCGGGCAACAGAAACTGACGGAGTCGAATAAGGGTTATAGCTGAAACTCCTGTAATAAAAAGTTGAGAGGTTCCTGAGTTTAAAGCCAGCCCTATGCAACTAAGGGGGAGACCCTGTCTGTAAATAAAATATTTAAAAAAGGGCTGGGGATGTGGCTCAGTGGTCAAGTGCCCTGGGGTTCAATCCCCCCACCCCAAGCACATTGATTTAATCAAAGTTTCACAGGGTCTTAGAGCCTTCAGAAACGAAGACCCAAGATTCAGGGAAAGTGGTCTGTTACTGGTGCATTTTATTTATGTAATAGTGACATGTTCATAAATGCTCATAACATAGTTTGCTCCATTTTAGTTCCCAGTATATTGTGTTTAGGTTTGACAAAGGATGGATAAGGGAGGGGCAGTATACACAGGTTATTTTGGTAATCAAAAGGCTCTGGAGGCATTAACATTTCATTCTCTCAGAGGTGGTGTCCAACTTTCTGGACCCAAACTGGCCTCCATTTTTGTGATCTGACCCAATTATCTACACTGACTACCTATCTGTAACTTTTGCTTCATTCCCCCATACAATTTTAGGGACACCTTACTATAAGGAAAAAGGGCGATGAAACACTCTTGCTGCTTCAAGCTGAGAGGGGGTGATGTAGGGTCGGGCAAACAGTTGGAGTCTCCTTTTAGAAATTGGGTTGGTGGAGGGGTCCGTGGTAAAATTCTGGTTCCAAAAGAACAGGTTGTAAAGTCATCTGGGGGTGGGTTCTTCTGTGATAGGAACAAAAAGATATGAGATCAATACAGAATACATGTTGCATCTGGAACATGTTAGTGAATGTCATGCAGATGATAGAAATCAATAATCTCTCACTAGGAGGTGCAAGATCTGAGAAGTTGTCCCCATAACAAAGCTGGGGGAGGACAAGGTTATTTGGAAATGTAAATCTTGAACATTGCCGGAGTTGTTGGGAATGTAAATACAACACTGAATTTTTAATATCACAGATTTTCCATAAGATGTAGTTAAGCTACTTAATATTATCTGATTTTTTGTAAAATATTTTTATTGGTATGACCTCCTGTGTTTAGAGATCCCTTTATTTCTGTTACTTAGGGCTAGATAATCATATTAGCAAACATTAAGTCTACCTGTGTAGGAGGTTAGGAAGATCTCAGGCCTTAAACGGACTAAAAACTTCTGACCCTGGCAGTTTCTCTTCATAGTGATCAGGCACTCCTGCCTAAGAATCTTCTCTTCTGTAGTCTCCAGTCTTATTTTTTGTGGGGTTAACACAAGTGTACATCTTAACTTACATTAGAAGAGCTATTTTTTTTCTTTTGAATGCCAAGGATGGACTGTGCTTTGGTTATAACTGTTCTGCTAGATATTTAAGATCAAGCTGGTCAGATTGACCTTGTTCCCATCTGTTAAGAGTCAACTGAGTGTTCTCAGTTGCTCTCTAAGGGCTTCCTGGGCCTTCTCTACTGATGCTTAGTAACTGGCGAGTTGCTTGTAGAGGTCATGGATACTTTGTCAAGTCTTGAATTTCTCATGAAAGTTCCTTAGGTGCTTCTCTACCTCGCAGAGACACTTGGCAGAGATGAACTTCTGTTTCATCTGCCAGACTCCTCTTCAACTGGGGCCGTGCTTCTCCCAGAGACCCTTCCTATTGTACAGCCAAGGAGCTCTGAGAGACTTAGCCAAGCTCTTTGCATATTCTTCAATCTTTATCCTCTGTTGACAAATTCAGACATTTCTTTCTACGTTTGTTTGCCTTTCAGTTGCTTTTGGAGCACCAGTTCGAACCCAGCCCTGGTGCCATTGCTTTGCGGTTTTTTCTTATCAGCCCAGAAGTAGTCACAATAGCTCTTCTCTGTTGGCTTTAGCAGTTGCTGTTCAGGCATTGTGTCTGGGTGAGGGAATATAACGCAACTTATCTTCTCTGTGTGGTCAACTGTATTCTCAAGATTATATATTTAGTCTTCATTGCCTGACGTCTATCTTCTGGGTGGTCTCATTTGCTGGAGATGCTTTCCATTGAATTTTTAATTTGGCTTATTGATTCCTTCATTTCAAGGATTTCTTCTCAGGATCTCTTTATTGAAGTGATCTTTTGCTACCTGTATTTGCTCTTATATCATCCTTAAAGTTGCAGAGCAGTTTTACCAAGTACATTCTGAATTCCTTTTCTGACATTTCTTCTACTGTACTGTCAATGGATTCTATTATTGGAGCATCTTTGTTTGGAGAGCTTTATACCCTTGTTTTTTTATGTTGTTTGTGTCTCTTCCCATTTATTGGTGTGCATCTGAGGCAGTACGGTTTCTACCCTGTAGACTTGTAGTATCCCTGAAGGTTTCTAGTATCTTGCCTTTGAGAGGGAGACCAATATTGACAGCACAGATCTGGGTTTCAGTTTCCATAGGCTCCACCACAGTGCAGTCCCAAGATGACTCCTGGATCACAAACAATTGATAAACTCCCAATATTTTAATTTTGATGGACACAATAATTGTACATATTTATAGGGTACAGTATGATACCTTGATACATGTGTGTAATAGATAATGATCAAATTGGGGCAATTGTGATATCCATCTCGAGGATCCTGAACATGTATCGTTTCTTTATTTTTGTTCTTATAGTTGTAAACTATAGTAGACCTATTGGCAACTGTTTTCTAAGATTTAAGATTTCCAAAAAAAAGAAAAACTTTTTTTTTTTACTAGTCTTTTCCATGCTGTTGTAACTTTGGAGATGAAGTAAGGAGCATTGAGCCAATAGTGTATTTGACTTAATGATATCTGAGAGATTGACATGCCATTATGTTCCCAAAGATGAGCATAATACCATGTTGCCTTGATTTTAGAATATGAATGGATTAACTTTGAAGATTGCATGATTATCTTCTTTTACTTAGTAAATTTTTAGTCACAGAAAGTTAGAATTAGTGGACAACATGGAGGTTATCCAGTCAGGTCTTTGTGCTCTGAAGACCAAGGCCTGGAGAGGTTGCTCAGTTTATATGGGGCTGAATTTGAATGACCACCAAGGCTAATGTTGAGACACAACAATATTGCCGTCTTCCTCCTATTATATAGGGTGGGTGGGGTATGTGTGTGGAGTGAATTCTTATTGTATTTTGCTTTCATTTGTGTTAATTGTACATTTGTTAACTTATTGTTCTTATGCATTCTATTTCATTTATAAAACTGAGTCACAATACCTGCCTGTGCCCACGTGAACTCTAAGAAAAATTGCTTTTCCAGACTACTATGTTGAGGAAGATTTCAGTTAATTGTAACCAAGATCATAGAAAAGCATCATCTCTGTATTTGGTTATTTAAAATTTAATTCCATAACTGTTGATGATTTTCTCACAATTTTCTTACATAGTTGACTCAAGAAGTCATGTGTATATTTTCATATTTAGCCAGGCTATGATGACCTTAATCCTAACTGGAGGCTCTTTACTGAGAAGAGAAAAAAAGTAAAAGGTGAGTTGTAAGAAATGATTGTTAAAACCTCAAGAGACTGCTCTTATTACATAAGGTATTCTTTAGATGGTAAAGTCTCTAGGTACTTTTGCTTCACCGTGGAAGAAACACCAGAAGTTCACAGCATTAGAACCAGGCAGTAGACTCAGTGCTCTGTTTGAGCCTCCCTAAATGGCTGAAGCAGAGCACAATGTCTGTGGCACAGGTCTCCTGCCAGAGCCAGCCCTGAAATGGCACACAGGTCAATGCTCAGAAGCACACATCTTTTCACATACCTCTGGAGAAGATAGCTGTAGGAGGTCTACAACTGGTAAGCTGAAGAGTAATCTTTGTGGATGGGAGGTCATTAGGATTAGGCTGGCAGGGCTTTCTTTTTAATTTTTTGATATATCTCCAATTTTAAAATTTATTTTCAAAATGAGTGCATATTATTATAAATAGGGAATAAATCAAGATGTATTTTTAAAGAAAAGTGCTGATTGTTACTTAATTGGTAAACACAAACAAAATAATTGTTACCTTGAGGTTTTTTAATTTTTGGCTAAGGAATATACATACTTTTTCTTGTGGTGCTGGGAATCAAATCCAGGACTCGGTGCACATGAAACGAGTGCTCCACCACATGCCTTCCCCCCGCACCCAGGATTATTTTTCTTTCTCAAACGTCTCCGAATTTTTAAGTGTCACTTACAAAATCAGTAATAGACACACATTTTGAATCTACATTATTATAATATGCTTTTTTCACATTTAAAAAGCATTGCAAATATTGATTAGTATTGTGTCAGAATCCAGGCTTTGAATGACGTGTTTTGTTAAATCATCTGAAACACTCATTCAGAAATACTTGAGGAAAAAATAATAATTTGTGAAAGTATAAGTTAGAATGTGATTTAAATGACCCACCCCTTCTTCCTTCTTTCCTTCCTTTCCTGGAAAGAAGCCCCAGAAACATATTTTCTTTAAATTCTTTGTATGAATTGCCTTAGGCTTTCATTGGAAGAAAATAGTGTTAGGATTTTTTAAAATTAAAATGAGTTATTTTCATAGTGCTAAACTTCTGTTTCAAAATCTTTCTCCTTAGTTTGTTTTTAAATTTATGGCTTGTTGTTACAGGTATTACCTTTAAACCATATCATATCTTTTGTTGGACAGCTAAGGTTAAAATAAAAAGCACAATGAATCTGACAAATATCATCACATTTCTTTTGACTGCCTCTGTTGGGTGGAAATTCTTCATTGGCTTTGAATGCTTTTTCCTTTATTAGTTAAATGTTTAAGAGGAAATCTGCAGTGGAAGCTATTGTATATCTGTCATATGGTTTTAGAGGGCATACTTCTGTTCTTGTTTGTATGAAAGTGGTAGACATGCATTTTCTAAAACCTTTTAAAATCTTAGTATACAAATGCATTTTGTATTTATCTGCCTTTTAATTTATGTTGAAAATGGTGATGTATCTTTCCTGACTATATGCTTAGATTTTTTTTATTTTAATAATATTGGTGATTGAACCCAAGAGTGCTGTCACTGAGCAGTATCTCCAGACACACACACAAATTTATAAATTTTTAAAAAAATTTTCTTATTTTGAGAAAGTCGTGCTAAGTTTCCCAGTCAGCCGTGAACTTGTGATCCTCTTGTCTCAACCTCCTGAGTAGCTGCGATTACAAGTGCATTTAGGGGCCTGTCTATATTTTTTTGGTGAAGGATTTTAATTGACTTACCTCTATATCCCTAGAGCTTTGGACTTTGACTAATTGTTGGCACTTAGATATTTGTTAAATGAATTACTATACCACTGTCTACCTCCTACCTGAGTAAAAGTTTAATGACTTCAACTTGATTATTTTTTCTGATTATTTAAGATACCTTTAGGGTCCACATAATATAGATAGGTTTGAATTTAAAGTTATTATAGTAAATACATTGTACTTAAATCTGTGAATGTGGTTTTTTTTTAATTTGCATTCATTTTCTTCTTCCTGTTAGATAAAGAGTCCTTTTACCCACTGATAGATGTCAGTTGGTGGGCTGATAGTGCAGTGATTTTGGCTCGATGCTCTGGTGCTCTAACTGTGTCTTCAGTGAAAACCTTAAAGAATTTATTGGGCAAGTCTTGTGAATGGTTTGAGCCATCACCTCAAGTCACTGCTGCCCATGATGGGGGATTTTTAAGTTTGGAGGTAAGACTTTCCTCTTTAAGAGTAAACGTGCATTTCACCAAAAATCTAAATATTGAGCTTAATTTTTGTTGTCCCATGATCTAATCTTGTATTTAAAAACAAAATCTGAGTAGCATCAGATATAAGACACAATATTAAAGTTCAGTTAATAAAAAGAAATTGCATCATGATAGAAAACTTGTGGTCATTATGCCTTCAAAGCCTTTCTTCACTGAAATGATAAATTTTTTTCTAGATTAGTTATCTTAAAATGTAGAATGGGATAAACTATCATTTAGGTATTTCCTAATGTTTAACTTGTTTCTTTGAAATGTGTTAACTTAAAATTTTTGGTTCTTTTAGTAAAACAAAACAAAAACAACCTTGTTTACCATGACAAAAGACTTGAAAATAGAGGCTAGCTTTTGAGAGTTACGTTTTGGTCATATAAAATTCTTATTTCAAGTCTTTTTACAGGAACAGTCTTCAGTGGCTATCATTTTAGTTCAGACTGGCAAATGTTTTTTGTTCCCAAGTTTGTTATTGAGTCTAAAGATGTTCTTTAAAGAGAATAGCTTAAAATATAAGCCAGCTCTGTTAAGCCTGAAATGAAAGTTATCTTTAATAACCAGGCTTTCAGATAGGGAACTTTGTTAAGCTCTTAGACTTTTTTTAAAAAGGGGCAGGGAGAGAGCTTATTTTTGATGAAGCAAATAGATACCTTAATGTTCATTCTCTAAATAGATGTAAAATATTGTCATCCAATTTGTCCATATAGCAAGTACAGGAATATCAAAAGTAAAAGCAATTCATTCTCAAGTTCTTTCTCTAAAATAATTAGGCATATATTTATAAGACTGTATTATTGATGTGTCACTAAAATAGCCTTTGGTTTTGGAGATTTGGATCTGATAATGTCCATGTATGTTTCTGCAGAAATTAATGTATATGCTTGTTGTTGGGTTCCATTTTGAATCATAATAATGAATCAAGCCAAAGTAAAGTTGAAAATTTTGTTTTTCATTAAATTCTGAAAGGTTGTTTAGTTCCTCAGTATTAATTTTGTACCTCATTTTTCAATTCAGTGTGAGATTAAACTTGCCCCCAAACGATCTCGTTTGGAGATGAGGGCTGGAGAAGATGATGAGGGGGGAGAGGATTCTGACTCCGATCATGAAACATCAGCCAAGGCTCGCTACTTTGGGTACATTAAACAGGGTCTTTACTTGGTGACTGAAATGGAGCGATTTGCACCTCCGCGGAAACGCCCACGAACCATTACCAAGAACTACCGTCTTGTCAGTTTGCGCTCTACAACTCCAGAGGAGCTTTATCAGAGAAAGGTGAGAATATCCTTTTTCTACCAAAGGATGAAGGAATCAAACTCCCCCCGTCCCACCCAGGAAAAAAAGCAAACTTTTCAATAAAGGAAGAAATTTAAAGAAAGGGGTGTTAGATCATTGACAGTTTAGAATTATCAGTTTTATCTTAGTTTTGGGTGCTGCGGATTGAACCCATGGGCACTTTACCACTGAGCCGTTTGTATTTTGTATTTACAGACAGGGTCTCACGGAGTTGCTTAGTGCCTTCCTTAGTTGCTGAGGCTGGCCTTGAATTCTCAATCCTCCTGCCTTGCCCTCCCAAACCACTGGTATTATAGGCATGCACCACTGAGCTCAGTGCCTTTTCATTTTGAGAGACAGGTCCTCATTAAGTTGCTGAGACTAGCCTCAAATTTGTGATCCTACTGCCTCAGCCTCTGGAGTTGGTGGGATTACAAGTGTGCTTCTAGCTCTCCCCTTATCCCCATTTTAGTGGGATAGAAGATGATGGTACAGAGGATGGTTAACAAATAGTCACTAGTGAACCAGCCAACTACTTGGTTTTGGCCTACAAGCTAAAGATACTGAGGGAAACAAGGCAGACTACTTCCCAGCCAGGGATTTTGATGGGCAGCCCACATGACAGACCCTGCATACACACCTTGGAGTTATTTGTGCCATTTGGCAGTGCTGTGGCTGTAGCCCTGGAGCAGGAATCGGGCTATAGTATTCTGGTCCTGGTTTTGCCATTATTCGATTTTATAAGCAAGTGCTCTTTATCATCTTTGTTAAAGTATTGTAAGAATACTAAATTTATCTTGTCTAAATGTCAGTGAGCTTCCGGTGGCACAGTGCACAAAATGGCATGCCATGCTGTATTAGGTCAATACATTATTCTCATCCATTCTTTAATAACAGTGACCTGTGGATAGTTCTGTACTATTAACGTTCCCGCCATTTCTTTTTTGTTAAAAGATTGAAAGCGAAGAGTATGAGGAAGCCTTGTCTCTGGCTCACACCTACGGCCTGGATACTGATCTCGTGTATCAGAGGCAGTGGAGGAAGTCAGCAGTCAACATTGCTTCAATTCAGAATTATTTGGTATGTTAAAATATTTTAGTAATGTGGTAAATTCATGTTCATGGAATATTCTTTTATAGGTTTTATTTTAGGGTACTTTATGTTGCTGACTTTTCTATAGGTGATGAAGTATTTTTTAACCTGGAAAAATTCTCTCATCAGGATCTGTTGCCTCTGTAACTGAATTGTGATGGTAAAGATGTTTGAACAAAGACCTGATCTTTTCTTCACTGCATCAGCTACCTTTCTTCACTCCCGTTAGTCAGGGTCTACTCGGGAACCACAGCAGAAGTTTCAACTAGAATTTTTGTAGTCAACAGAGATTAACTGTAAAGGAGTAAAGAGAATTCCATGGAATACCCTTGGGCTGAAGGAACATGCCCATGGAGAGAATGCGCTTGGAAGAGAGGCCTCTTCCCCTAGGCTGGGATTTGGACAATGTTAGACAAGGATTGGTTGCAGCACACTGGATTGAAAAGTTCTCTGGGTTGTGTCAGGCTAGGGCTGGTCTCCAGTGACCCTGGTTGGCAGTTAGACCGCCAGCTTCGATATCCATCTCTATTTCCGGGGTGCCAATGAGCTAAGGTTGTTTCAGAAAATCCCTGATACTAGAAGCGTCCTGCTTAGGATGCTCCCCCAGCAGCTGCACACAGCTTAAAGTTGGTAGATAATGAGGAGGCCTTAACCTGGGACTGGCAAGGAAAACTCCTACTCCTGTAAGGTAGGCTCAGTCTGGGAATCTTTTTGTTCAGCTTCCTGGGAGATTCACTGGGAAAAAATTGGTTCATGGGAGTGCCACTGATACTCAGTGCACAGTTGTCATGGCAGGAGGAAAGGTAGAGAAGGAGGTATCTCTGTATCCCCCACCTCATCTCAGGCCTTGTTGACTGCCAAGAACCAGAACATAAGTTCTTGAAACTAGAGTTTCTTCCTTTATTGTGGCCCTTTAGTACTCCTGTTGACAAAGCTTAATATACTGTGTCAAGCAGCAAATGAAAAATGCTATCACTGCACCTGCTTGGAGGGGAAGTTTGGAGTTGAGAGATAATAAATAGGTAACTGACATACCAAACTTACTAAATATTCCTTTTTTTACTTATAGCCCACAACTGTATCTTTCCTTCTATAGGTTGCTCACATTAAAATTGTTATGTAGCCACAGTTAGCCTTAGCGTGGGTTGCTATAACACAAGTATCATAGACGTGGGTGGTTTAAAACAAAATTCATTTCTCACAGTTCTGGAGGTTGAAAGTTCACGGGAAAGTGATAGTTTAGTTCTTGGTGAGGCCCTTTTCTGATCTGTTGATGAATTCCTTCTTGCTATGTCCCTACATGGCCGAGAGCACGTAAGAGAGGAAGCAAGCTCATGCCTAGTCTCTAATGTGGGCACCAATTATATTATGAGGACCCTACTCTTATTGACCTAGTTACCCCTGAATGACCTTTGTAAATAATCACAGGGGGATTACTGATCCATATAGTCATATGTTCAATATCTGAATTTTGAGTAATACATTCAACTCATAGCAAGCCTGTATGTTTTGCTATGAGTTGAATGTATTACTCAAAATTCAGGAAGTAGTTGAAATCCTGACATTCTTATATGACATTTAGAAAGGAAAACCTCTTTGCCCTTAGGAAGACCCTAGGAAATGTTGGGCAAATTTAATGGTGATTGTTTTCCTTAGAAGTTTATGCACTTTGAGTTATTAAAAATAAAAACATGATCTGAAAATGTTGGGAGATGTTGATGCTTCAACCAAACAGGATCGTTAACTGTTAATACAAGTAATATCTCAGACAAGGGAGCATGAGAGCTGATGGAAAAATGAAGACAAAGTTGCTTACCATTTGCTTTAGCAAATTAGGACACCAAGCCTACCTTATCTTTTTTATGCCTTAGTCCAAGTGGACTCATGAATGCATGTACACCTACTTGCTTTTTTTTGAAACATAAAGAACAGTTTTGGTCACTATAAAGGAGCTAAGATGATTATAAGAGACAACAGAAGTAAATTTTTAATGGGGATGTATTTAATTTTATTAAATAGACAGTTAAGAGTAGAAATAATATACTGGTGACCATGGGGACGTGCAGCAGGGGCCCAAGTGTGGCTGTGGCTGTTGAGCTGATTGTCTTCCCAGAGACGAACCTTTTACTTAAGTATACATGAGATCGAACTGTAGAAGCCTGGAGAAGGTAGTGATCATGGTACGTTCAGCAGGAGTAGAAGAAAGGCCTTTGTATAGTGAAGATATTTTGTACAGGAATTTGGGAGTCTCAAAAAGAGAAAGGCATTTGTAAGAGGACAAATGGTAATGGTATGAGCAACTTGCAACAAGCATGAGGACAGTGACCCAATCTAATTCACTGTCGTATCCTCATGTCCCATTCAGTGCCTGCATATACTAGGTGCCCAGTAACCATTTCATGGATAAATGAATTCACTACGTTTGTTGGAGATGCTATTTGAGGTAGTGAACATGAAGAAATACAGGTGGAAAGATGTGTTGATTTGGGAGGATGTTGAAACCTTGTGGTGACTCAGGCTTTTCTCTTTAGGTAGTGAAAAACTGTTGTGGATTTTTGACTGTGGGGATTGCAGAGGCAGATGGTGTAAAAGGAATGGAGTAGGAGGGGAATGGTGTAGGAAACCCTGCTAGGAGCAGAGAACTCCTATAGTGTCCCAGATGTTGTATTTTGATGGCTTAGACTGATGTGTAGGCTGCAGATATGAAAATGGAGCTTTTTGTCTTTGAGGCTCATTAGACACAAAAGCAGTTGGAATCACATGCTCTTTATCCAGTTGGAATCAATATTAGAGAATAGTTATGAGTTTCTTGAGCAGCTAGCTACCTATGGTCCAGTTGTTAAATAACTATATCACTTCACATAGAGCTTTATAATTCTAGAAGGCAGTTGTCAGGTGCTATAAGATGCCATGCATTCTTTATCCTTGTTTTGTGTTTTCTATCTAGAGTAAAATAAAGAAGCGATCCTGGGTTCTCCATGAGTGTTTGGAGCGAGTGCCTGATAATGTGGATGCTGCAAAAGAACTGCTTCAGTATGGATTGAAAGGCACAGATCTGGAGGCTCTGCTAGCAATAGGGAAAGGAGCAGATGATGGCAGGTTGGTTACAGTAAAATCTGAATTCAAAACAAAGGTGACTTGGTGAAAACTTCTAAGCTGAGACACTGGGCCAGGTAAACTTGAAATTCTTCTATATCCAGGCAGTTGTCTTTGATCAGTGCTTTCTTACATTAGGTCATGGCTTTTGTTCCTATGTTAAGTGTTAGCATGTAATGGCTTGATTTGAGGAAACAGCCTTTCTAGAAACATCTATTGAATGCTGGCCCTTGCTAGGCTGCGGCTTTTGGCACAAACCTAAGTTGGCTTCCTTGTCAGTTGAACAATCTTTGGAGTCTTGACTTCTCTTTCCTTACCTGTAGGATCATACCTCCTTTACAGAATTACTTTCAGTAATTAAATTATATATCTTATGAAAGCACCTCTTGAACTTAAGCATCGTTCAAATGTCAGTAATAATAGTAATAGTTACTTGACAGGGGTCATTGCTCATCAGACATTTGGGACTTC
This sequence comes from Marmota monax, assembly GCF_021218885.2. Taxonomy (NCBI): domain Eukaryota; kingdom Metazoa; phylum Chordata; class Mammalia; order Rodentia; family Sciuridae; genus Marmota; species Marmota monax. The sequence continues at coordinate 9,333,379 of NW_026692321.1, read as the reverse complement.
TTTGGAGATATAAATGATGATATATCTGAAGAGGGAATAATTTAAATGATACCATTTGCTAATCATTTTAAGATAAATGGAAGTGAGTCAAATTATAAACTCTAGGCAGCATTTTCTACATGGGCTGTTTTTCATTAGGTGAATATAATACTACATGTTTTCCTAAACAGTTTTCATTTTGTTGAACTTAGCATTTCTGTGCATATTATTATTTTTCTATTTTATGGATACAATGAGTGGATCACCTGCATTACAATGGCAAAAATTTAAAAAAAATTGTTCTTCTGTGGAAGTTAATAATTCAGCTAAAATAGGAAAAAATAGCTTTTAAGTTAAAAAAAAAAAAAAAAAAAACTTGAATCCTCTTTCAGTAATTCTTTTTTTTATCTTGCAGATTTACATTACCTGGTGAAGTAGACATTGACAGTATCTCCTATGAGGATCTTTCACCACTGGATGAACAGCCTGCCAAGAATAAAAAGGAAAAAGAGCTCAAGAAGAGACAAGAACTACTTAAATTAGTGAACTTCTCAAAGTAATGATTCATTACTATTCATTCGGTAACCTCTTTAAAATAACTAATGATTTCAGTATATATTTTTTACTTGATAATTATTTCAACAATTTAAATGTGTCTAATATTGTTTTACCCTTGTGCTTTATTTAGTACACTGTTCCAAGAGCTTTGGGTTCAGTGGAATATTCATTTTTGTTCTATTTTAACTCCTAGAGAAATGTACTTCTATGTAAATATAAATGGCCTAATATAGTCATTCAATACAGGTTGACGCTGGAACAAAAAGAACTTTGCCGTTGTAGACTGAAATTATTAACTTACTTGGATCGACTTGCAACATATGAGGTAAGGAATAATTTGTCCAATTATGTGAATTTGATCTGCCACTGATATTCTTGTCTTAAAACTGTTTATATGGGAAAAATTAATTTCTTACAGAAGCAAGTTCTCTCATAACTTGTTTTGATAAAAATTCAAGATCATGAAAGGCCAGAAGTTATTTTGTTAGGTTAGGGAATACGAAAGGTATAGCCATTTAAATGCATCTAAGTCTTGCAGATTTACAGTTCTTTTTCTTATATTTTATATTTTTACTTTATGTTAATGATACTTAGGTGTTCTCAGTACCAATTTTCAGTTTTTACTGAGTTTAAATAATCTTAAGATGAGTATTATGATTTATTGGGTCGAATTTAGTTGGTTGATCCTAATTAAAAATAGTATGTTTCGTATTCAAGTCTTCAGAGGTGTAAGTCCAGATGGCCCCATGTTGGGGATTTCAGTAATACTCTGAACTATTAGAACAATTCAGAAACTCTTAAAGGTAAAAGTGGAAATTGGCCACATTTCAGTAAACAGATAGTTTAAAACCTTAATAACTTCAGCTATGAAGGTCATTTAATAAAGCAATCTAAACTATTTCCAACTATCAAAGTTTGGCTTCACATGGAAGTTATTTCCTTAGTCTGACTTGCCTCCCTACTATGTAGGCATATCAGTCATGACACTGGCACAGTAGTAGGTGCTCAGTGTCAGGTCTGCTAATATGGTGCCCATCCCAAGAATAACCAAAGCCTTTTTGTACTTGTGACTGTGTATAAATGAACCCAGAAGCACTTGATTTCCCCACCTTGCTAATGTAGTTAAAATGCTTTTAAACAGGACACTTAAGAGGGCTAATTTTGTGGATATTACAAAACATTGGTAATGAGTATACCACTTAATGCAAACAAGTTATGAAGAATTCCTGAAAAATCTATATTTAAGTACAATAAGTTTTACTGTCAGATGGTCATACTGCCCTAAAACATTGTTTTACAACATTAGAGTTCTGGAATATTTTGAGGTAATGTATAATAAGCACATTCCATACTATAGAAATCCAAGCATGTACTTCATTCATGAAACTAAGGCTAAGTATATAAACATCTTTAAAAAATATGTAAAATGTTTAACTGCATACTGTACTGCATGCATACTTGTAATACAAGTGACTCAGTAGGCTGAGGCAGGGGGATCATAAGTTCCAAAGCCAGACTTAGCAACTTGGAAAGATCCTGTTGGGGGGGGGGGGAAATGCCAGGGGTGTGACTCAGTGGGTAAGTCCCTAGGTTCAATACCGGGTTATCCCCTTGCTCCCCGCAAAAAAAGTTCAGAGCTTGACTATCCAGTTAATTTTTCTTTCATTATCATCATCACCATTTGTGGTGCTTGGGATTGAACCCTGAGCTTCACACCTGCTAGGCAAGTACTCTACCGTTCAGCTACACTCCCAGGCCTCTTTTGTTACTCTTTGGTTTTTGAATGGCTATTTCCCATGTGACAGTCCATTTAAAGTATTTAAGTCCCTGTTTTTTTTTGAAAACCTAAGCTTTTGAAATGTAGATGACTTGGAATGAATTAAAATCTTGAGATATAATGATTAACCTGTTAGTATAAGAGATAGGCATTGCATTTTCATCATAGGACATGCTTTTTAAAAATGATAAATGGATAAAAAATAAATTCATTTAAATTTTACCTGTGTGCTTACTGTATGCCAGATATTGTGCTGTTTCTGGAGGTGGAGAGATGAATAAAGAACAGTTTTCTTATACGCATTAAGTGATGATAAAGTTATGAAGAATTGATGAGGAAGCACAGTAGGGAGACCCAGTGGGCAAGGAGAAGACCTCAAGAAATACCAGCACGTTTATTGAGGACTGTCAGCTGTTGTCTCATGTACTTATTCAAGATTGTTTATCAACAGTTTTTTGAGGCAGTTTCTACTATCCTCTGAATTTTATAGAAGCTTAGGGAAGGTTATCAGTTTGCCCAAATAACTAGGAAGCAAGAACTTTTCTGTTGAGCAGGCTATGCTAATAATCAGTGTTAGATAAAGGCCTGTTGGCATGGAAGAAGATGACATGCTCTTGAGAACATTTGATAGTCACCGTAGGATGTGGAGATTGGGGTGGCACAGAACAAAGGTGGGAAATATGGTTAGAATTGTTAACTTATCCTATTTAAGGAATCAAATTAAATTTTTCTTAGAGGTTCAGTGGGGAAGTGGAGACTGGATGTGGGCAGCTCTTTCAAGAAGTGTTATTGAGAAAAAGGCTGGGCCAGAGAAAATGGTGAAGGTGGTGGTGTTGGCTAGGTATGTGTAAGGGTCGTTTTAATTTTTTTTGAGAGAATTTTTAAATTATTTTTTAGTTTTCGGCAGACCCAACATCTTTGTATGTGGTGCTGAGGATCGAACCCGGGCCGCACGCATGCCAAGCGAGCGCACTACCACTTGAGCCACATCCCCAGCCCCAATAAGGGTCGTTTTTGTAGTAGAAGGAAGTAGTAGTATTGGTTGCATGCTAATGGAATGCACAGTGGAAGAGTGAAAGGGAATTTATTGAGTGGAAGAAAAAGGAATACTTGGGTAATAGTGGAAGAGAAGGAGACTGGGATTCTGAGCATCAGTGGAATTTGGAAACTGTTTTAGATATGAAAATAAATTTCTTTCTGCTGTAACGGAAGGAAGGAAAATTCTATTGGTATAGATGCAGGCAGATTTGCAGCTTTGGTGGGTTGGAAAATTAGGGACCTCCCATCTAATAGTCAATTAAGAAAAGCAAGGTTGTTAGCTGAGAGTAGGGGGCTGGGGAATAAAATGTCACAGTCTAGAGGATCGGAAAATGTGAAAAAATTCCTAACAGTAGGAAACTTCTTAGGGAAATGTAGCAACATTGAAGAACACTGAGTATCTATTTGAGTTTAGGTGTCTTGAGTTTTATTAGTTTTCTTTTTAGCTTTTTATTACAAACTATTTCAAACATATGTCAGAGAACAGTACTATGAACTATGATGTATTTATTCTCAGTTTCAGCTAGTTTGCCAATCTTGTCTTTTATTTTCCACCTTTACACTCCTGCCTTTTCTTTCACTTTAAAGCAAATCACAGGAATTCTATCATTTTATCTATACTTGAGTACGAATATCTAAATCATTAGGTCTTAAAAAAAAACCCACAAGGCTGCTGTTACTTCTGACAAAATTAGTAGCAATTCTCATATGATAGCAACATTGAATATGAAGTAGATAGGTACCTCATAAATGATTTTTAAAAATTAAGATGTTTTGTAAACAGTTGATTCACTTCTGTGCTGGATTTCAAGCTACATGGAGGGAAGGGAAAGTACATTGTTCAGTGAGTTACCAGTGCCTATCACAGTACCACTAGCATATAGTAGACACTCTGAGCCTATTCATTCTGCATTTACAATTTACAATCTGCATTTAACATAGGTCACTCTTAAGAATAATTAAATCAATCTAAAGTTCTTACGTAGATGTGATGGGTGCTTATAATGTACAGCACTGTATAACTGTTGCTTATTCTTACCAGGTAGTTGGTTTTGGTTGTCCTACTGTAATTAAGTTTTCACTATTTCACTTACTTCTGGATTTGAAAAAAATTACTGCATTTACAAATATGGCCCTTTTCAAAACAAAGATGAGGATACAGATATAGCACTTTATTTAACAGTTGACAGTTAAATTAATTAGTTCAGGCCTTATTTATTTAGGCAGGCAGAGTTGTAAAGGTTTTTAATATTTTCTTGTCACCGTATTTAAAGGCCTATTCATAAAATCATTGTTTCCCTTCAGGAAATCTTGGGAGTGCCTCATGCATCTGGACAGAGATATAATGCTGAGTTCTTTAAGAAGTTTAGAAGCCAGAATATTATTCTCTCAGCAAGAACTTATGCTCGGGTAATTTTTTTTTTTTGGTAAATAATTGTGGCTATTAACACTGTAAATATTGAAGTTGTGCAGTTAATGTTGATGTGTGCATATACCATTACATTTTCTGTTCTGTTGTAATATGAATGTAGAAAACATAGTTACATTTAAAAAAATTTTCTTCAGAGATTTAAAAATCATTTTTGTACCATTAAATTGAGAAACATGATACAAGTTAGGAAAACTTCAGCAATATTTCAAAGAACTTTTTCAGAATTGCATAAAAAAGTTAAATTTTTGAATGTTATAGAAAATCACTGCTTTATTTCCAAGATTCATGTTAGAAACTCACCTCTTTTCTTTTATACAGGAAAGCAATGTCCAAGCACTAGAAATTCTATTTACTTATCATGGCTCTGACCTTCTTCCTCATCGCCTTGCAATTCTCTCCAACTTTCCAGAAACAACTTCTCCACATGAATACTCTGTTTTGCTCCCTGAAGCTTGGTATGTGACTCTATAAACCGAATTTTACCTTCTCTCTAAATAATAAAAATTTTTTGTTTCATGCTGAAGACCTTGAATTAAAAAAAAATGTAATCTATTTAAACCTTTTTTCTGGTGATAAAAGTAAGTTCAACTTATTTTTAAATCTTGAAAATATAACGGGACCACTTGAACTCAATACAAAATTTTAAGAGTCACGGTTTAGTGCCATGTTCGCAATATGTACTGTTTAAATTAAAAACAATTTTAGGATACCAATATAAATTTGAAATAGTTGTCTATTTTAGAAACTGAACCTGTAGTTCTAACAGTATTAGGGACCCAGGACTATCTGTATCCTGCTTTGCTCAACAACCTTGTCTCCGTTTGAAATTCCCAGAGACAAGGACAAAAATGAAATACCATGTTACTACCAGACTAATGTTCCATATTACAATTCAAGTCAGTTTATTTGATAATCGGATTTCGGCATGTGACAGACTGTAAGCCTATGTAGATATTACATTCTAGTGTTATCACCTCATGTTCTTCTGGAGGCCAGCATCTTGAGATTGAAGTGAGTAGTGTATAGTTTAGTGATGTTAGCTCCGGTCAAATGGCACAAGGGAGAAGAGGTGTTCAGAGCTCTCCCGGTCAAATGGGAGAAGAGGTGTTCAGAGCATACCTTGCTAGGTCAGTTCTGAATAGAGGTAGAAGGCAAATGGAGAGTAACAGGACATATCCATTTGTGAGGTCTTTAACGTGTAGTCAGCTGGCTCACTAGTAAATGCATGATTTATCTTTTCTGATTTTGAATTTATTTATCATTAAACTGAGTCGACAGTTCTTGTCTGGCTTACTCTCACAGCATTCTTTTTAGTAATAGAGTATAACTGTTGCTTATAACTGTTGCTTACAACTGTTTCTTTTTAGCTTTTTATTACAAACTATTTCAAACATATGTCAGAGAACAGTACTATGAACTATGATGTATTTATTCTCAGTTTCAGCTAGTTTGCCAATCTTGTCTTTTATTTTCCACCTTTACACTCCTGCCTTTTCTTTCACTTTAAAGCAAATTGATACATACGAAATTTGCTTGTAAACTATAACACTCTGAAGGATTTTGATAGTTCTGATTGAAATCATTGTTATTAACTCTAGCTACTGGAAACTTACAATATTAAGGGACGTTGTATAAGTTGGGGATCATCTGGCTTCCCTTGCTGCCTTCACTGAATAATATTTTTAGGCTTGGGTGTTGATCGGCATATGCAGAGTCACTTGGCACATCTTACTTATACCTGGTCTCCAGATAATTTTGTTTTTCCTGAGATTTATAGAGGCTTGGAACCATGTTAAAATCAACATAGGTATATCCTAGATTTTAATCTGTGCTTAAAAGTTGTAGGTCACTAGGCTCTAAGAATGTTTAAAATTACTTATTTGCATTTTTCTTTTTACTAAAAAGGCAAATCTTTGTTCAGGTAAAAGTGAAGAAAAACATTGAGATACTTTGATAATTTTCAACTTTTAAATCTGTATAGTGAATCGTAGGTGTATTTTCTAAATGTGTTTATAAATTAGAATGTAATTCTGTTCTCTACCTCTGCAAAATAAATAAATTTGAAGGGAGATGACTTATTTTTGCTGTAGATCTTTAGGAAAAAGGGCTATTCCTTAATGTTTTAAAAGGTAATTTCTTTTTAGATGTAATGCACTTATTGTTACTGTTTTGTAGTGACTGCTTAAACTTATGATTTTAACCTGAAAGTTGGCTTGCAGAATAATTGCACAATGTCCAGTGCTGTATTATCTTTGAATGCCCTGGGGGTCCTTTATGTAAACTCAAGGACTAATTTAAATTACAATAAAGACTTGAGTTATATTTCAGCAGAGGGTAACTGGAAGATTAAGGTCCCCCCCTGTCCCCAACCCATACTGGGGATTGAAACCAGCGGTACTTTACCATTGAGATATATCCCCAGCCTTTTTTCTCCCCACATTTTTAATGGGTATATTATAGTTGTCCATGATGATGGGATTTGTTGTTACATATTTGTATATGCGCACAATATAGTAATATGTAGCCAGTATCACTCCCTGGTCTTGCCCCGTTCCTCCCTGCTTCCCATGCCCTGGTATTAAAGCTATTTTGCATCATTGTTTTGGGATACGAGATTTAAAAAAAAGTTTGAAGAGACTGATTGTGTTAAGTTCTTGAGTTATATTTGTTTTTAACTACTGAGAAACATACAGATTGTTTTGGTTAATCTTTGTTTGTCTAGAAAGTCCTTCACAGTGGTTTTTTTAAACTTATCTAATTGGCAAAGAAAAATAGGTTTAATGGTAATATGTCTACTCTATTACAATTTAACTTACTAAATACAAAACCATGCTTAGACTTCAGGCATAACTGCTTCTGTGTGATTTCTTATAAATTATTCTTTTCCCTATATTCTTCTAATTCTTTATAATACAAAAATTTTACATGGTTTGTTTTCATTTTCTGTCCTCCCTTTGGCTCCCCTTTTAATGAACATCAACCTAATTCTAAAGACAGACCATCCTTCCTAATTTCTGGATACCCAGGGGCATGGGATGGTTCTTGGGTAGCAAGTACTTCACAGTATTTACTGATGGGACAGGTAGGTCCTTGTGCCATTTAAGAAAGAGGCTAAAGGGTGTGCTGAGGATAATATGCCTGCTAACATGGGAGAAGTCTTATCATAAGAGGTACTTATCAAGGTTCTGCTAACCTGAAGGTGCAATTTCTGTTTAACCCACTGCCAAGTTCTTTTTTCCATTTAGAATCTTGCCCTAAGGGACATATAGATCAATAATATATGTTTAGAGACTTTTTTTTGAGGATTTTTCTTTGGATACTTGTTATTCATTTTCTGAGTCATTTACAAATGTGAGGTCTGATGAACATAATGTTTGACACGTTGGCACACAAATGCTTTTCTACACATAACCACTCGCCATTTGCTGAGTACCTCACATGGGCCTAGCACTGTGGGAGGGATTTAAAAATGAGTAAAACACTGTTTCTAATCAGCATGAGTTATCAGGGATACTTTATAAATCGGTAGAAATTTCTTATCCACTGTCTTGAATGGCCGTTGAATTTTCTGTGTACATGCCCTGATTGTCTTGTGGAAGTCTGCGTTACTCAGTGGTACCACTTGGGCTTCATCCCACTTTTTTTCCCTTCATTCCCTCCATTTACACTTTGCAATTATAATGTGGAATTGATTTGAAGTAAGTCATTACACTTTTAAGTATATACCTGCCCAAATTCATAGTGGTTATCAGGAAGGTTGTACACAGCCCCAGCTCTCTCCACTCCCACCACTCTGGTCTCTTGCTGCTTCCTAAACATGCCACATTTGCTCCTGCCAAGGGGTTTTTGATTTGGTATGCCCTTCTCCCATATCCTCAAGTCACTGGATCTCTTACTTCATTGACATTCACTTCTCAAGGCCACCTCTTCAAAAAGGCCTTCACTGACCATTTTCTCTCAGCCTTCACTTCACCATCACATTTTCCCCGTATTTTATTTCTCTTCATAGCATTTACACCTAACATGTTGTAGGGTTGTCTTTTCTACTTTATATGATTTTCCTTGGCTTTCTTTCGCTTAGAATTTTACCCTCACTTTAAATCCTTCTCTTTGATATCTTTTTGTTTTCTAACGTTTATTACTAATTTGGTTTGTGTTTTGCTTATTGTCCGTTTTCCTTTCTATAATGTCTCCTTCAGTAGGATAAGCATTTTTTTGTTCTCTTCCCTAGTACTCTCAGAACAGCACCTGAAACTTTGCAGTTGTACAATAAATAGTTGTGAATGAATGAATGTAAAATCCATGAACATCTTTAGTCTCAGTGCCTGGTATGAATAACCCAGTAGGTTTTGAATGAATGAGTCACTTAAGACAAATTCAGTATACACAATGGTATAGAATTCAAATTTTAGAGTTCAAGCTATATAAAAAAATTTGCAAACCAGTAGTGGGTTATGTCAGCAATTGACCTGTTGTTCTGTTTGGAGATTCCATTGGGAAAACATGTACTTTGACATCTAACCAAAGTTTGATCAATTTTGATCTAAACTGTGTGGATATGATGGCTGGGAGATTTCTATGGTATGTGTTATTCTGTGTATTATAATGTCACTTTTTGTTTCTTGTGTATTTGACATTGAAATGTGACCAAGTTTTGTAAAACCATGAATATTTTTCATTAGTGAAAAGGTACCAATTCTTAATCACTGTTATAAAATGTTTACACCTTATATTCTAGTTTGCCCTTTTAAAGTAAAAAAGGTGATATTTCTTTGTTAGTGCCCCCAATCATGGTAATGGAGATTATAAAAAGTGGAAAATCATATTTTTTTTGTGCTGATTGCACATTTCAGGTTAGGTTTTTTGTAGGCCCAAATCTTCATCATGTCAGATTAGGAGTCTTGTTAAGGAAGTTGGGGGCTTAAAGTGCAAGAAATAAAATCAATAAATGTGATTGAGTCAAACTAAAAAGCTTCTCAGCAAAGGAGATAATTATTGAGGTGAAGAGAGCCTAAAGTATGGGAGCAAATTTTTATCACAAGTGCATCAGATAGAATGTTAATCTCCAGGATATATAAAGAACTCAATAAACTTAATACAAAAAAAATAATAAATGGGCTAAGGAACTGAACAGACACTTCTCAGAAGATACACAAACGATCAACAAATACGTGGACAAAGTGTTTTGCATTTCTCCAGTCACTGAAGATGTTAATCAAAATTACACTAAGACTTCATCTCACGCCAGAGTGGCAGTTAACAAGAACACAAGCAATAAGTATTGGAGAGGATGTGGGGAAAAAGGTACATTGCTGGTGGGAATTGCAGATGGGTGCAACCACTTTGGAAAGTAGTGTGGAGATTTCTTAGAAAACTTGGAATGGAACCACCATTTGATTCAGCTATCCCACTCCTTGGTCTATTCCTAAAGAACTTAAAATTGGCATACTCTAGTGACATAGCCACATCAATGTTTATAGCTTTTTAGTTTATAGTTTTTTTTTTTTTTCATTTTAGCCTCCTTTCTGAGTGAAATCTTTCCAGTATGATGAGTACAGTGTTTTTTAAAAATCGTATTTGTTTGTGGAAATAATGTAGCATAGTGGTAAGGGCACCTACTACCTGCCTAGAGTCATGATTTTGAGTTAGTTTCTCAACTGTACCACTGTCTTTTCATTGTAACATGGGTATGATTATAGCTCTTACTCCACAGTGTTATAAGAATGATTAAAGAATTAATACCAAGCACTGTTTGCAGTGGTTTAGATCAAGTAAATGGTACTGAATTGTTAGCAGTTATTATAATACAGAATTTTGTATTAAAGTTTGGTCTCATATACTTACATAGTTTGTATATTTATTGTTTTAGACTTTTTATTGGAATGATTTTACATTTACAAAAGTCACTCTTTGATTCTATCTTTCCTCTCCCCATATCCCCTCCCTTCCCCTCCTGTCACTTCCCTCTACTTAATCTAAGGTAACTCTATTCTTCCCTAGTGCCCCCGCCTTATTGTGAATCAGCATCCACTTACTAGAGGAAATATTTGGCCTTTGGTTTTGTTGGATTGGCTTATTCTCCAACTCCAACCATTTACTGTATGTATACACGTGACTGTATGACCAATATGATTCTGCAACAATGTACACTCAGAAAAATAAGAAATTATATCCCATCTATATCAGAGTACATAAATGCATTTTACTGTCATGTATAACTAATTAAAACAAAACAATATATAAAACACATTGTTGTGGGGAAAAAAGGTACACTCTTCACCTAGGTTCCCATTCCTTTAGTCATAACACATTGGTCAAATATAGACTATCACATGTAGTCAGTTCTGCTATAATGTGGTGCATGCATTTCTAAATATTGCGCTGTGCAGAATCATTCAGTAAAAACTACATGGAATATTAGGGAAATGGGGCTAGTGGCTCTTTGTGCACTAGGACAAAGTTAAGAACCTAACAAAAATGCTAACATAGTTTTTACACATGTAATAGTTAGGAAATGAATGTGCAAATATGAACCTTTACCTTGAAAAACATGTGAAGGGCGTCTTATTGTGGAAGTGGGTGTCAGAAGAGTTGCGCTTTGTGAGTTGGAAAGTGGAGCCAGGAGGGCGACAGAAATCTGATGGAAAGTTGTAACACAAGATGTGGATGGGATCACTTCACTGAGCTAGCTGGTGGATGTGGGGGAGTGTGCATGGACGGGAGTCTGATCTGGCTTGCTTTAGCTGGGTCCAGTGTTCATGGGATGCTTCCTGGGGATGCAGTTGTGCATGTGTAAATGTGAAATCTGTTATATTTAAGTTACCTAACGTATCAGTTTGTGGGAGCAAATTTCCATTTTAAAAACAGAAGTGACTGAACTCACCAAAGGCTTATTGGAATTCACCAGTATTTTTTTTAGACTAGTGTCTTTTTCTGTTTGAAAATGCACTCCAAGATACTACAACATTGCATATAGACTTTATTTTTTAAAAATTTTTTAACATTTATTTTTTTGTTGTAGTTGGACATAGCACCTTTATTTCACTTGGTTTATTTTTTTAATGTGGTTCTGAGATCGAACCCAGGGTCTCACACGTGCGAGGCAGGTGCTTTACCGCTGAGCCACAACCTCGGCCCCTAGACTTCATTTATTTTTAATGTGTGGAAATAAACTCTGTTGATCTATGTATGTTGATAGTACAATTCTTTGGTTCTTAGATATTTACTAGATAAGAATTATTACTCACTATGATATATTCCTGGACTATCTCCAGAACCAGTAGGAAAAGACTGAATTGTATTTTGTGTATTTGGGTTATTGCAGAATTTATTTTATAGTGCAACTGACAAATGTAAATGGAAATAGAATAGTTAAGAATAATTACATTCTTAACATCGTACCCCAAAACTTACTCTCAGAACTTAGCAATGTATATGCTTATAAATAAATTTGTTAGATTATTTGGTGACTGAAAGATTATGAAAAATACGCTGTAACATGTAGATGGACTATAACTCAGTGAATTGTAAGTGTATTTTAGAAGTTTCCATTTTCCTTTATGAGTTATCTGTTGAGTCAGCACTAATTATTCTCTGTCCTTTAGTTCCATGGTAATTTATAAGATCATCAAAGCTAAAAATAGTGACAGTGTGAAAATTCTGTTAACACTGGCTTAGGTCACATAGGATGCCATCCTAAGCTCATGTCAGAGTATACTAGTCCCCATATTCAGAAGCTGCTCTTCTCCTGGAACATAGAAACCACTTTTTCAGAACAATCTTGCAAAAACAGTATGGTACATTGCATGATAAACCAGTTGGTAGAAGCTTTCTTCCCTTTCACCTGCAGAACTAGGCCCTCTCTGTGCTGTGCTGACTTGAACTGCATTTGTCTGTGGCATTTTCTTTCTTGTTAATCATAAATCATTCTTGCTTTGCTTGGGCCTTTGCCCCTTTTGTGCATTCTGTCCCACTTAATGCAACAGAAAATTCAAGGCCCCTGGGGAAGTATCATTGGGTGTGAAGTTTTGCATAATTTTTCCTTACTGATAGTTACTGTCACTCACCCCAAACTAAAACTTCTGGAGACCAATATGGAGAATATTTTGTCTATACAGGTTGTCATACTTTGTGGCAGTTTTTTTCTGTAATGAGATGTGTATCTCCTAATAAAGTGCTATGGATATAGTGCATGACTGTAATAATGGTTGATAATTTGTTTTTTAAACATGCTTTTTAGTTGGACATTTATTTTTATGTGGTGCTGAGGATTGAACCCAGGGCCTTGCACTAGCTATGAGCGCTCTACTGCTGAGCCACAATCCCAGTCCGTTAATTTTTGAATGAATAATTGGTGGTCACGTGAGGAGATTTGGAAAAATAAAAGGGATTAATGTGGTAAAATGAAAGAGATAGTCTAAAGCATTCTCTTTGAAAATAAATCTGGAAGGAAACTTACTTTCTTAGACTTCAAGAAAGGTAATCTAGCTGTGTTCAACTATCATTTTTTTACATATATTTATTTTTAATTGGACTCAATACCTTTATTTTACTTTATGTGGTGCTGAGGATCGAACCCAGGGCCTCACATGTACCAGGAGAGGGCTCTACTCTCAACCCCAGCCCTGCAACTATGTATTTCTTTTGTGCATTCATAAATCATTTTTGTTTTTCTGTATTAAAAAGCACAGGGCTGAGACTGGTGTTGTGGCTCAGAGGTAGAGTGCTCGCCTTACACATGTGAGACCCTAGGTTCGATCCCCAGCACCACATAAATAAAATAAAGGTATTGTGTCCAACTACAACTAAAAACTAAACATTAAAAAAAAAAAAGCCTAGGGCCTATTAGTACCATTCAATCCTGATACATATTTTCTTTTACAATTGAGGTAAAATACAAAGACAAGGTTTACTATCTTTGAACAGTTCAGTAGTGGTATGTTCATTCACAATTGTGTGAAAACAATTTCAAGAACTTTTATATTGCAAATCTAGAACTTTATATGCATTAAACAACTCTTCATTCACCCCTCCCATTCCGCGCGCCCCCCCCCCAACCTCCATTGTTTTTTTTTTTCTCCCTGAATTTGGTCTTGGCATTTAAAAGTAGAAATACTTTTTTTTTTGGTGTGGATTGGTTTATTTCACTTAGCATAATATTTTCAAGAAATAATGTATTGTTTAGTGAAGCAAATATTAGGACTAAGATTTAGAGTAGCTTTCTACCTTGCGTTGTTTGTGTTCATGCTGTAAAGCTGTTTTTAACAAGAATGAAGATGAATTCCAATTTGAGATGGAAGGTTACATATCTGTTATTGCCCAACTCATTATGAGAACCTCTTCTTCATCTTTTGGTGATAGGTGGGCCCTCCAAAATGAAGGGAACTTCTGAGCCTTCTCACTTTGTTTTATGACTCTTGGGTTTGAATAGCCAGACATGGATTATTTTTCTATTCTTACAAGAACATAAAAATGGGCCATAAAATCAAAACATCAATATAAATTTCATTAAAAATTTCAGTAGAACCAGTTTCATTAGGTAAAATTGATTTACCTTGTAACTTAAATCATTAATAAAGAATTTAACTTTAAAAAGATCCCAGTTCTTCACAGTTGAATGATAGGTCAAATTCAACTTTTTACTATAGTTTAGTTTCAAATGGATGATTTTTGATAGTTTCTGAAAAACTACAATCTGATATAAATTAAGCAATTTGAATTCTTAACAAAGTCAGCATTGACTTTAAGCAGCTTTTGATTTAAAAAGTATTCTAAATTCCTTTGTATTTAATTTTCATTGAAAGAACAGTTTAAAGAAGATGTATGAGTCATAATTTCATTGGATTGAATAGGAAATGCAAATTGGAATCAGATGTGGACTTTCTGTAGATAAATTAAAATCCAGTAGGGAAGATCAGATAAAGGGGTATATGTACCTACAATAAAGTACAACATGTTTATATAAGGAATGTAGGTGGGTGTAGAGGTGGGAAAGATGAGATTTTGTGGTGAAGGAGGTCCATTAGGAAAACCCCTTTGGAAGAGATAAGGTTTGCATCCAGACCTTAGAGTTGAGTGTGTTTTTGATTCAGGGAATTCTGAGTGATAGAGTTGTCTGAATAAATATTTAACCTGAAGTTGTTCATGCATTCAACAATATCATATTGTTGATTGACAAGGGTACAGATGATATTTCCAATTAATTCACTGGTTGAAATTGAGTTAGTACAGAGGATTTCCAAAAATTAAATACGAAACTCTTTATTCATAGTTTTATGTAGCCTAGTCCTGTTCATACTTTTTCCTTGAAAATTTTAAAAGCAATTTTTGAGTGTTCTATTCTCACCCTAATTTTGTTTTTGAAATGAGGTATCACCTCAATTGTAGGCTGAATAATGAAATAATTATAGAAGGATTAGACTACTGTATTCACTTTTTACTTTTTGGTTCTCAGTCTCAAAGGAAACAGAAGAATTTTTCTTCTAAAATTTAAGTCAATTTGTTACCTAATAAAAATTTAATTCCCATTTGTATAGTTCCTGAGTTGCTGTGACCAAAGAATAATGTGGCTTTGTATTTTCTTTCGGAGGTGACCATCGATAGAGAGGACTACACAGACCACTTTCTACAAAATGGCATGTATCAGTTTTGGAATCCAAAAAAGGGAAAGGCCTGCTTTATATAGTCAACCTTCAGAACCAGGGACTGGGCCTGGTGGTATGGGTAGTTGGTTTTCACAACTCCTGGCATGGTGGCACTTTAGATTTTGGCTAAATTAATTCTGTCTCATCAATTTAAAGGAAAAATGGACTTAGTTTCTGCCTCCTTAATCAGAGAAATTACACTAATACTATTAGAAAGTAATTTTTCTGGGGCTTGAAAGTGTGGTGATATTAAGTGTCTAGAACTCTGAAGGCCAAAGAAACGAAGGTATATTGATTAATTTGTTTTTCCCTTTTAGTCAAACATTTCAGGATTGAGTATAGAACGTTTGTCTCTTCAGTTTACAGCCTCATTTTGTCTTTCACATGTAGCTCTTACAGCATATCCTGAAATATGCAGTAAAGGGATTATTTTGCTGTTAGGGCAAAACATTTGAAAGGCATTAGTAAAATATGTTCTGAAATGTAGAGTTATTTTAATACTTATCACATTCTGTTTAGTATGGATATAGTGCTTGTCAGTGTTTTTTTCTAACTTAATTTGTTTTTGAAGTTGTATATGGACATAATATCTTTATTTTTATGTGGTGCTGAGGATCAAATCCAGTGCCGTACATGTGTGAGGCAAGTGCTCTACCCCTGAGCTACAGCCCCTGCCCTAGCCCTATCAAATGTTTTTAATGTGGTTTAGTACAGTTTAAAGTTACTACTTTCATTCAAAAATTTGTGAGGAGGCACTTTCCCCCAACTTTGGCTTCCCCCCCACCCCTGCCCCATTGATGTATTTCCTTTAAATCAGGCTGTTACCAGATACAGCATTACTGAGTGATACAAATGATACTCATCATGGAAATAAGATCTTCCATTTATTCAGTTTTCTTTTAAACAAGTATCTTGACCAATAACTTCAGAACACATGACCTTTAAGTAAGCAAATACATATTCTGAATGGTTGAACTGCCTCAGCAGCATAGTCCCCATAATTCTTTTTGATCAGTCTTTGCCAATAAAGATTTCATTAATATGTAAATACTTGTCTAACAGCAAGTATCTTTATCATACTATGTTTAATTAACATATAAATAATCCTGGGAGACACTTTTTCCAATTTCTGATATTGATTGGCAAGCTTGTTTAAAGATTGTAATAAGAAAAATGCTATTAAAAATTAAATTACTGTTATGTAGAAAAATATATGCAATATTTTAAGAAATGCTTTAACTCAACTTGTTCCCCTTTCATTTGATCCCAAAAGTTTGGATAATGTACATAAAACTATGAAAACACCCAAGGCATACATAAATATTGGAATTACTTGACATGTGTGGACATACATTTGTTGAGGAGAATTGATAGTATGGTATCCTGGAACGAGCACTGGCTTGTAGTTAGAAATGTGGGCATACGATTTGGTTCTGATACTTGCTGGCCACATACTTCAGTGAAATCTTTTTTATGATTGAAGTGTGATGTTCAATAAATGTCAATGGTAGTGTAATAGAGGATAATGTTATGGCAGTAGCCGCAACATTTCTTTTGTAGATATTGATGGGAATATCACTCCATAGATTCCTTTTAGTTTTAGGTGTATTACATAGGCTTGCAAAAAGACTGAACAAAAAGAACTGAAAAATGGGGAATGACTATGGTTTGAATGATGGTGCCATGTCCCAAATGCAGATTGAAATGCAATCTCCAGTACAACAGCATGAGATGTGGCCTTTGGGAAGTGATTCAGTTGAGGGCTCTGCCCTCATGGATGGGATTTGTGCCCTGCTAGAAACTCAAGATTAAAGACAGTACCTTCTTGCCTTTCCATCCCTTCCGTAATATGAGGATGAAGTGTTTCTCTAGAGGACACAGCTGTAAGGGGCATCTTGAGACTGGCCCTTTCATGAAATACCAAGCCCACCTGCTGCTTAAACTTCTCAGAATCCAGAACTCTAAAAATATCTGTTTGTAAATTACCCCATTGCAAATATTTTGTCTTAGCAACTCTTAATAGACGAATCATCTCTTCCTGATGACTTTGAGGCTGTGACTTTTTTTTTAAAATCTGGGTCAGTGCCCCTTTGCTGGCAAGAGATCTGACATTCCAGATTACTAATAAAACTATATAATAAGCCTTATTTTAAATAGTCAAGTATTTTTTAAAATTTAACTTTTACTGTACTACAGATACAGGAAAATGTACAACTTGACACATTTTCACACAGTGAAGACAATGAAACGGTATTATCAGCATCCCTCTGTTCTCTCCTTTTAGTCACCTCATCCTAGAGAACTGCTATTCCATAACAATGTTAGTTTCCTCTATTAAACACTAAAGTGGTTTATGAAAACTTATACCTAAACTCTGAAAGCAGAGTCTACTCTGAAAGACCACTTTCAAATAATAGTACTTATAAAGTAAGACATTTCTAAAAGTACTTTTCTTTCCTTCTGGCTTTTGAAGTATTTATTGTCTGATGTGTGTGATGAATGCCACTGTAATTTTTTCTTATTTTTGTTTTAATGATTAATTTTAAATTAAAAATGTATTTTATATTTACATTTACCATTTCCAGTGCTTTTCATTTCCCTCCATTGCCTTGTGAAGTCCACGTTTTTCTGGTATTAGTTTCTATCTGCATGAAAGGTTTTCTTTAACTTTGCTACAGTGCTGATCTGCTGGTGAGGAATTATCTTTGTTTTTATGTCTGAAGAAGTCTGTATTTTGCCTATGTTTTGAAAGATATGTTACGTATAGATTTATACGCTGCCAATTTTATTTAATATTAGTGCATTGTAGTCATAAATAGTTGATTTTGACATATTTCATAAATGCACATAGCTTAGTTTGCTCCATTGAATCCCCATTACTTTCTCTTTGCTAGTTTTATTCTTTCAGTGCATCAGAAGGGTCACCCCATTGTCTCCTGGCTCACATTGCTTTTGATGAGAGATCTGTTGTTACTTTTATTTTCTCTCGTGTCTCATATGTGTACTTTTAAGATTCTACTTAAAATTGGCTTTGAGCCATTTTATTATGCTGTCTCTTAGTGTTGCTTTCTGCATGTTCTAATTTTTGGCTATGGAGTTCCTTGAATTTCTGGGGTTATAGATTCACCAAATTTAGGAAATTTATTTATACTATTTATTTTTTTCCCTTCCCTCTCTCCTGTTTCCAATAATACATACCGTTCCGCCTCCTCCAGACCCCAATTGTACGTGTGTTGGCTGCTTGATCTTATGTCACAGCTCAATTGTCCCAGTTATTCTTACCCTGTGTTTTATTTTAGGTAGTTTCTACATTAGTCTTTCTTTCAGTGTCTGCTGTTGATGGCTGTTTATGGCTGTTAGTGTGTGGGTATTTAATCTTAGTGTATTTTTCATTTCTGATAATGTTTTTGATTCCTGGTAGGTTTGGATATATTTATTTTCTATGCTACTGCTTATGTCATTCATGGTGTTTCTTGATTTGTTTAAAAAAACAAATTTTCTTATGGTAATGGGCCATCATTTTGTCTTTGCATTCCTGGCAATTTTTTTCAAAAGAAATATATACCCTATATGAGAGCAAAATGCATTACAGTTAATATTACACATATAGAGCACAATTTTTCATACCTCTGGTTGTATACAAAATATTTTCATACCGTTCATGTCTTCATACATGTACTTAGGGTAATGATGTCCATCTCATTCAACTGTCTTTTCTATCCCCCTCCCACCCCTTTGCTCTTTCTAGAGTATCTATTACTCCCATGCTCCCCCTCCGAATTGCATTATGAATCAGTCTCCTTCTACTAGAGAAAACATTTGGCATTTGTTTTTTTGGGATTGGCTAACTTCACTTAGCATTATATTCTCCAACTCCATTCACTTACCTGCAAATGCTATGATTTTATTCTCTTATTGGTGAGTAATATTCCATTGTGTGTATATATACCACATTTTCTTTATCCATTCATCAATTGAAGGGCATCTAGGTTGGTTCCACAGTTTAGCTGTTGTGAATTGTGCTGCTATAATATTGATGTGGCTCTGTCCCTGTAGTATGCTGTTTTTAAGTCCTTTGGGTACTTTGAATGGGATAGCTGGGTCAAAAGGTGGTTATATTCCCAGTTTTCCAAGGAATCTCAATACTACTTTCCATATTGGCTGTACCAATTTGCAGTCTTACCAGCAATGTATGAGTGTGCCTGTCTCCCCACATTCTCACCAACACTTATTGTTGTTTGTCTTCATAACAAAAATTCTGACTGGAGTAGCTTTGATTTGCATTTCTCTAATTGCTAGCAAAGATGAACATTTTTTTCATATATTTGTTGATTGATTGTATATCATCTTCTGGGAAATGTCTGTTCAGGTCCTTGGCCCATTTATTGATTGGGCTATTTTTTTGGTGCTTAGCTTTTTGAGTTCTTTATATACCCTAGAGATTAGTGCTCTGTCTGAGCAAGTGGTAAAAATTTTCTCCCAAGCTGTGATCTCTCTACTTAACCTCACTGATTGTTTCTTTGGCTGAGAAGAAGCTTTTTAGTTTGTACATTCCTGGCAATTTTTGATTCATTGGCAGACATCGTGAATTTAACATGACTGGGGTGGATGATACATGTGTATTGAGGCTTTCTTCTGGGGTACAGCTAAGTTGCTTGGACATGATCCTTTTGAGGCTTCCTTTTTAGCTTTGCTGTGTGGGAACAGAATAGCCTTCAGTCAAGGCTGAGGTGATGCTCCTCTAAATACTGATACCCTGTAAATTATTATTTTTCCATTCTGACTGGTGGGAACACAGGCTATTTCTGGCTTTGTGTGAAAGCTACAGTTCCTTCTGTTCCTTTTGCTTGGTTCTTTACATATTCACAGGTGTGGGCTGACCAGAGCTTTTGAGTACAAGAGTTGCTCACAGACTTCAGCGGATCTTCAGAGTTTGCTTTCATAGTGCAGAATCTCTCTTCTGTGCCCTCTTATCTATGGATTATTAGCTGCTTTGGCTTGCTGAGTTTGAAACCCTGTCTCCTCAACTCGGAAGGATTGCCAGGCTCTGTTTGGATCTGCTCCCTGCTTTTTGTCCTGTGGTCTATCACCTCTTTTTGGGTGGTGATCTGGAGTTGGAGTATTGTAGAACTCATCTTCCCTTAGTTGTCATTACCCTGCACTGCCTGGTGTGTTGGTGTTTGATGTATTTTTGTGTGTGTGTTTTCCAAGAGGTTTATTGGTGTTCTGTTGCTTCATGCTCTATTTTGGCTTAAAACAGAAGTTCTGTTTTAGTGTTTTAATTTAGCTTTTCTGAGCTGATATTTCTTTTGTTTATCTGTTTCCTTTAGCTTTGTTTATCTAAAGGGCGAGTCTCTATCCCTGTTATGGAGCATACTTTATCCTTTTCCGTAATGTGTTGACTGATGTAATCAAACCAGAAGTTTCACCAGCCACTTTTCTCTGTGTGCCTGTTTCACTTCTCTGTGCACTCTGAATTTGGAACAGGTTAATGCTTTTCCTTAGTCTGAAAATTCTAGAAAGTGATCTAGAAATGCAGGTGAAAGAAGATCTTTTCTTGTGGATAACCTGGCACTTATTTTTAATCCAGGGTCAATTTGCATACCACTTCCTGTACTGTTTCACTGATTTTGTTTTCTGGCAATTGTAACATTCAGTCTATTTTGACACACAGAATTTTCTGTTGCTACTAACAACAAACTGGCAAAACTGCAGTGTATTGAGTAGAGATGTGCTGTTTTTGAATTGCCACCTTCACAGGTTGTCAGCCACATGCATCTTAGAGGGTATACAGTATGTGTGAACTCTCAGGGACCTTAATGGATGGGTTCTCAAAGAGATAAGCATACATATCTTTAGTTCCTTTTTGTAACTTTGTATTTCATTCTGCCTCTAAAAGTATTTTTCTTTGAACACTAATACCACTTTGTCTCCTATACTAACTTACATAGTAGTATATTTTCCTATTTGTGTTCCTTAAGTATAAGAGTTGCAATTCTGTTAAAAGTTTAGCAGTTCAGTAAAGGTGTGATGAGCAAATAAATGTTGTGTAATTTAAATTTACATAATGCGATGAGTTCTATTTACTTAATATTTTTCTTTTTGCTCCCATCTGTCTCCAGTCTCTGTGAACTTCATCAGCAATAGAATGTGTTGGGAGTACTTGTACTGAAAGTACCTAGACCACTGTCTTTCCAGCCACGTTTGTGGGAATGACACCAAAACCTCACCCTGCTCATTTCCTGGACCTTAATTTTTTCAAGGTGGCAGTCTACAGTACAGTTTGACAAAGACTCTGATAACTCATTAGTGAGGCTGTAAACGAACTTGTACAGCAACATCTCAGAAAACAAACTGTCTACTCCTGCTTATTAACAGCTTAGGACATTCCATGTCTTAGTGCTCATGTATGCTCATACACAGACCTTTCAGAGTACTGGGTTGTTGCTGATGGCCCGAGTGTAAGATAAGGGAGTCAATTCTAGAAATTTTAAATTTTAAATTAGAAAAGTTTGAAAAAACCTTAAATAGATTAACTCTTTAGCTGCAAGGAAAGCATATTGATCATGAACTATCAATAATCCTATGGCTTAGGGGCATTTTTTTTGCTTATTTATATTCTTCCATCTAGTCTTCAGTCTCTTCATTCTTTTGTTAAATATTTATAGTGAGGTTTAAATGAATGGTGGGTATTGCATCAAGGATACAAACAAAGCTTTGAAGGATCTTAGTTTAGTAAAGGAGCAAGACACATAAATAATTATAATACAGTGTGATGACAGCATCCAAGAAATACATACAAGGTTAATAACATGAAAGGAGTCTGGTAAGCATGTCCAGAACATTAGAAGTTTCGGATTTTTTCTTCTAATGAACAGTACGTTTGACTAGCACAGTGAAAATGAATATTATGATAATGTATATCATGAGTCATATTACCTTTATATCCATTTAAATAGTGTTACAATGTTGTCATTATGTGCTTCTATTTTTGAGTATTTTGTATCCATGTTATTTTCTGTTGC
Organism: Marmota monax; assembly: GCF_021218885.2. NCBI lineage: Eukaryota > Metazoa > Chordata > Mammalia > Rodentia > Sciuridae > Marmota > Marmota monax. Next base: position 9,310,927 of record NW_026692321.1, on the reverse strand, counting down.
CATTGTTTTCTGAAGTATCTATATATTTTTTGTCATTGGAGGATTCTTTAAAAGTTAGAAAGTGCAATGATTATTAAGGAAACTAAGTTGGTTGAATCACTTTAAGGATCTCCTATGTGTTATATGTTGAGTATAAAGTACACTTATTATACAAATAAAATAGAAGTGAGATAAATATTGAAAGTGTTATATGTAATCCAGTGGTGTAAACTGACATTTATATGGACTGGTAAATTTGTACAGCTTGATTTTAATTTTATCTTTCTAGTTCTTTTGAGACCACCTATTGTAGAATTAAGAGTATATCAGTAGATCTATTCCAACTGATCATTCTTGTAATCATTCAATAATGGTAATTTTTGAACTTATGTGGGTTACATATCTACAAATTTATAATTCTAGTATGTATCTTATGGAGTATTTGTGGTTGAGGTATTAAGTCTCAACCACAAATTAAACATTTATACAGACTAACATTTCATGGTTAATAAAACTACACACTTATTTGTATAAACCATATAATAACTAATCACTAAATGTATAAATTAACTTATATATAAGTTAAAATTGTCATTCACATATTATTATGTCTATAATACTACCAGGATTTGTGATGGTTGCAAACAGGTATTAACCAGAAAGCATATTTACTTCCAGTGGGGAGACAAAAATACAGGCTAGGAAATTGATGAAATAATAGTTAAGAACTCCAGGAAAACGGAGAATACCACCTTTGAATTATAAAACTACACAAGAGTAAAATGCCACATAAGTTGTCCAGATGAAAGGAGTAAGGATGTAGAAAAAGAGGGTAATCTGAATGGTTGTAGAATCATCTGTAGGAAGCTGGAATTTTGTGGATGGCTTGAATGAAAGATGGAATTAAAAGAAAAGGTGGAATACAGATAGGTAGGATGTCAGGATGGTTCAGGATATAGACTCTGGGATAGATTTCCTAGGCTCAAATTCTATCTGCATCTTATTAGCTGTGTGACTTTGGACAAGTAGTTTGGTGTTTCTGTGCCTATGCTACATTTACTGTAAAACAGGAAAGATAATATTGTCTCTCAAGGCTTCTGAGTTTATAACTATAATTAATGATTCATATTTGTGTTCATTGTCATAAGTGCTATATAAATAAGTATTAGGCTGGACAAAGTTGGATAGCTTCATAGATAGTGTGTAAAATGCTCATTCAGCATAGGTCTTAGAGGCAAGAATATGCAGATACTTTAATAGGTGACAGTAAACACATAGTCTTCCTATAACTTGTGGTCTGCATAGCTGTAATTCCATTTTTTGGTTATATGAATGAAAAGGATATAAAAATATTCTCTAATCCTTTTGTTCAAATTCCATTAGCAATACAAACCCACATAGGGTCATGGTTAATGTACACTGATACAGTTCATGAACATTTTGGCACATTTCAGTAGTTCTGTAGTTGATAAATTTTAGATGTCATGATTTTTTGTTTTTGGTCCTGGAAGTTTTTCTTTTTTTCTTCAATAATCTTAAAAAAGGGGCCTCACTGTTATTCTCTCCATTGGGTCTGTGTCGGTCTGAGTAACAGAATAGGAAATGAAATTTACTGATCTCGTACATCCCTCCCTACTGGAAAATTGCCTCCCTGTATGACAACGGTCTTCATCAATCCTTAGTTGACTCTTAGATCTCAGGTCTTTGAAAGGAATATAATCACATATAATGTGTATTCTCCCTCATTGAATAAAATATTAAATACCATAAATTAAAGTTGTAATTCAACAGTTTCAAGTTAAGCCCCTGTTTTCCATTGGTTAAATATTACAAGTGAGTGTCATTACAAAAATAAAACACACACTTATGAATGTCTTACATGTCTTACGCTAGATGCTAAATATAAGCATGAGTACATTGTTTGGGAGACTTTTCTTTGGTCATTGTAGCTTATTTATATTTTTTGGTAGCTTATTGTTAAGTGAAAGGCTGCTGAATGGGGTTTGAATACATCTCCCCCCCCCAATAGTTTTGCTTATAATAAGCATGGGCATCCTTTTATATCTTGAGGACTTTCTGTGTCTCTTGTTCAAAATTAGGGTCATCGCTCTAAGATGAAGGTGGGAGTATGGTGGATGGGGCCAGTTGTCATTTTAGTGATTTCTCATATGTTGTCCCTTGTTTTATTGATGTTAAAATCTTTCATAGAAAAAATCTGTCAGTTATTTTACTGACGTTTCTGGGAGATTCTGTGGCACTACTCCACTGGAGTTTGTGCCTTTTCCTTAAACTTTAATGCGTTTTTAAACTTTGTGTGTGTGGGTGGCTGGGGATTGAACCCAGGGCCTTGTGTATGCTAAGGTACTCTGCCAACTGAGCTATATCTCCTGCCCCCATACTTTGATCATAGTTAAAAACTTGTTTTTAAACTTGTTTTTGAGCATTTAGGAGGGAGACAATATGTTTTGGAAATTGCCATTTGTACCTCATAAATCAACTTATATTTTCTAATTACTGATAATATATTGGTGTCATTTTACTCTGGATTGGATCAGAGTTTATTGTAATTTTTAGATATTTGTGAAAAGCATCATCTTTTGAAATTATTCATGTGGTGTTATTTATCATAAAGTACATCTTGATGTTAACAGTCATGTGTATCTTATTTGCTACTTATGAAAAGATACTACTTTGTTCACATTGAATATTTAGTGTATGCTAAGTGCTATTTTAAGGTTTTTATATGTACTAATGTAACCCTTCCTATCCTGTTACTACTGCTATTTTAGTACGAAATTGAGGCACAGGCTGGTTAAATAATTTCATCAAGCCCTGAAGGGTAGAACCACAGTTCTGACATCAGGATTAGACTACTAAGAGCATACTCCTAATTATTATGAATTAGAATCCCAGGAAATATTTGCTTTTGTCTTGTTTTTATTGGGGTAGATACTTTTATAGTATTTACTACATAGATGAGGCAGCTGTGTCCCAGAGATTAAGTTGGTAATGGGAAGCAGATTATCTAAATTATAGAGCATTGCTCCCCTCCTTCTCTTAATAATTGCTATTTCTGCTCTGTTTTGTAAGTTATTAACTAATGAAACTGAACCTCATTGATGTAGAAGAACACCATGAAGGATGTCATTGGGCAGCTTTCTTCCATCTTGGCACTAGGGTAGATCAGTACCTCTTTGGTCTTTCCATTGAGTTTCAGATACGTTCAACTTGTCCAGCAACGGCAACTGTAGTGCATTTACACACATAGGCCCAAATTATTATTTTTTGTGTGCTGAATTTACCGGAACATTTTATTCTTTGTTAAATAATAGAAATATAACTCGATCTTAAAACTAATGTATAAAAGGTGGCAATTGTCTACTTAGTCTTTTGTTTCCAAAGCATAGAACATGGATAAAAGAGCTTCTGGGAAGTTTATTTTTTGATAAATTTTCCTTCAAATAACATATTTAGTGTAAGAAATCATTGGGGAGGGTATTGTTGAATGTAACAGAACTTGTTACATTTGTCACAGATAAATGTTACCTTCAAATGAAACCAACAGTTATTTTCAGAATAGAACAATGAGCAGCATTTCTAATATGAAGAATTCTAAAATTAAGCAAAAGTAGCTATTATAAAGACATAATTTCAGTTTACTATGTAATTCTTCTTTTGCGGGGGGTGGGTGGGCATGATATACTTAAATTTTGGCACTAAGTAGAAAATAGAAGATAGAGATGAAATGAAGTATATGTATATGAAGTTTTGGGTGTTTTGGGAACTTTGGATTCATACTGTATGTTTGCAAATAACCAAACTTTCTGTAGTTCTGTGAGAGTTGCAGTATGATTTCTAGGTTTATTTGGATTGGAATTGTCTAGTAATTATGTGATTTATATTTTAGGTCTGAACAGAATTAGTGAAAAGGTTTACTCTGAATTAAGCATTCTATCATTCTACTGTATGAAAGTATAACTAAAATTTGGGTATTTTTGCATATGCAATGATAGAACCAATTATTTTGAAATATGAAGAATGTTGAGTTTCAGAGAAATGTATATTAGTTTTTTTAGTTGTAGATGGACATAAGACTTTATTTTTATGTGCTGCTGAGGATTGCTATGCAAGCACTTTACCACGGAGAGCCTGAAATGTATAAAGTTTTTTTTTTTTTAAACTGAAGTACAATGAGGTATCCATCAGTATGGGCTTTATGTCTCTAATTTTGTAATCTAATATCTGAAACTGGATGTACTTCAAAATGTAAAATTTTGGAGGTGCTTACCTGATAATCTCTTGTGTAAAAATATTTCAAAATCTGCAGAACTTAGTGATCAAATACTTCAGTCTCAAGTGTTTTGGATAAGGGATACTCAACCTATAGAGCTTGCCCTTCCATCAGTTTGATAATGTCTTAGGAAAGCATCCTTATGCTCACTCCTAAATCTGTAGATTCCCTGCTATAGAAGCACACCTCCTTGGCATATCTGGTTCTTAAGAACAAACTGTTCCCTTTCATTGTCATATTCCAGTCTTGATTGATGCTCATGATCAGTTTAAAAACTTTGTTGTCAATTATTTAAGTCAATCAACATGTATTGTTTTTAGAGTCTGTTGAAGAGCAGGCACTATTTTAGATACTAAGAATATAGCAATTGACAACAAAAACAAAAATTTGCTCTTTAAGGATTTTTTTTCTGTCTCCGTAGTGGGGGGTACTGGGGATTGAACCCCTCAGGGGTTCTACTCCCCATCCCCCCTTTTTTTGTCACTCTTATTTTTTATGTGGTACTGAGGATCAAACTCAGGGCCTCACTTGTGCTAGGCGAGTGCTCTACTGCTGAGCCACAACCCCAGCCCCCGCCATCCCTTTTTAATCTTTGAGACAGGATCTTGCTAAGTTTCCCAGCTGGTATTGAATTTGCAATTTTCCTGCCTCAGCCTCCTGGATCACTGGGTTATACAGACATGCCACATCATGCCTGGCTCTTGATTATTTCTTAAATGCTGTGATTTGAAGGAACATAAAGAAGTTTTGATACTTTTTAAGCAAGCACTTTAGACTCTTAAAATAATCGGTTTCATGGAACCATTTGTTAGAAGATAGCAGAATGTTTTCATTTTTATGATAACATTGATGATCAGATCTAAGATTAAGAGGAATGGGGTAGAAGTTAGTTTCATAAAAGTGTGGATTACATATCTTAGATTAAATGTATCTTAATTACACATGTAAAGAGATATACACATGGTTGTATAAAACTGGGCAAAAAGGCTGCTGTGCTTAAATTTGAGTGGTTCCTACTATGTATAAAATAGGGAGTGGTACAAATGTACTTGAGAGCTAGATTATAGCCCTTACATCCTTTTTAGAGGCAGGATAATATGCTACTGAAAAGTGTAAGCTTTGGATTCTAGCTATCTGGTGTGTTTGAAACAGACTGTCATTCGTTAGCTTCACGAGGATGGACAATGTTTCACTGTAGTATGAGGAAGCTAATGTCATCCACATTAGGTTGGCAGGACTGGATGAAGATAAGGATAAGTACTGTTGTGGATTTTCACTGCAGACAAAATAATAGTAGCAGTTCTATTAGCACATTAGACATAGGATAGTTGGTGCCGGTCCTTGAAAGTGCAGCAAAGTACTCACCAGGTCTACCTTTCACAGTTGGTCTCTGAGCAGAACTTGATTTTAGTGTATTTTTGTAAATATAGTTACTTTATCCATTTTTGTTCAGTGAAGATAGTGAGTTTTTTCTAGATTCCAAATTTCAAATAAATATTATTTTCCTGAGGGTCCCCTACTATTACTAATCATTTTAGTAATAATAGATGTTGTATCTCATATGTTCTTTATATAGAAAATACAAATGTCAGTGTGTGATAGTTTCGTGAAATTCCTTTAGAAAACATTTTGTTAGCTTAAGGAACCGTGTCTGCTTTACTTAGAAAAGGCATAATAGCTTGCTAGGTTCATTTCGCCCCTCACTCTCAATTCATTGCTCTAACATTATGTTGGAAGAGTGAGCATTGTCGTCATCATTATGTTCAAACGTGACCCTTTTTATTTTTCATTTTAGTGGTTTGTGATAAAGTACTAATTATTGATGACATGAAAGTAAAAATTTTTTATGTAGTGGCTGAAATTCTATCATTAGGTTATTCATCTAAATCATCTGATTCAGAAATATGAACTCAAGCACTTAGAGTATGTCTGGTACATATTTGCTAGAAAGCATGGCCTTGCTGAAAAGCTGTGTTTTTATTACACCATATAATAAACTTCTTATCTTACACGTCTACTGAGGAGCTGGACTTTGGATAATTTGCTCCAGTAATAAAGCAAGAGTGATGCTATTAACAAGTGCTCACTGCACCTTCCCAGACTCATCCACTTCATCCAGTTATTTCCTATTACTTTTCACTTGAAGATCAATTTCTTCATGAACATAATTTTCAGATGTTTATGGAGTGTTTCTTGTGCAAAGCTTATGCCATCACCTAATAATAGGAGAAAGTGCAATTCTTTTTCTGAGGCTATGATAAATTTTAGGAAAATGCCACTATTGTTACTCAAACAAGAGAAAACGTTTCATTGAGCTGTGAAGGTAAGGTAGTTGAAGTTTGTTTTTAAAAGTTCTGTCTTTCCTCAGAAGAATTCAGTAGTTTTTACTGATTTGTGGGTGTTAAAAGTAAAAGGGACCTTAGCAATAATGGTGAAAACACCTTTCTTTGGAAACTCTTGTGCTAAAGACTTGTTGAAGGATAATTTTTTTTTTTCCAATTTGTATCAAATTGCTCCACTACCCTACTGTTTATTTCCCATTTCCTTTTAAATTAAAATTGTCATCCCAAACGGTCAGAATTTCTTTGTCTCTTAGATTTTCTTTCATGTCATCTTCTAGGGATGTTTTTCAACCTACAGAATAATTTCTCCACTCTTGCTGCTGCCTGTCAGTGCTACTCGGTATCATAGCCAGTAACCGTGTGTGGCTACTTAAGTTTAAATGAGTTAAAATTAAATAGAATTACTTAATTCTGCTTTTTAGTATCTGGAGCTGTATTTCAAGTGCTTAATAGATATACTGTGTTGGATGACAGACCGTTTCTATGATCACTGGGAGTTCAGTTGGGATAGCACTGATCTATATTGCAGGCTTTTGGGGTAGGGAACCTTTTATGTTGATGTGAAGAGTATGCAGTACAAGCTCTTCAAGAATTTTAGAATGTATGAATGGACATGTATCTATACCATTCTTTTAATTATTTGCCATTTTTTTGTTCATAATTTTTCCTTTTCTTTTTGAAACTTAAAAATCAAAGAGGAAGCAGTAGTATGGTATTTCCCACATATATATTGCATACAATGTGTATCATATGCCACTTAAAATACTATAAATGGGGGGCTGGGGATGTGGCTTAAGCGGTAGCGCGCTCGCCTGGCATGCGTGCGGCCCGGGTTCGATCCTCAGCACCACATAAAAAGATATTGTGTCCGCCGAAAACTAGAAAATAAACTAGAATTCTTTAACTCTAAAAAAAAAAAAAAAAAAAAAAAAATACTATAAATGGAAATCTTGATGGTTAAGTTTACAGAGACACTCTTTCGGTTTTGTATTTCTTGAGAAGCTAGTCATATTCCTTATGAAGCTAGATGGTGTGTATTTTAAATACTGTGTGTATATGTGCTTTCTTATTTACTTATTTATTTTTAAAAGTTTCAGTGGTGACTCCTTAATGATTGTTCCTTGGCATGAACATAAACACCGAACTAAAGACTGGTGCGAAGAATTGGAGTGCAGGTTAGTATGAGCCCACACCAGGCATCTGCATTTCTTTGTGGGATGGGTGAATAGATGGCCCTGTGAAAAAGTGATGTATGATCACTTCTTGATGGTGCTCCCTGATCTGGAGCATTTGAGTAAAGTTAAAGGGAAAAACAAAACAACAAACTGTTGATTTGGTTATGTTGAAACTTTTCAATGAGAAGATATAAAATGTTACAAAGGGATTGTGAAATGCTTTTATTACAACTCTTCATTTTAGCTGTTCTTTTAATTTTTTAGGGAAACATTTTTTCTCAGTTAAAGTGTATGTATATATATACACACACATATACATACATGTAACTTTGTTTTTCATTTAGTTTCAATTTTCATTTTTATAAGATTGATCTCGTGGGGGAAAAACCTCAGGATGTGGAGATATAAGTATTGCAGAAGGGGATGGGAGATATAATATGGGAGTGAAAGTCCGTATGAGAAACATTTGAATTCCTTTATTCTCCACTCCCCAAAATTGGGCAAATAGTTCTTCATTGTCTCTCCTTCCATATTTTCCGTACATGAGACCAGAGGACCTCTAGTTAGCTGGAAAGCCTCCAGATTCCTGGATACTAGGTACAATATAGGTGGGAATGAAGATATGGGTTTCAAAGTCCAGGAATTTATATATCTCCTGAATGCTGGAACTCTAAGTTTCCTTCCTACTCCCTCCTCTCAGATGCAGGAATAATCCCCAAGAAGTTTGGAGAATTCCTTTCTAGAGAAGTGGAGTAGCCTCTGGAATAGGGCTCTAAATACTAAGGCATTGTCCCCAAAGGTTAGGGCACTATAAGGATATAGCAAATAAGCAGTTCTTGCCACACTCAGAGCTTCCTGGACATCTAAGGATAGAGTCGGGCAGGTACAAAAAATTAACTGGTGAGGAAAACACAGAAAGTAGAACTGAAAGAAATGCACCATGTTGACAGAAGGAAACTTCAAAAATTATAATATTCCCTGGGAGATAAGATTATATTTATTAGATAAATAGTTGTATAAAATGGGAACAAAGGCTTAAAGAGAACTTGGGACATTAAACATATGGTTGTTGGTATACAAAATTTAAATAATTGGAAAATTAAATCCAGGAGATTTTGTAGATATTAGAATGAAAATACAGAGCTAGAATATAAGAGAAGGATGCATTAAAAACAAACCTCTGTTAAAGTTACAGGCTTTTAAAAACACATAGATAATAAAGTAGATAAAATTATAAGAAATAATTCAGTTCTATACTTAGAGTTGAAGGTTGTGAATATTCAGATTGAAATGCTTATTACATTGAAGCACAGCATTATAACCTTCAAGAATATCAGGGATACATTGTTCTAAAGAGACTACGTGGAAGGAATTGGGGCTCAGAAGGACCTCAAACATCCAGAAAAATACAAGAAGCTTTAAGACAATTGGAATCCTTTTGAAACTTTTGAAGAATGTATCTTATATAGATTTCAATATCCAGTTAACTGCTTTCATATTTGATGATTTATGTATAGTTCATGAAATTTGTCACTCATATACCTTGTTTTAGGAAGCCATTCTAAGGTTTCCTTTATTAAAATAGGGAGTGAAATGAGAAGAAAATGCCACTGGATTCCAAACTGGACTTTAATATATGCAAAAGCAAGGCCCTGGATGACATTGTGCCCAGTTGGGGGTGAAAGTAGGGGATAAGGGGTGGCTTCAAGAATCAGGTCTTAGGGGGATGATATGTTGTAATGTAATTGAAATATCACTGCAAAATATTTTTTAAAATTTTTTTTATAGGTGGACAAACTATCTTCATGTTGTGCTGAGGATTGAACTCGGTGCCTTACACTTGCTAGGCAAGCGCTCTACTACTGAGCCGCAACCCCAGCCCTCATTGCAAAATATTTTATATTTTAGTATTTGATCTTTTAGAAATTGGAAAAAAAAAGTAGCAGTGACTACATACAAGCAATCAAGAGTGGAGAGAGTACAGTGGGTGTTAAGTTCAGGAAAAAACAGAACAACAGTTTCTTGTGTATTCATGCCCCCACCCAAGAATTTATTATCAGTGGAATTTTTTGGATAAATGGGAACATTTTATTTATTGACCATATTTAACTACAATTCTTTATTTACTAATTGTAATGAAAAATTGAAAGGTAGAGAAATTTAAAATGTGGAAGGTTGGTGTCCATGGTGAGGAAAGTGAGATGATGGCACTGCACAAATTCTCTCCAATTAAGTAAGACTTTCCCCTCCCCTACCCAGCCTCCCAGCTCCTCTGAGGTGATGGTTTTTATGGAGCAGCACTGGAAGCCCAGGACTGGACCCATTCATTGGGTTCTCCTCAGTTTTCCTTAGCCTGTATCTTGTGATTCTAACAAGTAGATGCCAAGAATGAAGGTATTTCTTCTTAGACCAACCACAGCACTTAAGTGGAAGAAACTCCAGAAACTATAAACATGTGAAGCCATGAAAAGATGATTTGGAAGATGATACAGATCTTGGGTAGTACAGGTCATTTGTTCTGTTTATTAGCATCTGTCTTTGGTTAGGTCCAGGGATTCTGAAGGAAGAAAAGGACTGTGTAGTCCCTGTCTTCAAGAAGGTGTGCCCCAGGTGGAAGTGCAGAGTACTATGAAAGACATGGTGGGGCAGTGTGGGCATGCAAGGGGAAGCCTTAACCTTGGTGGAGGTCAGAGAGAATCCCTGTGGGGACTTGAAGAATTTGGAGAATAAGCAGGAATTAGCTCAGTGGAGATGTTTGGCAGTGAGGAGGGAGTGCTGAAAGGCTAAAGGCAAGGCCCTCTTCAAGAACTGAAAATAAGAGATGTTCTTACTTTTTATCAGATTGCTGTTGTAAAAAAAAAAACTATTACCTGAGGGTGTCACAGATTTAGTTTTCAGTTTTGTTGCATTTGAAATGCCAGAAAAATATTTAGAAGCAAGCAGCAGGAAGATCTTAAAGCTTCTAAGTGACGTCTGGGTTACAGGTAAAATCCGGTAGTTGAATCGTCTGTGGTCATTTATATTTGTAGAGTTGGAGGGAGACCTGGAGAGAGTACAGAGTAAGAATAGCGTTGGGTTAAGCATTTGGAAGTGCTAATATTTAATGTTGGGTAAAGAGGATATTCTAGCAAAGGTGACCAAAAAGGAGCAGCCGAAAAGATGAAAGGAATTCTGATGGTATGGCTGCTGGAATGAAAGGGAAGCTGATTCCTGAAGGAGAGAGCAGTTAAATCCTCTCAGATGGTGTTGAGAGGGAAATGGGTAAGGACTGAAAAAAAGCATCAAAGGAACTCTGAGTTGCTGGTGGCTATTTTTCCCTGCTGAAAAGGGGCAGATTTAAAAAAAACTGCTTGGAAGAGTGATGTGGCTTTGTGTGGGGGAAAAATCCCTGGAAGAATACTAATGAAAATAGGAGGCTAGTTAAGTAAAGGATCATTCCACACGTGAGACTTAGTGTGGTGCCAGTTACAAGCACAGTGGCTTATCTTGGGTATGTGCCTAAGATGCCCAGGTACTTAGGTGCTTTGTGTCTAATCATGTGCCACACCTGATGGAAACCCCCCCCCCCAAAATAGTAACTATAAATAAACCAAATAACTATTTGGTTTATGCCAGGCAGTGTTGACGATTTACTTCGATTACTTTGAATTTTTACAACATTTTGCAGTAGTATTAGACCCACATTTTAGAATCAAAGGAATCCTAAGGTAGTTTTAGCTAAGTAACTTGCCCAGGGTTTCACAGCTTTCAGTGAGGAATTGTGTTGCATGTTCTGTAGCACACTTATAAGCTCATTTCCTTAATTTTTTTATGGATTATATTATTTGATATTTTATTATTTTCCAGGTATTGGGGAAAAATATTTTCTCCCGTTTGTTAGTAATAGTGTGCTTACAATAAAGAAGTACCTTTAAAAATGAGAAGACAGATATCAGTGATATGTTCTACGTACAAATGTTGATATAGCTCTGAGAAATCTCAAGGATTCCTCAGGAAGTTTTAATGTTATCTATAGAAGTATAGTAGGAAAAGAGAAAAGAGGTGGCAACATTGACCAAAATTATGGAACAGTTCTCAATAGTAATTTTGTCAGATGGCTTGTTGACTATTTGGAACAGGAGGGAAAAAACCTCCCAACTTCTGGTCTGTTTTGCGCATTGCTGAGCAGAATGCCATACACAGATTTAGCAAAACACTTTAATATTATGCTGTGCTTCACCTAGTTTGTTTGATTATTTTGATGTGTAAACTTTAAATGATGTGTCCTATAAGGACAGATGGTGCCAATATAAGCTCACTTCCTTATAATCACAATAACCAACCACATGTGTTACCACCTCACTTTACATGAATGAATGTCCCTAAAGGAACACGGTGTTTTCCTGGTCCATCTGGGGAGTCTAGTTACTTTTGTCTTGTCCCTTAACCATGGAAGGCAATTGTCTTTGATCATCCTCATAAAAACTCCTTATAATTTGTGGTCCTCATGATGTTATACCTGTATGTGTTCCTTTAAGGTATTGTTCATTTTTCACTATTGTTCATTTGGTGGGGAATGTTGTGGAGTAGTCCTGTACTGGGCACACACCAGTGCATTGCTACCATGCCAGGGCCTAGTAGAGGTATATTCCCAACCTAAATGAGGCGTTATTTTATGTTTATGAAAACAAGATTTTGTAATTTCAACTCAAATTGAAGTAATCTGGGGGAAATTTGCTAACCCAGGCCTGGCTGGCCAGCACAAGTGATTTTGATTTAACCAGTTTACTTTCCAGGGTGATTTTATTAATACTTACATGATTTGTGGCACAATTGTTTTATGATTTTTAAAATTGGGAAAAACTGTAGGAAAATAAATTCTCCCAAAGTGTCTCTTCCTGTAAGTATGCAAATACATAAAACACATAATGACACACACATAATCCCTTTGTCACCTATTTCCCTCTTTCGCTCATAAAATTATATATTTTTCTAGCATTCCAATGAGTTGTTAATTGTTCATTTTGTGATTTGCAGAGTGGTTGTTGAGCCGAGTCTCCAAGATGAAAGTGAATTTTTGTATGCCGCACAGCCTGAGTTACTGAGGTTCAGGATGGCCCAGCTTACAGTTGAGAAGGCTATGGACTGGTATCAGAGCAGAGCAGAAGAGATAGAACACCATGCCGGGCAGGTGAGGGGAGGACTGCTGCTGCCCAGTAATACTGCAGTGTTGCTGGGTCCTTAGGGCTCAGCGTATGCAATGGATGTGGATAGCAGGGTCAGGAATCATGGAGGTCATTTGCAAGGGATGGAATGAGTGATTCTTACTACTTTTGTTCATTTATTCTTTGCCTCAAAAGTTTTTGTGGCTTTTATTTTGGATTCTTACAGAGCAAATATGTGCAAGAAAAGTTCTAAATCTTTTATAATATAAGCTGCAAAACATTCTGTTCCTGTTTGTCTACATATTAATTTACTGACGTTAATATTAATGTCAGTAAATATTAATATTAATATTTTTTCTACATAGAGTGCTTGACCAGTCCCATTTTACAGTGAGGTAATATGGTTGATTGTGATCTTGCCTTTCAGGAACCCTGTTCAAAGCTGTTTATACTATTTTCCTTAAAACTATACTCAATTTCTCTTAGGCTTTTGAACCTTTACTGAGATCCATAACTACATCAGAGAGGAGGCATGATTCAGAGAGATGAGGATTATACTGAGCTTAAGTTGCTGAATATGAATATTGACTCTTCCACTAACAGACTTTGTGATTTTGTACCTTTTTTGTACCACCTCAATTTTCTCTTGGCATTAGTTCTAGTCAGAGTTCATGAGAACAAAGAAATATACTTGAGAACATTGAAAACTCTGTCAATTGGCTGAACTTGGTAGTGTAGTATCTGTAATCAGTTATTTTGGAAGCTGAGGCTGGAAGATTGTGAAACACTGCTTCAAAATTACAAAAAGGGGGCTGCGGATGTAGCTCAGTGGTAGACTGCCTCTGGGTTCAATCTCCAGTACTTCAAAGGAACACTACCACTTGTGCCCCTCCCCTCACCCTAGTTCTGCTAATAATTGAGTGCTCTGTCAATGTAAGCCATAGTTGATTTCATCTTAAGAGAGCAGATTGGTAATTCAGAACAAAGAATGGTAAAAGGCACTTTAAAAGTCTCATTCAGGGTTTGGTCAGTAGATGACATTTCCTTTCTCCCCACATCCTGGCTTTGGACCTCCTCTCCCACCATCAGTCTTTAGTTTGACAGAAAGGTTGATTCTACAGGTTCTGGCTCGCAATAGCACGTGGGAAGAAAGATGTAGATCCTTGTTTACATTTCTACTTTGTGTATCTGAGAAGGTCCAGTTTTCCACATGGTAGCCTTCTTGAATTCCTGCTTAATCTATTTTAGCTTTATAGAAAACTAGTGTGCTACTGTGGAGTTCTACACACCCTTACTCCTCCCACCAAATTTTCCTTATTGCTAACACCTTACATTTTAGTGGTACATTTGTTACAATTGATAACCCATTCTGTAGTGAATGGATGAACTACGATAGTTCCAGAGAATGGAATATTACTAAACACTAAAAATGAGTTCTCAAACCATGAAAGAGGAACCTTAAATGTATATTACTAAGTTAAAGAAGCCCATCTGAAATGGCTACCTAGAATATAATTCGACTGTGTTGCGTTCTGTAAAATGTTGAATTATAGAAACAACAAAAAGATAAGCGGTTGCCACTGGTTAGAGGAGTAGGCAGAGCACAGAATTTTTAGGGCAGTGAAAGTACTCTTAATGATACTATAAAGGTAGATAAATGTCATTATACAATTGTCCAAATCCATAGAATGTACAACACAAAATGTGAATCTAATGTTATCTGTGGCCTTAGATGGGATGAGGCATGTTGATAGTGGGGACGGTGTGTGTATAGGAAGTGAGGTGGGGCAGGAGGTATATTGGAACTGCAAAGAAGTTGTCTCAAAACTAGAAGGGAAAGGTGTTTTCCCCCACAGCAATCCAGCTTTGGAGACAATCTACTAGTGACATGTGCTTCTTCCCCCCAAAACAACAATGAAGTGTTCTGTGTGCCAACAACATAGCTTAAAAAAAAAGTAAAACAAAATTCTGCATTTTTATAAAACTTGATTAAAAAAAAAGGCATTTCAACATGTACAGTCCCCAGAAGGCCACAGTTACCAAAAATGCACACACTTCCCTTGGTGTCTCCAGCTCCTTTCGCTCTCTGTGCCTGGTCTGTTTTGGCATCTCCATTTTCTGCAGGGTTATTCCCGTCCTTGCTGGTCTCAGCTTCTCCCTTCTCTCTCCCTCCTTTTGAGGGTCCTTTTTAGGCTTAGGCCCTGGCTTTGGAGGAGCAGGTTTAGCAGACAACTTGCAGATCTTGGCTTTATCTCCTTTAGCATCCCCTGCAGCCTTTCTCTTGGGCAGGATGGTGACGGCAGCGGATGTAGGCGCTAGACGCGTGGATGTAGCTGTGTGCAGCTGTGGTCCACCCAGGGTCGTTCTTACCGCCTCTTCTTCACTCTGCTCCTGTCCTTGTCTTTAATTTCTCCTCCTTCAATGGGTCTTACTACCCCTACCCACTTTTAGGGCAGAAAGTTCAAATCCTACCTCTTTTATAACTAGAAAAATAAGTTAAATCCATATTCTTCCTGGCTTCTTGTTTTAGCTTCTTGTTTCCATCACATCTCAGCCTAGAAAGTCACTCTGCTCTTCATAATCACTTTCTCAATTTTTGCTTTCTTCTCTTTCCAGTCTGAATCCTTCTACAATACTACTCAGGCTAACAGTCCAACTCTTAATATCCAGTTCCCTCTGTTTCTCATTGAACATCTTGTCCTTTGACACCATTTACTACTTTCCTGAAGTCTTTTCTTAGGTGTATGTGACAATATTCCACTGTTTTCTTGTGCTCGTCTTAGCAATTTGTCTGCTCCTGTGGCTCACGTTCTTTGGCTTGTCCATTATCACTATTTCTCAGATTGCTTCTCTTGTCACTAATTCTTGTCTATAAGTGTGGCCCATTCAGATCTTCTCACCTCACACCACTCTGATTTATGTGCTGACAGTTCCCAAGTAGAATCTCCAGCCATGTACATTTACTTCAGCTGCGGGTTTGGTTTACTTGTTTTTGGATCTGTTTTGGGCCTCTGCACTGAGATAATCCACAAGCTCCTGAGCAGCAACACATTCAGTTCAAGGTTCTCAGTTTTGATGATCCCTTGTGCCCACCCTTTGACTTAAAGGAAAAACCCAAGCCATCATTGTTGACTCCTCTTCCTTACTCATGCTTCTCATCTGGTCTGACCAAACTTCATAGTTTGTTTCCTAATATTGTTTTTCTCCTCTTGAATGACTTCAATTACACTGTCATGGTTTGGCTCCTTGTTATTTTTTTGCCCAGTACATAGAAAGTGTTCAACTAATACTTAGCCCACATGAATGAGTGAAGTAGCTAGTGAATGGGTGTGTGAATCAGGATATCTGTCAGGATTCCTCCCATGCTGGCAGCTGCAGTTCTCATGACTAGTCTCCCTGTTTTCAGTCCAGGCAATTTCAGTTCATCATCCTGATTAATTCGTCATTCAGTAAATACTATTCCAAAGTGTAAATCTGTTTGACAGGCCTCAGTGGAAAACCTTGGGTCATATTTTGTTTCAGGATAAACTGCAGATTCCTTAGTGTCACACTATCCTCTGATGTGGCACCTTCCTCTTTAGGACTCTAGCCCTCCTGCCCTTCACGTCAAGCCATTCTGTCTGGTGGAGCTAGATGACAGTGCGCCCTGCCTCCCTGCCTCCCGTGCTACTCTCCCTCCCTCTTGTGCTTCACCTCACTAAAACCCATTGGTTCTGCAGCGCCCATTTACAAGTTCCTCATCTGGGAAGCTGCACACCCTCAGGATGGGCTCAGTGCTCTTTGGATCCCAGTCAGTCACAGCACTTGCCTCACTCCTTCCAGCATTGACGGACTGGTTGTTTTTCCTTCCTAGACTGAGGAAACATTGAAGGTAGAGGCCTCGACTTACTCAGCTTTGTGTTCTTAGTTCTTCTAATGATGTTAACTCCCAGTAAGTCCTCAAAAAATAATGTAGGAACCAGAAACTCAGGGTAGTGTGAAAGATCATGGGCATAGGCCATGACGGATGTTTTCCCATGAGTCAGAGAATGTTAATCCATAAATTTTATCAAGGAATGGGTCAAATGGCATTCTGTTGAGCCTCTAAAGGAAAATCATTCCTTGCTTTTTATCTGATGAAGCTTAAGTGAATTGAGTCAAATGTTTGTACCAGAGTTAATCAGCATGTATTTATTGAATGCCTTCTGTATGGGAGGCACTGTGGAAGGAAAGTGTCTGAACTGGAAGCTGTGGGGATAGTTGCTCTTCTTGGAAACAGAGCTGTGTAGTAAACTAAGAGTAATTTGGCTTTCTTACTATCTGTTAATTTTTTCCCTCTCCTTGTTAATATGTTGTGAGAAATTTAAGATGGTTATCTTTCCTTTAATATCTTTAAAAAATATTTTTAGATGAACATGAGTGCTTTATTTTTTATGTGGTACTGGGAAACGAACCCAGTGCCTCACAATGCTAGGCAGACACTCTACCACTGAGCCACAACCCCCGCCCCTCCCCACTCCTTTAATATCTTTATCCTCAGTATTTCTTGCTGGTTGAGTCTTTTAAGAACTGTTTTTATGGTAAAAAATATATTTTTAATGGAATTTTAAAAAATGGTCATAAGAATTAGATTCTGTACTAAGTTTTTACTTTAGAATGTCTAAGCTTGGGAACTTACAGTTGTTCTCAATTTTAGGTTGACTGTGCATTGTCACTTATTCGACTTGGAATGGAGCGGCATATTCCTGGTTTGCTAGTTCTGTGTGATAATTTGGTTACTCTGGAAACACTGGTTTATGAAGCTGGGTGTGACTTAACCCTAACCTTGAAAGAACTCCAGCAAATGAAAGACATTGAAAAACTAAGATTACTGATGAATGGCGTAAGTTTTATTTTAACATTTTTTTAAGCATTCTCTGTACTTTGACTAATATAAATCTTGAACCAAAAATGAAATGTTCTTCAAACTTGAAAACTGAGTACATAAAGGTTTCCTGATCTTTTTTTCTCCCAAAATCAAACGTCATGGGTATGTTACTGAAGTGATGTAAAGCTGTGTTGACTGTTATGCCTGGCTTGCCTTTTCTCTTTCTCCATTCCTCTATCATCTGTCCCCTTTTCCATCCTCCTTTTCTTCACTCCGACCCCCCCCCCTTTTTTTTTGCTTTCTTTTCCCTTTAAGCAACCCAGTGAAACTTGGTTTGTTTTGTACGTGGGACTCCCCTTATGAGACTTAGGTAGATCTTTTGGGGTAATTAAAAAAAGTGATTGCATAATTTTAGGGATAATGAGTAAAATTATCAGTGTCATTTGAAGTTTTGTGAAGGTGGATATAAAGGAGCAAAATGAAAAGAGGAAAGGAATGGAGGGATTCTGGACTTTTCTAGATGTAGCTCCTTTCCAAACCTCTTTGCTCTTCTCCCTCCTTCTGTTCTTGTGCCTTTTCCTCTTGGTCTAAAGTCTCCTCCTCTGCCTGTTCACATATTCTTCCTCTTCCCTCTTCTGGGTATCCTCTTTGCTCTGGAGGACCTCATGACTATGTAGTGGCATGAGCAGATGGGCCACAGTGGTATTGTTGCTGTACCCCCACTATTCCCAGGTAGAAGGTGACTCATTCTTTGATGCCTGTTGGTACATATGTAAGTGGTGACCTGCAGTGTCTGTTTTAGAAAGTATGCACAGCCTCTGTTTAACATCATCTGACTACTGGTAAACTTTAGGACTCGTGTGGGATAATGCACTATTTAATGCTAATTTTTTTTTAATGTTCTTTCAGTGTTCTGAGGACAAATATGTGACAAGTGCCTACCAATGGATGGTTCCGTTTCTCCATCGTTGTGAGAAACGGTCTCCTGGTGTAGCTAATGAGCTACTAAAAGAATATTTAGTAACTTTAGCTAAAGGGGATTTAAAATTTCCCCTGAAGATATTTCAGCATTCCAAACCAGATGTAAGTAGAAACTCTAACTTAAAATTCCCTGCATTTTTTAAATTTATAGAAATAGGTTTTTAAAAATAAATTTCTATAAAAGACTTTGCAGATAATTCCTTTTATACAGAAATGGCTGCCTTTCTTTAAAAGTGTTTCAGTAGTGTAGTGTGAAAATTTTTTCCAAAAGTTCAGAAAATTGTTTATTTTTATTTGTTTTAAAGTTTGTGAACTATCTACTATATGTTGGAAACTGTTAATACCAAGAAGATGAATCGTTGATAGGAATTCAATACCTATCATGTCTCAAGTGTTAAAATATTTAATTAATAATCCTATGAAATAGATACTTTTACTATCTTAATATAGAGGAAAGGAAAGTTGTGATCTAAAGTGATTAGGTACTAGCCCAGGGTTACACAGTAGGTAGAAGAACTTGCATTCAAATACAGTATTGTAATGCCACAACTGTTCTTAACTTTTACATTGTATGATACCACTAATAGGAGATGGTTTCTGCCCTTGAGTACATTCAAATAGTTTATGAAAATATTTATGCTCTTATAAGGTATCTTGTAATTATTCTTAATTACTGTTATATCTACTTAAAGAGTACTGTATAACTTTGAATTTCTAAAGGGTTCACATTGACTGATGGTAAAGTCATTTTATTAAGTACAGCATACCTTTGCATTTGACAGTGTCTTAATTTAGCCACAGATCAAATATGCTATTTCTAGTGATAGTGCCTCCTTTTCTGTTGAGGGGCACTCAAGCAAGATGGCATGGTCACTTGAGTCCTGACTTTGTAGTAATTTTCAAAACATTATATTTGGGTTCAAGCAGAAAGCATTTCAGACTTCTTCGAATTTAAAATTCGCATTGAGACTATTTTCTTGCCCTATGCTTTGTTCGTAAGTCCACTAAGATTTATGGTCATAGAGCAGTATAATGAAAATTTAAAGGAAAAAAATGCTACATTGTACGCTTTTGGTTTCTAAAAGGTCTGTCAGAAATGTGTGTTCATTGGTTACTTAAAATTTTCCATCTTCTCATAAGCAGTCTGCACTTAGTATTCTGGTTTTAAATGTGCAGTGGTTTACTGTGAGCTGAGGTGGGTTGCTTATGGCAGCAGAATAGCATGTGAGAAGCAGGATAGATTGAATATGAATGTTTTATGAGGAAGAAAGAAGCAACTTTAAATTCTTTCCAGTAATCTTATTTGTGATACTTCTTCCTCACAGAATCTTGCATATCATTTGTTTGTAGTCAGCTTTTTGTTTCTACTCGGCAATTTAGCATGAACCTTTTGAATAAACCATACAGTCATTTGCCTTTGTTGAAACATGTGAACATCAAAGCAGAGAAGCTTCAGGGCCTGTGCTTCCAGCCTGCCTCTCCAGCCTTGTTTCTCTCCAGGAGAATGAGACCGTTCACAGTGAACTTCTCGACTCTTCACCCTGTCAGGCTCACTCTTGGCTTTCTGTATTTTATGTCATATTTCCTTTGTTTAGAATGGTGATTCCCCCTTTTCATTCACTTCACAAATAACTGCCTATCCTTCAAGTCCTGCTCTTCTAGATTCTCTCTACTGTGAAATCTTCCTCGACTTCTCTATGCTCTGACAGGTCTTTGTACTTGCTTCTATTATAGCCCTTATCATACTGTGTTGGGATTATTTGTTCATGTTTGTCTTTCTTTCCTTTATTCCTTCTCTGTATGTCATTCATCTCTTTATTACCAGAAAATAGCATGCTGCCTATAGTGAACAAGAGCTCCATTCACTTTGGCAGAACAAATGTAGGAATGAAGGATTGAAACTTGGTTTCATTGGGGGTGCTTTAGATCACTTGTTTATATTTATTTACTTGACTAAGATTGTACTGGGAGTATTGTTTGTATTTCACTTAATTTTTTATGAAAAGAAGGTACCTTAGATCTGCCATGAATGATGCACAGAGTATTTTAATAATTTAACAGCAGCAATGGCTTCTTTATCAGACAGCTTAGATCAAGTATGCTGCATGAACAAATGATCTCTGTGTTAATACTGTGCAACAGCAAATATGATTTTTCTCACAAGTGTCACATCTGCTACAGTTGGGCTTCTGCTGTGTTCCATGTGTTATTTACTTGGCAAATGAGGCAGAAAAATTTTCTATCCTGTGGCCCAGGAAAACAATAGTAGACTCCCAGTGGCTTTTAAAACTATAGCTAAAAAAAGGGGCTCAAGTTGCTTCCTCACTTTCTCCTGGCAGAAGAAAGTCTGATGGCCAAGCCTGACACTAAAGGTCAGAAGAGCAATTCTTTCATGGGAAGAGGGAAGCTAATACTTAAGAGCCAAGGTCACAGTGATAACGAAGGTCTTGAAACTCCTCTGCACCTGCCTGACGAGGTCCTTCTAAATCACCTCGTGTACCTCAAAGTTTATTCTACTTTATAACTCCTAAAACACTCTTCTGATTGTAAGCCATTGCTCTGTGACTGAATCTGTCATTGGAAAGTGAAACTTGAGGGGGGCAGGTCTGGGCATTAATGTCATGGGGACACAATCTCCTGCCTTCTCAGTGTTTTCTGTCTTCCAAACTGGTGACTTTTGAATGTGTCTGTACATCAGAACCATGTACACATTAAAAAAGTTTCTATGCCTTTTTCAGATACAATGGAGTAGAATTTGGGGGGGGGGTGTGTCTTGGGTATACTTTTAGTAATTTATCCAGTGATTTTGATGGAAAGCCAGGGCTGGGTACCACTGTTTCAAATGTCCTTTCTTTTAACCAATGGGAATTTACTTCTTAGCTTTGTTAAAGTACCATCTTTTAAGTTTGTTTCTAATTACATAATTCAGTGGGCAATTTTAGTTTTAAAATTATATTTTCTAATTTAATATTTACTGTAGAATAAAACATAAAGATAGAAATAATGTTGTTTCTGACAGCATCATTGACTAAATGTTCTGAAAATTCTTTTACTCTAAAGTATTTAAAATTAGTCATTAAATTATTAAAAATATGTTTACCTGTGGTGCTGAGCTTCAGAGAAAGTAAGGGGAATTCCTGCTGGCCAAAAGTGAAGCAGAAGGAAGTCAGAGAAACTCAGGAGAAGTTAGTGGTTGCGTGGGTGGGGGTGTGGTTTTCTGTTCTACTCCTAACTGCGGCATTGTCAGTGAAAGTGCAGAATAGAAAGCTTCCTACCCATTGGCACGTGAAGACCGCCAAGAGGCGTGACTGTGCTGGCATGTACTTTTCACTAGAGGGGTGGGGATGGGCAGCCCTCTAACAGAGCAGTGTTCAGTCAAATCTGTTGTTATCTGTGATAAAACTGGACCTGGTTCTCTTGGTGATAGCAAAAGCAAAACTTCTTTGAGGGACTCACATTTGAACAGATGTGTAAGAATATTACAGATAAATCTTGAAGATGAGTTTACAATTCAGTTTTACAAAACCCAAGGAAAATATCTATAGGCAAGATTGAGTGGGCAGAACCTTGCTCTCCTTCCACTCTGATAATAGATGATCAGATATAGGCTATGAAATACATATTTTCAATCCTTAAGATATGAGGAAAGAAACAAAGACATGAGAAGGAATGGAGAAACTGAAAAAAATGAGCTGAGATTTGAAAATAAGCCATTTAGAACTTATAGAATTGAAATTATAATAAAAGCAAAAATTTAAATGGAGGAATTCAAAGGAATTGAAGACAATTTAAGAAAGAATTGAAATCTGGAACACAATTTAAGAAACTATCTGCAATGTAGAACATAAAGTGAAAAGACATGGAGAATAGGCAGGGCAGGTCTGATGTAGGACTAGCAAGAATTCTAGGAAGAGTCTGATGGTCTGTCCATGTCCTAGTAGAATGTTGTTTTAATTACAGAGAATTGGGACTATTTATTTTTGGTACCTGGGATTGAACTCGGGGGCACTCAGCAACTGAGCCATACCCTCAGCCCTATTTTGTATCTTATTTAGAAACACGGTCTCACTGAGTTGCTTACTGCCACGCTTTTGCTGAGTCTGGCTTTGAACGCGAGATCTTCCTGCCTCAGCCTCCTGAGCCAATGGGAGTACAGGCATGTGCCTCAGTGCCTGGCTGGAGTATGGTCTAATGTCTGAGGATAGTATTCCTTTGTAGTTTTTTTTCCCCAACTAATTTTTAAGTTATTCTTGGATATTTTTTTTTCCATTTAAACTTTGGTATCAGCTTGTCTAATTTCCTGACAGCTTATTTGTATTTCCTTGTGATTATATTGAATCTATAAATTAACATAGGGAGATTACTATATTAATGTTCAATCACCCTCTTCAAAAGTAGAATATTTTATTCTATTTGTTTGCCTTTTTTAAATGTTTCAGGAGTGGTTAAAATTTTTGATGTTTTGCATATTTTTTTGTTAAATCTATTCCTAAGTTTTTAATTTTCTGTCCCTCTTACAAAGTGAAGTTTTCTCTTCCCTCATTTCTTGTTTTTTTTTTTTCATGTGTGAATATGAAAGCTCTTGATGCTGCGTGTGAAGTTTGTATTCTTCCTCACTGACTTCTTATATTGCTTGACTCTCTGGTGTTTTCCAGGTATTCTATCTTATCATCCGTGTTCTTTTCTATGTATCTATAATGTATAATTTTAAGTTTTTAGTTTTTGAAATTGATTCTCTTGCATTTTACCTTGCTTTGCAATGCAGACTTGAGATGCCCATGTTTGGAAGGCTCATTGTGTCAAGTGAGAATGTCCTGCATGGACTATATTCTTTTAGTTTAAGAAAGGGCAAAAGATGGTTTAATAGTGACCACTGAGAAGTTGAGAAAAGGAGGATGAAGATAAGAACAAGTGTGTCTTAGCTTGTCTACTGTAAGACTTCATGTAGGGAGTCTGACAGGCATAAGGAAAATTGTCTTATAAATTTGAGCATTGATTAATGTACACAATAGATTGTATTAAGGAAGATATGCTGAATGTTGTAAGAGAAGAATAAGTACCATAAGAATATATAGAGAAAAGGAGATCTTTGTATAAGAGTAATATTTTTTTTTAATGAACTAGCATGTATTGAACCTATGCATGGACCATGGACACTTGGGAAAGTCCACTTTAAGTCGGTCAAATGGAAATAAAACTAAATTGCTAGGTAGGTATAGGACAGTTG
Source organism: Marmota monax (assembly GCF_021218885.2). Taxonomy (NCBI): domain Eukaryota; kingdom Metazoa; phylum Chordata; class Mammalia; order Rodentia; family Sciuridae; genus Marmota; species Marmota monax. Next base: position 9,286,942 of record NW_026692321.1, on the reverse strand, counting down.
GTAAACCTGTATTCTTTTCACTTATTATTCTAATAATTTATACATGACAGTAGAATGTATTTTGACAAATCCTACATAAATGGACTGTAACTTCTCATTCTTGTGAGGCACATGATGTAGACTTATGCAGGTCATGTAATCATATATGCACATAGGGTAATAATATCTGATTCATTCTATTATCATGTAAACATATGTTCTTGAGAAGACATTCCAGGTAGAAGTGGACTGAGACAAGTAGATATAATCAAGCTTATATAGAATTTAGATTACAGCAAGTATAGTCAGCGTTCTGTGTCCATGGGCTCTGCATCCATTGCTCAAATCTCTGTGTGCTTAGAATTAACCTACCATGGAAATCAACCAACCGTGGATCAAAACATTAAAAAAAAAAATCTGTACTTAACACACATAGACCTTTTTCTTGTCATTATTCTCTAACTACAATATAGCAACTATTCACCTAGCATTTACATTGTTTTAGGTATTATAGGTAATCTAGAGATCAAGTAAATATACAGGTGGATATGTGAAAATCATGTAAATGCTATGTCATTTTACATAAGGGATTTGAGAATCTGCAGATTCTGGTATCAGCAAGGGTTCTGGAGTCAATTCCCACAGATGCCTAGTGCCTCCTGGAATTTAATTTGGGTAAAACAAAACTTTCTGTAGGGTAAGTGGTTCTTGGCACTAGAAAGATGGGCTGGCAGGTAACCATGAAGGTTTTGGATAAAAAGTCAGAAGTTCATTCTTGACCATTCACATTGAAAGACTACTAAAGGATTTTTTAGCATAAACTTTTGAGTATATATGATTAAGTACAAACTCTAGAACATTGAACTTAAAAATGACTCTTTAAAATGTGTCCATGGCAGGAAGCCTGAAGATCAAATAAAACATCAAGGATTTGGGCTTGTTTTCAGATGGTTTCCCAAATTGTTCCTTGACTAAATCTAGTTTGAGTGTTTCATCTTCCTGGGGTGTGCTCTTACCATATGCAAGTTATTACCATATTCCCCCCAGTCTCCTCAGTCTCCCTGCATGCAGGTCAAAGTCCCCTGCAGGATTGTGAGAGCTTGTGTTGCTTAGTTTTGGCTCTCGAGCCAATGGTCTGGATTTGAATCATGACTTTGCCACTTCCTAGCTTTACAAGCATGAGCAAATCATTTGATCTCTTGGCACTTTGGTTTTCCCTTAATGTACAATGGAAATAAGACTTGCAATAATCTTAGAGGGTTGTTATGAGGATTTATAAATTAATGCATGCAAGCACTTACAACTGGAAGCTGGCACAAAATAAGAAACCAAGAAAAGTTATTTTTGTTAATTTATAATAATACCCATTTTTATTGTTCTCTTGTCCTTTTGTTACCAGTTAATCACTTTGCAGCTGTGGGCAATCCTTTGTCAGATGTTAGTGCCAACTTAATGACGATAAGTGTTTTCTTAATACCTGTGGACATGTATGTAAATCTTTTGACTCAGCTGCTTTAGAAAACTTTGTTTCCCTGGTAACCTTGAATGTTTTTTTTATTTGCATCCATTAATTTGAGTTTTTCTTTTTCTTTTTTTTAATTAAGCAATAGAAATTTATTTCCTATAGCTCTGGAGACTTAAAGTTCAAAATTGAGGTACTTGTAAGGTAGATTTCATTCTGAGCCCTATGCTCATGGCTTATAGGTGGCTACCATTGTCCTGTGGTTACATGTCCTTTGTGCTTGCAAGAAAGAGGAAGAAAGGTGTGCACCACATTGAGGGTTAGGGTGTCAACATTAGGGGGAAGTGGGGGACATACTTTAGTTCATAGTGCCCCCTATAGAGAGGTAATGAAAAATTGGGAGTAGTTAAACTATTGAAAACTCAGGCTGAACAACAGAAGGCCTCTTTGGCAGCTGTCAAAGTTCCATCTTCTGCAGTGGGAGTGGGAGAGCAGGGAAAGCTGAAGACCAGGGCCTGAGGGTGCAGCTCAGTGGTAGAATGTTATTAGCGTGTAGGAGAGGCCCTGGGTTTAATCCCCAGTAGAAACAAATATTGACTTAAGTTTTCTAAGAAAATGCCTTTGTTTGGCAGCTCTTCCCATCACTTTCCCATCTGTTTTGTGTATATTGGGGAGTTTCTACTAAAATGCTGAAATGCAAGAGATCATTATTACAGAAATTATCCTAAACTTACTTTTTGTTGAAAACAACTCTTAAGAAAGTAGTTTCAGGCTTTCATTTGGTTTCTGTGGTGGTAAAGTTTAAGTGCTCTGCATGTATTTATTTACCTAATTCTCTGAAGCTTTCATTTTGGTTTCTGTGTTGATAATAATGTCTTCCACATTTAATAGTTGATTTAGCCTTCACTACCCCTCCTTAGGAAGGTGTTGTTAATATTTGTTTTATAGAGGAGTAAAACAAGGAACAAATCGGTTATTTTTGTGTATCAGAAAATACTGCAAGAATGGAAATCTGTGGTTTGCAGGGAGAAATGGTGTATGCTGTATAGAAAGTGGCCTGAAGTGGTCATTTTTCTGCATCAGAAATAGATTATGTTACGTGGTTTGTGTACAACTACATTACAGTTGGACTTCTGAACAGAATGTCAGTACTGTGTAGTTAAATGAATAATGTATAATACATACTGAAAAAAAATAATAGGTTCGAGCATTTTTAAATATTAAAGAATTTTATGTCTTTGTAATTGGAACCCAAAGAATTTGGCTCCAGGGTTAGAAATGTTATTTTTAATGAATTGCCTTTTCAGTTCACTGTGCTTTTCCTCTCTGCTTTATCTTGAAAGGGTCATAAATTGACAAGTCTGTTTTCAGCAGATGCAAAGCTTATGGGTTACAAATTATCTTTTCTAGCTGATTCTGTAATTAAAATGTGATTTCATTTAGAATTATTAAAGACCCCAAAGTCTTTAAGCTGAACAAAAATCAAGATTTGTTTCTGTGGCTGATTAATTGCACTATTTAATATTCTATTGGCAGTGGTACTGGGCTAGGGAGAAACAGACTGTGAATCTATTGACATTTAGTACAAAATGCTTTATTTTTTCTAGCTGAAGCAAAAAATTATTCCTGATCAGGATCAGCTGATGGCAATATCGCTAGAGTGCATCTATAACTGTGAACGAAATGATCAACTCTCTCTTTGCTATGACATCTTAGAATGTCTGCCACAAAGAGGATATGGGTAAGAGTCCATAGGCCAATCTTACTGTCCTTTTATTCTAACATTTAAAATGAAAACATTGCTTCCCCAAATATTCATCATAGAGAATTTTTGGAATGTGAAAGAAATACAAAGAGAAAAATAAAATCATCTGCAATCCTGTTGTGTAGAGCTAAACTCATGTTCTTCTACCATTATATGGGAAGTTCTAGTATATTTTAAACTACTATATAATTTTGTTAAACTTGATAATTATCTGTTAAAAAATAAAAATGTCATTACCACAAAAAATTCTTTTTAGCTGGGTGTGATGTGCTGGCACATGCCTTTAATCCTAGTGGCTCAGGAGGCTGCAGCAAAATAAAAAACAGATGTGGCTCAGTGGTTGAGTGCCCCTGGGATCAATCCCTGGTATCCCCCACCCCCAAAATCTTTTCATTAGTGGATTGGTACTGATTGATTTTGTTTTCAGTTGTGTTTTAATTGTCATATTTATCTGCTAAAAGTGTATGTATTCTGTGAATTGTTCTTGGTGCTTACCTGTGTTAGTCCTCAGGGGACATGTACTAGTGATGGATGAATGTGTATAATTTTTAAGTACTTTTATGTTTAAATGGAATCTTATATATGTGCTTTTTGATTATTGAGTTGGATGCAAATTGGAAGTCAGGTAACAGTCATTCCTTTAATCCTTTTTAAAAATCTAGCATATAATACAATTTTTACATCTGGAAAAGAATTCACGTTGCTTACAACACTTGAAAGAGCAGGAAGGGAAAGTCAGCAGGCCTGTTCTAAGCCTTTGTAACTTCAGTCATTTAACCTCTTGTCATTTTCTTATTTGCAAGATGAGATATTTAAACAGGAAAGCTCCTTATCCATTTTCTCTTTCCTTGTCTGTCTCTTGTCCTTTCTAGAAAATATTTTTCATGAAAGTAGACACCTGTTTTGCAATTCACTGTGAAATAATTATCATGCAGTCATTAATAGTACTGAAATCAGATGAAAAATTAATGGTAAAGCAATATAGTAAAGCATTATCCCAGCGACTATTTTTCTTTTATTTTTAAAGGTGAAATTTACATTTATAAAGGCAAGGTCTGACTGCCATTTTCCTAGTCACCTTAGCCAGGCTGGCATCACTTATAGTCAAATAGCCTGACATCGCATGTCTGTCTTCTGATGTGATGCAGCATGAAGGACCTAGTATTTCAGTGCCCTGAGGAGTAATTGTGCTAGAATTGTTCACTCTGGATCTATCACTTTTCGGCCAAACTTCTATAGTTGAAACAGGAATTAGAAAGACAATTTAAATAGCCATGAAGAAAATAGGAAATTTCTGCAAGTCAGTTGGTCTTTTTCCTATAGAAAGTTGTTATTGAAAAAAAGAAGTGAGGTGCTTTTGTAAAATACATTAGTCCAGAGGGACATGATCCCCTCTTAATTTTTAAAAATGATGTAATGTATGAACACAGTTGAAACCAGGCAATTTAAGACTGATAGTAGACAACTGTTCATGGCCTCCTTTCTTCATCTTTAAATACCTGCCTTCATAAAAGCAGACAACTTTCATAATTTTTATTATCTTAATATTAGGCTTGTTAATATTGCAATTTTAGATCATTCTTGGTATGCTTTTATGGAAATGCTTTCCTTTTTCTGTTTGTATTCCTACTATTTTTTTTGTCATTACAATTATGCAATTGGGCTGGGGATGTGGCTCAAGTGGTAACACGCTCGCCTGGCATGCGTGCGGTACTGAGTTCGATCCTCCACCACATAAAAATAAAAGATGTTATGTCCACTGAAAAACTGAAAAATAAATATTAAAAAAAATTCTTCTCTCAAAAAAACCCACAATTATGCAATATTGTTTACACAGAGTTAGGTGTTTTTGTTTCCTTTTGATTCAAGTTTGTTTTCCCTGGATTGGATAATCGCCTATTCTTTGTCCTTCAATCTTTCTAATACCATGATCACACCCTTCCAGTAGATAGAAGGCCAGACTGTGTGTGCAATTATAGGTGCACGATCTTTTTCCTGCAAGGTCTGAAGGTACTGCTCTTGTCTCCTCCAGGTTATTGAGAAGCCCAGTGCTATTCTGAATCATAGTGCTTTACGTGTGGTTTTCTTCCTTTCTACAGGGTTTACTATCTTATCCTCGTCCTTAGTGTTCTGAAATACCTTAAAAATATTTTCTTGCAAGTCTGAATTTGTTGTGTTGTTCATTGACTAGTCTACTCCATTCTGGAAGCTCATAACTTTCAGTCCTGTGGGAAATATATTTTTTTCCTTAACGAGTTTATTTGTACTTTTCTCCTCAAATTCCTGTTTTTCAGAAGTTAGATCTGTGAATTTTGTTATTTAACTGTAGCTCTCATTTAAGACCTTTTACTGCCCTTTTCATTCTGTTTCTCACCTTTGATCTGGGGTATTTCTTTCGTCTTATTTTATAATTCAGTTTTTTGAATTTTAAAATTTGTTTTTACCTTTTTAATTTAAATTCTAAGAACTTGTTCATTAAAAAAAAAAATCCCCATCTTGTTTCACAGATGCATGGATACACGTTCTTCTGCTGTCTTTGATCTCACCTCAGTTTCTGGTTTTTCATATTTTATTGTTTATGCCTTTACTCTTAGGAATGTTTTTCTGTTTTTATTCTTGATGAGTAATTTATAGTTAAAGCCCTAAACAGCTGATTGGAAGCCTTGTATTCGTAGAGAGCAGGCTTGTTTCTAGATGAACCTTACCTTAACGTGGTCAGGAAGGGATATTTAAATGGGCGAGACCCTAAAATGCTAACAAGTGTTTTATCTTTTGTTAACTCAGAATAGTACCTCTTTTCCGCCCTTTCCATCTACATGTCTTGTACTTTTTAGTACTGGGGTGTACCTAATCCAGTTGTCTACAGTATGAAGTCCCTCTGTGCTTCCAGGTGTGGAAGAGTGGACTGCCTGTATGAGATAAAAGGACTATAACTGGTGTGCACGCGTGTGCTTATGTTTTCAGAAATACCTGCTGCTTCCAGCCCTTGGCATTCCTTTTTTCGCATATGTGCTGGCTTCCCATTCTTCTTGCAGTTGTTACTTCTCTGCTTTATGTCTATAGCCACCTAATTTGCATCTCCAGATTTTCTGTGCATCTCTTATCCACTGTTGTCTCCTTTCTCTTTCTCTGTTCCTTGTGTGTACACCCCCAGTTCCTTTTGCTGTTTCACTTACCGTCTTTTAAATGGAGTTTGGAAAGGAGTAGAGATAAATGTAGAGTTCCTTCTATCATATTTAATTGGAAGGCCTTTTAGCTCTGTTTCTGTAGTTCTATGATCTGTGGTCCCTTTTTTGACAAGCCCAGCCCCTTCACTATAGCACTACTTGCAGCTGGGTTGCCAGTCTTGTCTCAGTTTTTATTTTTTTAGAGAAGTGATATATCTTACATTCTGCCTGTTAGGTTACAGAAACATTGGTGATTTGTACATCCCGGTCATTCCTTTCTCCTTGTCAAAGTTCTAAGTTCTGACCATTAAGAAAGGATCTCAGCATTCATCCTGTTAATGGTAAAGCTGGATGGAGGTCGAGTAGTACTGAGTACCTCCCTTCTTCAGTTGGGCTTGGGCATCTGTGTGTGGGGAACTTGGTATTACTCAGACCTATGCGAGTATGGCCAGTCTCTCCTTCACATCCTTGGTAAAAAATGGCAGTATATAGCAAATATGCCTCTAACAGTCATGTCCTTCAGTAGGCAGCAAAAGGCAGGTAAAATGGATTGTATTATAGACATTTTGCAGCAAAGTGGTGTTACCCACGGTTTAAAAACTTCAGTGAAGGATTTCAGAATTTCCTTCTATACAGGGCAACGTGATGCAGAGGCTACTCCCTAACCTGTTTTTCAGAGAGTAAGTCCTTGAAGGATTTCTGCTCCAATGAGCTGGGTGGGAAACTCGATGGTTCTCAGCTTGATGCCTCCTGTCTTGGTCCTAAGTGAACTAGACCAAATCATTGAAAAGAATAATCACTTATTCAATGTCAATTCACAAAGGAAGTACACTGCGTTCTTTGGTATCTATGACCATGCTACAGAATGATAATTTTAAAAAGATTACTGCTGAAGGTGTACATTAATGAAAGGTAGCTCTGACGAATGACTTTAGGTAGTCTATACCTGACTGCTCACTCTCGTTTGAAGCCTAAGAAGGCAGTGTAATCTCTGAAAGTTGCACCGAATAGTTGTCAAATAATTTACACCAGGGAGATCAATCATTTTAAAAATAATGAAATAATGAGGCTTTATGTTCAAGTTGGAACATTCGCTGAAATTCAGGGCACTGTGGGAAGGCACTGAGAGTGTCAGGTTGGGACTCTCAGCAGAGAGTTGTGAGGAGCACTTACTGTCATGTAGGGTGAGAGTGTTGATAGCAGTTGCTAGGTTTTTCTGCCAAATCCGTGTTCCCTTGATGTGTTGTGCCACGTTTCCTCTTCTCTACCAGCCACATTTTATAGACTTGTGCGCCTTTTCCTAATATTTCTACTAGTTCCCACTCACTTGCTTCCACAGAAAGACTTGCTTTCCTGTCTTTACTGCCTGCCAGTGATTCTATCAAATGGTGGTTCTTCACCACTGAGGTGGATGGGATTCTGATGGGGTGGGATGATTTTGTGTGAGAGCTCCTCCTTTATATGGAATGCTAATGAGGATATCTTAGGGAGGCCACAGATGTTGTCAGGCCTTGTTGAAAGCCAGTATGTGGAGCCTTGCTCCTTATCTGATGTGTTAGTTTTTTTTTTATTTAATTGTAGTTGTGTATGGGCAACATGCCTTTATTTTACTTGTATGCAGTTCTGAGGATGTAATCCAGTGCCTCACACATGCTAGGTAAGTGCTCTGCCACTGAGCTACAGCCCCAGCCCCCTGATTTATAGTTCTTCTCCAATTAAGTTAAATTCTGTTCTTTTTGCCTTGAGTCAGAACTAAACCAAAAATACCTTAGAAAGTAGTTACTCGTGTCTGGCTAATCCGTTACGGAGAATGTTGACCTACTCTTGTATTTTTTTATTTTTTTTGGGGGGGGGGCGCGAAGGGGTGGTACTAGGAATTGAACTCAAGGGCACTCAACCACTGAGCCACATCCCCGGCCCTATTTTGTATTTAGAGACAGTCTCACTGAATTGCTTAATGCCTCACTTTTTGCTGAGGCTGGCTTTGAACTCAGTTGGCCTGCCCCGGCCTCCTGAGCTGCAGGGATTACAGGCATAATCTATAGACTCAAGAAAACTATTGAATGAATTTAGGAGTTAAGCCTGAACTTTTATTTGGACAGTATGTTACATATGAAACAGAAGAGAAGCATGCTCTTAGACCACTGAATTGGGTGTTATGCTTTATTAAAGAGCCCCGCTATTAAGACTTAATTTTTGTTCTTTCAATTCTTTAGTCATAAGACAAAGATGACCACAACTCTTCATGACATGGTAGACCAACTGGAACAAATTCTCAGGTGAGAAAAATGAAGTCTTTTGGTTCTGTGCCAAGTAAGTGTGACTATCCAAGAAGTGTGACCCTAAGCCAGCCTTTTAGTCATTATTTCTCCTTTGACCTTGTATTTTTTTTTTCTGGTTCTTTTTTGAGTGAATCTCCCCAGTGATGAATGTACAGCTGCCTTGTTACAGCAGAATGGAAGAATAGTAAGAGGCATGGGATTATAGACTGATGAGCCTGTATTCAAATCTAGACATTTCTGCTGTGTAATCTCTGAACTTGTGGTTTCCTTATTCTTAATTACTGAACTCGTGGAATTTGGGAATTAATATTACATGAAGCATTTAAAGTCCCTTAAACATAACAGGCACAAAAGAAATGATAATTTCTGCAGCAAGTATTGAATCTGACTTTTTTGGGTACAATATATTTAATTAGATCAAACTGTGCTAGAACCTTCATATTACTTGGTATTAGTTTTCTTTACTGTTCTGAGGAAACATTGAGTTATTTCTTTGAGATTGGAACATTCTTAATTTGCCATTTAAGAAGTTAATATTGTTAGCGTTTATGTGTATGTAGAAATGTAACTTTAAAATATTTCAAATAAAATGTTAAGAATAACACTGTTCTTTCAATGTGTAATTATAGAAATTACAGATAATAACACCACTTTAGTAGTGGTAATATGTATGGTAAAATATAATTTGGAGTTCAGTAATTTTATTCACTCAAACTAAGGGTCTTTAGGGTAAATATTTTAAGCTGCACTTAAGGGAACAGAATGTTTTGTGTGCCATGTATGTGAATTAAATGAAGAATTAACTGTTTTTCTCAGGACCTCCATTTATTATTAGCTTGATTCTTATCATTCTATGTTCTGAAAATTATACAGTTGTATTTCTTACAGAATGTTTAACAAATCAAGTGCTTCCTATTACAAGTTGACTTTTCGCTACTCCTTTTATCTGTTTGCCTAATGAAACCTAGAAAAGATTTCACTGAGATACAATGAAATAGTCATACTTCATTTACTGCATGTTTGTGGTCCTTATGCCACCAGTACCTCAAGAAAACAGTAGTATCCTATAGGTCTCTGGATGATGCTTAGGTCTTACTTTTAAGGTGTGTGTGGGTGTTTTTTTTTTTTTTTTTGGGTACTGGGATTGAACTCAGGGGCACTTATCCACTGAGCCACATTCCCAACCCTATTTTATATTTTAGAGACAGGGTGTCACTGAGTTGCTAAGTGCCTCGCCATTGCTGAGGCTGACTTTGAACTTGTAATCCTCCTGTCTCAGCCTCCCACGCCGAGTTTGACACTGTGCCTGGCCGTAGGTGTTATTTTAAAATAAGAACTTTTTAGTCTTGTTGCCCCTCACAGCTACAAATCATAGAATTGTTAACAACGAGTTAAAATTGGGCAATGAAATTATATATTTGGTTTATTTTACTGATTTGTGTTATTATGGTAGAGGGAAATTGCTAAAATAATTTTGAAATAAAAATGCCCTTTTAAAAAATATGCTTTAGTCCAGGTATATTCTAATGAAAGTCGATGGGGAAAATAAGATTTGAAATATAATGAGCTTTGGTTTTCTTAAAATATAAAACTGGATCATATTGTGTGATGCTCTTTGTTTTAATACTAGAACTTAAATATTTGTATGTTTAAGATTGTTTATAGTCCTTTTGTTTGGCAGCAAGATTTTAAATCTTTTTTTACTTACAGTGTGTCAGAGCTTTTGGAAAAACATGGACTTGAGAAACCTATTTCATTTGTTAAGAACACTCAGTCTAGCTCTGAAGAGGCTCGAAAGCTGATGGTTAGATTGACCAGACACGCCGGTCGGAAGTGAGTCGTTAAAACTCATACGCATATACAGTTTGATAAGGTTTGACATATATATGCTCATGAAACCATCAGTATTGTCAGGTTCATGAATATATTCATTCCCCTTAAGGGTTTGCTGTTGCTTCTTTACGATCCATTCCTGCCAGCTTCTCCTCATCAAGTCCACTTTCCCTTACAAGGTCAGATCTACTTTCTGTCCCTTTACATGTTACTTTACATTTCCTACAATTTTGTGTAAATGAATCATCCATATTTTGTGATGGTTATTTGACATCTTTTACTCAGAATATTTTGATTCATTCAGTAGCCCATTCATTTTTATTTGCTGAGTAGTATTTCATTGCTTGGATTAATCTCACCTTATTTAACTATTCTATTAGTGGACATTTGGATGGTTCAAGTTTTGACTTTCACAAATATATCTGCTGTTGATATAGATTTCAATTTCTCTTGAATAAATACATAAAGGTGAACTGGCAGGATCATGGTAGGTAGATGGTTAACTTGGGAGAGGGGGCCACCTGCCAAGCTGTTTACCAAAGTATTTGTATCGTTTTATTTTTTAACCAGTCTTGTAGGAGAGTTCAGCTGTTCTACATCCTCATCAATACTTAGGATTGGTCAGTTTTGTTAAGCTCAGCTATTTTAATAGGTATGTGGTAGTATCTGATTTTGGTTTTAGTTGCATGTCTTTAATAATGTTGGGGATCCTCTTATAGGCTTATTTGACAAGTCTCTTTTCATGTTTTTTTTTTCTCCTTTGGTACTATATATTGAATCCAGATGTGCTTTATCACTGAGTTAAATCCCTAGTCCTTTGTAAAAATTATTTTTTTATTTTGAGAAAGGGTCTTGCTAAGTTGCTTAGGGCCTTGCTATTGCTGAGGCTGGCTTTGAATTTATGATTCTCCTGCCTCAGCCTCCTGAGCTGCTGGAATTACAGGTGTAATTCAGGAGGGGCTTATTTTTTTTAATAGTGTCTTCGTTTTTTTTTAATATGTTCAGGATACATGCTCCTTGTTAGACATATGCTGTGTAATCTTTTCTCCCCTTGTGCCTTATCTTTCCATTCTCTTATTTGTCTTTTTAAAAGCATATTTTAAAAAATCAATTGGTGGTTCTTGAATTCTGCTTTTGTTTTCATATCTAAAAAATATTTGCCACAGTTTTATATTTACCTTTTATAGCAGAGTTTTTAGTTGTATGTTTATTTTTAGGTTCATGATGCATTTTGAGAGTTTACTTTTATTCAAAGTATGCATCACATTGGAATGAATTTTTGGTGGTAGGAGTCAAATCTAGGGCCTCGTACACACTAGGCAAGGAGTCTACCATTGAGCCACGTTCCCAGCCCTCACATCTGAGTGTTAACCACACTACTTGTTGAAAACACTGTCATTACTCTACCTACTTACCTTTGCAACTTAGTTGAAAATCAGTTGTGCATATGTGTAAGGGTGATTTTTTAAAGTCTTTATTCTGTCCATTAATTTTTCATTCTTCCAAAAGCACATTACACTGGTTATTATAGATCTATAATAAATCTTGACATTAGTTAATATTAGTCTCTCAACTTTTTTCTTTTTCAAGTTTGTTTTGCTTATTATAGGACCTTTCCATTTACATATGAACTTTAAAATCAACATGTCAAGTGTTCTCATTTGGGATTTTGGTAGGGATTATATCAAATTTATATATTTTGGAGGCATTGCTATCCTAAATCCCTGTTAAGTCTTTTATTCTATGAACACAGTATACCTCTCTATTTACTTGGGTCTTCAATGATTTTGTTGCTTTTGATGCACAAATCTCATACTTTGTTAAATTGATTTCTAATATTATTTGTTGATTCTATTGTAAATGAAATTGCTTTCTTAATTTTAAATTGTCCATTCCTAGGATGTAATGAAATACACTTGATTTTTGATACATTGATCTTGTGTTTTTTAACTTTATTGGACTGACTGGCTTGAATAGTTTTTCTCTGCAGACTTCATAGTCCTGGATGCTAAGATAGAAAGCTGCCATGTGCTTGGAAAACTGAGAGTAGTCAGAATGGAGGGCATGTGGCTTGTACAGTGTGTGCTAATCAGGATTGTTGTAAGCAACATCTCGCGTCTTTCCCAGTCATGACCTCCCTTCAATATATAACTTTGCCCCTTTTTACTGCCTGATGCAAATAAAATTCTATAGTATGTACTTTTATGTAGTCTCCCTGCATTATATTGGTGAAATTCATCTACATTGTTGGTATAACATTATTTGTTCATTCTCATTGTTGTAAAATATTTCATTTTGTGAATATAATACATTATTTATAAATTCTATGTTATGGACATTTTGATTATTTCTCAGTTTTGCTTGTTAATACTATTTCTATGAATAATTTTAATTTTTAAAAATTTGTTCTTTTTAAACATGATAATACAATATATTTTGACATATTTAAATAAATCTGAAGTATATCTTATAAAGATTCCAGTCTCTTGTTGCACATATGTGGAGATTCACTGTGCTATGCTTACATATGTACATAGGAAAGTTAAGTCAGATTCATTCCTCTGTCTTTCCTATACGTATGTCTTTGGATATATATGCATATGTGTTTTTCTTGAATACCATACCTACTTAGCATACAATTGCTGAGTTATAGAATATACCTGAGACCAACTTTAGGAGATTCTGCCAAATCACATTTCACAATTATTGTGTATATTGCTCTAGCAATATATAGAGTTATTTGATACTGAGTTTTTTTTCCCCTTTCCTCCTTTTTTAAGCAAATACGATAGCATTTTACTGAAATCCTAATGTGTATTTCCCTAATGACGATGAAGTTGGGAACTTTATAATAGGATCAAAACATCACATTTCTAGCAGTAAATCTAAAATGAAATATATAAATCATATACACTGAAAATTACAAACACTGAGAACAATAATAGACATAAAAAATGGAGAAATATACCTCATGTTTGTTGATTAGAAGATACAGTAGTGTAAAAATGTCAGTTTTGCCTAAGCTGATCTATTCTTTTCCTGCATTCCTATAAGGATTCTAGTATATGTACATATTAAGAGCTGCGCAAGTATAAAATTTGTTCAGTGGAAATGTTATTTTCTGATGCTGATCAGAAAATATTTGTGTTGCTCAATAATTTGGTGAATATGTGACTTTTTCACGTTCTATTTCTGTTGCTTAAAACAGTTTCTAAGAGTTTATAGGTAATGAATCTTTTCAAACGAATGAGTGAATAAGTGTAAAAAGATAATGTTAAATTTGATAACTAGAACATTTGTATTTACACTAATTCTGTATGTTTCTATGTTAACTTCATTTGAAGTATAACAGTCATTCTAAGGAAGTTAGAAATTTTCTTGTTTCTCTTTGGAAATTTACTTAAAACCAGTTATAAGAGACAGGACAACTGAACTCATTAGTTAACATTTACATTTCTTAAATATTTATGAATTTTTTATTTACATTATTTTATGACTATTTTGTTATGGATTTTGACATACTTAGTGTCTGTATTATGCTTGATGTCAGGCTTCTGAGGAAAAAAGACATGACACCTGTCTGGACTGGTTGGAGTTATGTCCAATTAAATTATACTAACAGAATACTCATGAAGTCTATGTGAGAATTAACAGATTACCTTGTAGAAAAGTTGGCAACAGAGTTGAAAGGCATTTTGAAGTAGGTGGTATCCAAATGTTCAGTAATAAACTCTAAAGTTTTTTTAATCTATTATACTAGATTTTTAGGCAGGGAAATAAGCAGAGAGGACCTGTGACCTTGTGGCCTTTAGGTGGATATTACAGATTGAAGATGGATGTGAAGATCAGAGAGGTGTGAGCTGGAGGTAGGGAGTGGAGGGTGATCCCCAAGGATGCAGGTGAGGTTAGATTCTGAACCTGTCCCTCAGGAGACTGCATAAAGATGTGAAGAATGCTTGGGAAAAGTCTTCTCAACAGCCAATGCTGAAGGGGCAGCCTCACAGGAAGTAGGATCAAATCATGAGAGCTTTTCAAAATCTTCTTTCTCTGGTTGTCACAATTTTGAGATATAGTTTAAGATTAAAAGAAAAAACTCCGATGCTAATGAGACAGTCTTATATATTTCCCTCTTTTAAGATCTTGTTCCACATCTTTTTAGGAAACCTGGTTTGACTGCTTCAGGTGGAATGAATTGTTTTTCCTGGAGATTCCCTGGCTTTTCCCGTGTGCCTTCCTTGCTGCTGTCCTCATTTCTCGCAATAGCATCCTGTGGTTATTAAAGTCTGTACTTCACATTCCCCTTTAGATCACTCTTTCTCTAGCACGAATGTGATCACCACCATACAGCTCAGATGGGAACTCACACATCAGCTGACATCAGCTGTCTGATTATTGAATGAATGATTAAGATTTTGAATGATTCAAGTCTTAAGATTTCTTAATGGCCGGAGGAATGCAACTCAGTGCTAGTAGCACTTGCCTCGCAGACTGGGAGACTTGGATTTGATCTCAAGTTCTGCAAAACAACCAACCAATCAAAATGCAAAACAAAAATCCCACTTCTCTTTCCTTTAAGAGGGGGAAAAAAATTCCTGTTCAAGTGGGGTGTGAGGTTCTGACTGCTCTAAAACCTTCTCTTTAACAGGAAAGCCTTGCTGCTGTTGCAAGATTATCCTCACACTGAGTTTCTTACATAATGTTGAAGTGTCTGAGGTTAATTTCTACTGTGACCTGTTTACTAAGAATACGGCCCATTTTCAAAGTAGTATGTTTAAAATGAATTTTAATTATTTTGTTCTGTTACCATGGCTTGGCCTTCATTGCCTCCAGAATAGTCTTGTATATATCCTAAATGGTAGCAATGTCACCAAATCTGTTAAAACCGAGGTTTGACCATCTTGAATACAAGACTGTTTTTCCCTTAAAAATCCACCTCTGTTCCAAAGCTGAACTCATACTGTGTATGTGTGTGTTCAGGAATCTTGTTAATTTGCAAGCCTGTTTAGTTTCTTCAAGTTCTATTCTTCATTCTTATTTACTGAATGTTTTCTGAAGAAGGCCATTATAAATAATGTGTTATAATTTATTTTAATTAGAACTGTATTTACGACTAGCCATGTGTGAGGAAACATTAATACCATCTGTCCCAGTGCTGATGGCTTCTAGAAGAACAGCTGGGCTGTGAGGACTTGAGTTCAGCTAGATGATGCCTAGGTCTGATTTTATTGAGCTGGTGGAAGCTGGGGCCCTCACTTCATCAAACATTTCGCTGTGTCTCCGCTTGCATACCAAAGCTGAAAGAGTCCTCCATTCTTTGATGCCAGAGGGTAGAGTTCAAGTACTAATATCAAACTAATGAAAACATTTTATGGATTATTCTGAGAAATTCTTGCCAATGTTATATATTTTTGTGTGTGTGTATGCTAGAAAATGGTTTTCTTCTTGCGTATTACATATGAAACGAGA
The DNA here is from genome assembly GCF_021218885.2 of Marmota monax. Lineage (NCBI taxonomy): Eukaryota > Metazoa > Chordata > Mammalia > Rodentia > Sciuridae > Marmota > Marmota monax. The sequence goes on along the minus strand of NW_026692321.1, from coordinate 9,270,988 downwards.
GTAATTCATTTTGCGTAACATAAAATGCCAAAGGCAAGTGAAGCATATTCTTATTAAATTTTTTAGGAGAAGCTGGGCAAGGTAATGTGTGCCTTTTACTCCAAGAACTCAGGAAGTTGATGCAGGAGGATCACTTGAGCCCATGAGTTGCAGGACAGCCTAGAAAACATAACACAAAAATTTTTATAGACTAGATTTTTTACAGAAATTACCCCTCAATGCATACTTTTTCTATAGAAATATTTATTATATGTGTACTGTCAATCTGCTGTTTTTAACACAGCTCTTGGAAATAGTAATAATTTTTAAAAAATGCATTATATGACATAAAGCCAAAAATGATTAACAAAAAGATATATTATCTAGTTGGTATTTGACAAACACAAAACAGAATCTACCCTTTTCAAACATTGAGATTCAGGGCTGGGGTTGTGGTCCGGTGATAGTGTGCTTGCGTTGCGTGCATGGGGTACTGGGTTTGATCCTCAGCACCACATAAATAAAATAAAGGTATTGTGCCCATCTACAACTAAAAAAAAAAAAAAATTGAGATTCATTATGTAGAACTTGAAAACAAATTTTAGGTAAACATAAATGATGATTCCAAAGAAATATATATTAATCTAAGATGAACTTTTGAGAATTATAATGTTCTTTCTACAAGGCAATATTAGTAATCATATGTAACTTAAACACATAAATGTATTTGTAACTTCATTTTCATTCACTGTTGAAAACTTAATAGCAGAAAAATTGGAAGTCTTTTTATATGTTCTAGTTTAAGTTCATCTTTATAACATAGATAAAAGGGAGCCTAGAACTCAGTGTATTATAAACTCAAGTTCATACAGGTAATTAAGCTTATAGGAGCATCTTGCATCAATGTTTGTGTTTCATCAGAATTATTATCCATTCCTTTTGAGACTGAGGTGGGCTTTGAGTTAGGAAAGTGAAATTCAGAAATATTAAATGACAGCTAATCTGTGACTGTGGATGAAAATGTTAGCAAAACCCTTTCCCCTGCTACAGGAGATCTTGACCATTAATTCCCTTCTTTGTACCTTTGGAAGAAAACATAAAATGGTTTTTAATCAACCGAATTACAAAGGTCTTACTGCTTGGGTATAATTGATCGAACTGGTAAATTACTTCTGGCATGGAAGAAGTGTAAATGACCCAGAAATACCCTGTGGGACCTTTTCACTTTGGCCTTTCTTGAGTGTGGTCACTGGCATGTTTCTTAAGGGGCCTGGAACACTGTGGAATAGTTGCAGAGGGTCCTGGCTCTTGGGAACAGGAAGCTCCTTGCTGTGCCCACGGGGTGAACTGCTGTAACTGCTCCATGAGGCTGCTTTTACCTGAACTGTCACCTGAGAAGGTGACTCTGCAGTATTCTGTAAGTTGCTGTATGGAGTGCTGTCCATACTGTCAATGAAGGAACAACTCAAATGGCCCTGCTGCGAGTCATGGTTCCCATCCTGCCTTCAAATCCAGTGTCACCTGTGGTTGCCCCATGTGTTTGACTGTTCAGTTGAAGACAGACCTCAGAGAGGAGGTGCACAGTGAAGAAGTTTGAAATGAATTCCTGTCTCCAAATGCTTTTTCTTCATCATAGCTGCTTTATCTTTTTGTGCTTTATTTTACCTTAGAAACTCGCAACTTGTCGATATGCCATTTGTTGTTTCTGCTGCTCGTTTCGTGTCTAAGCAGCCTATGACGGGGGCTGATTTGGCAGCAGCTCTAGCATTGAGGTTCAGCTGCCTAGCTTTTCCTTCTGTCTTCATATGAGATCATTCCTAGTGACCATTTGGAATGGTGGTACTTGTTTGTTGTGTTCTTAACTTTTAACTAATAGAAGAGAGCTCTTTCATGTTTTCGGTTTTCATCTTTTGTTTTTCCTGTTATTCCAGGCAGCCTCCTGTGAGTGAGTCTCATTGGAGAACCTTGCTGCAAGACATGTTAACCATGCAGCAGAATGTGTACACGTGTCTGGATCCCGATGCTTGTTATGAGGTAACTACACCTGTAAACTGCTGCCTTTTAATTTTTTACACTGTTGGTGACAAGGAAGATGACGATAAGCTGCACTGTGATACTGTTCAAATAGCTGATAATTGACGGGTACTTCCAGTTTAGTAGTTTTATACTCACTATTTTCCTATCTTTGCTTATTGCAACACCCAGTATTTAATGGGGTAATCATGAGCTAAATACAAAATTGTACGTGACTTCTCTTCGTGGTGGTTATTAAAACTTTATTTAGTGGCTGAGGGTGTAACTCAGTGGTATAGTGCATTCTTAGCTTGTGTGAGGCCCTTAATTCAGCCCTCAGCATGCAACAAGACTATAAAACCAAAAAACATATTTAATGTACCTTAGAAAACTCTTCCAGATTTGTCTTGTCTTCCTTTATCTTTGCTGAATTGCAGTAATCCTACTTGTTTTCCCTATGTCTGTATCTCTTTATTGTTTATCCTGTCAGGGTATTCTAAAACGAAATGTTCATGGTGCTCCCTTTCTTAAATGTGTTGCTTGATATCATATAAATAACTAGATGAAAATGTTAGCATTGTAGTTGTTGTTTGCATGGCATGGAGAGCCACAGCAGCCTGCTTTCTCCTGTCCACTCCCACCTTGGTCACACTCCACCATGAATTTATATTCCAGGAGCTCCATCAAATCTGACATGAATCCACCTATCCACCATCATGCTGGTCCACGTTTCTGTGACTTTATGTACTTTGCCAGAAATATATTCCTTTTTCATTTACTTGGAACATCCCGATGCATTTTTAGGACGCAGCTCACTAATTATGTCCCCTAGGACACCTTCCTTTGTCTTTTCATATAACTTACCTCTGCTGTAGCTTTTCTTAAAGTTTTTGCTTACATATGTGTTCCTTTGATTTGGTCATGAATTTGGTCATGGTCCTAGTTAGGTGTTATCCCAACACATTCATCCTTACATACCCCAGTGTTATGTCTGGAATGTAAAAAATGATGCTTAAGAAATGGTTGTCACTTGACTGGGAACATAATCCAGGGGGACTTATTTCTGAAGGTTTGTGTAATAACAATAAATTACTGATGATCCAACTAACTCATTTTTAATGAGATTCAGCCTAAAAGAGGTTTCGCATTTGAAGTTTCTTGTTAAATAAGTCATGTACAGAACTATATAGGGCATTCCTATAACAAAGCACAATCCATTTTATGGAATGAGAGTTGTAAAAATAGGTCTCTATTTTGTGAAATTGTTGAGTTTTTTAATTCAAGTAATTCAAATAAAAAAGCAGTAACAGACTGTTGAGAAAAGAATGATTTTATATTTGAAATTCAGGTTTTTAAATGCTTGACTGACTGTAAGGTTGATATTGTTGATTACAGTCTCACAGCACATACAATTGCCAGGTAACTTCCCATTGTGTGTTTAAAACAAAACTTGAAATCAAATTTAGGAGAAAATAATCTGTATGCACTTGGAATCTAAAACTGACTTACTATGTCTGAAGTAGTATTTTTATATCACTGTGGTGGTGTTTTGGTACCTTCCTGTTTCGGATTAGGATTCTGATTGAAAAATTGGCCATCTGTATGTTATACTTCAACTAGCTCCTTTGTGCAGTAATCTCTCATAACAACCGGATTGATATATTACATTTTAAAATATTGTAGTACCTTTCTATTAGGCTTGACATCTTAATGATATCTATTTGAGTGTCTGTCTGTTGAGAAAACATTTGAAACATTATGAAGATTCTAGAAGACAGTTGTATAGATTTGATAAACGTAGAAGTTTTAAATATCATTTTTGTACCTTTAAACTATGCTATATTGTCTTACTGACTTTCAGTTATTAGATTTTGCTGTCCTTGGAAAGTAATTTGAAACCTCAGTGGTGTAACTTTGAAAATGTTACATAAAGATTTACTTAGACTGTAGAACAGAAATCCATACTGCTCATTTTAGCAAGACTTTAAGTTTTAGGATTAAATAATTTGAGTTTTTCAGCTTTTGCCTTGAGTCTATATGGCTTGCTTGAATAAACCAGAGGTATAGAGAAACTGGTCCATGATTGGAGGAAGCTGTTTTGGTGAGTCAGATGGAAGAAGCGATGAGGACTGTTCATTGATTTGCTTTCTATAAAATATTTGTTTTATAGAAGATACTTCTTAGACATTAGTGACTTTTTTCTTACCAGACATCTCGATAAAGGCCTGGTCAAAAATGCTTCTCGTAAAGTGATAACAAGGGAATACTGTGAAAACTTGATCTTAATTATGAGGAAACTCTTCTCCATGAAATGTATATATATTTTTATCTTTTCTGTTTCTCTTCTATCTTCATCCAGCTGTGGAATGCTAGGGAAGAACATTCTTGGGGAAGTTCTTGTGCTAATTATAGATCACATTATTAGTTTTCCTTAAAAGTTTATAATTTTTTTTTTAGTCATACATGGGCACAATATCTTTATTTTGTTTACTTTTATGTGGTGCTGAGAATCGAACCCAATGCCTCACATGTGCCAGGCAAGTGCTCTGCCACTGAGCCACAACCGCAGCCCTATAGATCACATCATTAGTGTAGGCTTTAAAAGGATCACATTAATACTTTATATAGTATGTATGTAAGCTCAATTAATTTATTACTTTTATTAATTGATACTGTTAGTTGCCTCCTAGAATATAATGATATTTGCATGAACACTTTCTATCAGTGTCTTTTTATTGAAGTATTTTTTTGTGGGGGTGGGGGAGTTCCAAGGAGTGAACTCAGGGGTGCTCAACCACTGAGCCACATCCCCAGCACTATTTTGTATTTTATTTAGAGACAGGGTCTGAGTTGCTTAGCACCTTGCTTTTTGCTGAGGCTGGCTTTGAAGTCGTGATCCTCTGTCTTGGCCTCCTGAACTGCTGGGATTATAGGCGTGTGCCACTGCGTTCAGCTTGAAATATTTTTTAATATGCAGGTTGAAAAAAATCTGTGCTATGTGATATATCATAATTTTAATCAATAGGTTAAATATAACACTTGTAGCTTGTCTGTTTAGTTTGTGAGACTGAATTCAGATGGGTTAACCAATTATAAGTTATGTATATCATACTCAAAGACTTCCTTTTAAAAATTGAAGTGAATATAGTTTAACAGAAGGACCCTGGTTAAGGGTAGGGGAGTAATATCTATTAGATGTTCTTTTTAATGAATATGAACTTTGAATACTTCTAACACCTTAAAATTATATGCTTTTGTTTTGGTTCAGTGAAATTATTCTTTATTAGTCCTAAAAGATGAATTTTTTTAATTCAAGTGAAATTAGCCGGTTTTGAAGGATATAATTTATTATTTTGTACCTCTACAGTGTTATACAACCAGCGGATGTGGTTGAATGTGTTTTTGTTTCATTTGGATTTCAGAGCCTTTGTTTTGTTAAAAATGAGTCTGCCTTGTCTATCACTAATTCCTGTGTTTTTTTTCCTTCCCAGATATTTACAGAAAGCCTTCTGTGCTCCAGTCGCCTTGAGAACATCCACCTAGCTGGTCAAATGATGCACTGCAGTGCTTGGTCAGTAAATCCTGCAGCCAGTGCGGCCCAGAAAGGAAAAATCCAGTACAGGGTCAGTTACGAGAAAGGTGTTGACTTGGTTTTGGCTGCCAGCAGAGAGTACTTCAACTCATCCACCAATCTTAGCGACAGCTGCATGGATCTGGCCAGGTAGAACACCTATTTTTTCATAAGAGGGGCAAGTCACAATGCACAAACTCCACCGTGACTTGATTCTTTGTAAAATGTCAGAAGTACAGTTACTTATTGCTTCAGTATAAAATGAAAACTAATGAATTATGAATATCCATTAACTTCATCTTGACCCAGTATCTGCAGCCTGTTTTTTTCTAAGTCATTTGTGCTGATTATCTATAAGTCTTTATTTTTCTTTTGTTGGAAAAGATTCATGTGATGGCATATAAATTCAAGTTCTGAAAATTCCTAGGATTTTGCACAGTATTTATCTGATTAGAGACAAGAGACCTGATTAGATGATAAAGTTCAAAAGTTCCTTCTAAGTAGAAATATCTAGAATATAAATTCAGTTGCTCTCTTGGCCTGTCTTATTAGTTTAATCCTCTTATTTAAATAGAAGAGTCTAAATTTTTAGTTACTCAAAATTGAACTGATTTTCCGTGAAAGAATTTATTCATGATTTGAAATTAGTTTTTACAGTTAAGTTTGATGAAATTAAAAGACTAATAGATACTGATGAAAAAATATCACTTTATGATAAAAGCTTCAAAAATATTTCTATATTAGTCCATTTTTCATTATTAAAATGAAATAACCTGAGACTAAGTACTTACAAAGATGATGTGTTTATTTAGTTCATAGTTTCGGATGCTGAAAGCTTGAACCATAAAGGGCTTGTCTCTGGTGGGGGGCCCCTTACTACATCACCACTTGGCAGATGGCATCACAAAGGCAGGAAGAGGTGGGAGAGGGAGGAACCCATGGGAAGGCAGAGCAAGGGGACTGGGCCAGTCTTAGAACTTCTCACTAGTCCCCAATTCTTAAAGAAATATTACCACCACCATACTAGGGACTAAGCTCCCAACATCTGAACCCTTGAGGGACACTGAAACCATGACCAAACCCATAAAATGGATCTTTCTTCTTCAATGCTGCAGGAGCTGAAAAGTGGCATCCTTTTTCTTGCCATCTGACCAATTTCCTGATGTTCTTATCACTAGCTGTTTTCTCTCTTGTAGTGTCTAGTCCTATTACTACTACGTACTTCCCATCTAATTTCATATCTTGGAAGTCTGTTTTGTTTTTCTTTGATCTTTTTTAGACTGTTCTATTTTGCTTAAAGCTAAATTGATTTTCATTCCTTTCTACAAACACATTTTAAAACTGCTTTTAGTTCAGTTAGCAGTTTTTCTGAGGACTTGGCTTTCTCATGTCCTCCATGAGTATTTGTTTCTTTGGTCAAACAAAGGAACTCAAGAAAAGGTAGGCAAGTTGCTCTACCACTGAGCCACAACCCCATCACGGCCAGTAGATTCTTACCTAGTAGTCTTGTTAACTAGCTTTTTATTGAGAAAGCAATAAATATTCAAACAATGTAAGAAGGATATGAATGGGAACATTTTTCTCCTCGTTCTGTTTCCTCTAAATTTTCCTTAGTTATTTTTAAAATTAGTTTCTTTATCTTTTCAAAATATTTTATTGATCACTATCCTCTTTCTTAAATAACAAGTTTTTCCTATTCATACAGTCTGTTTTAGTCATCTTTCATATCATTGTGACCAAAAGACCAGATAAGAACAATGTAGAGGAAGTTTGTTTGGGACCTCAGTTTCAGAGGTCTTAGTCTGCAGATGGCCTGCTCTGTCGCTCTGGCCCTGGGAAGCAGAAGGGCACGGCAGAGGAAAGCAGATCAGATCATGCCCACAGGAAGCAGAGAGCTCTGCTCACCAGGGCCCAGATACAGACCCACTGAATGCACGCCCCAAGTGACCTGCCTTCTCTAGCCACACGCTATCTGCCTTTACGTAACACCCAGTTAATCCATATCCGCTGAATAGATTAAGGCTCTCAAACCAAATTTCACCTGTGAACTTTCTTGTGTTGTCTCTCTCATGAGCTTTTTTTGGAGGCACCTCATATCTAAACTATAACATACCTTTTTTATGATCATTTCATACTCTTCATATTTTACTTAAATATAAAACTTACATAACTTATCAAAATATTTAAAGCTTTTTCACTTTAATAACTAACAAACTTTAGTATACAAGTATTAGAACATCACATATCCATAAAATATGTACATAAAATATTTGCATGAAATTTTATGCTTTTATGATCAGTTAAAACATTTACTTAGAAATATTTATGAAAACACCCAATTTCTTCTAAAATGCTTATATAATGTTCTATTACTATATTTTTGCTATTATAATTATCATCATGGCTAAAGAGGTTAAGGACAGGGAGAAAGACGGCAAAGCTCACAATGAACTAAAGACATGATTTGGGTATCATCCTACTTTATATACAAACAGAGATGAAAAATTGTGGTATGTATGTGTAATAAAGATTGTAATGCAAAAAAGTACACGTATAAATATATGAATTGGCATGAACCTACTTTATATACAAAGATATGAAAAATTGTGCTATATATGTGTAATAAGAATTATAATGCATTCAGCTATTGTGTACTTAAAAAATGAAATCAATTAAATAAATAAAATCCCTCCTTATTAAAAATAACACACACCTTTTTATAGCTTGCTTTTTATCACCTATGTTCTATCCTGAATGTTTTTTAGATATAAGTACATATAAGTTTATTGCATTATTTTTTAAAAATTTGTCTAAATTAGTTATATATGTCAGTAGAATGCATTTTTGACACATCATACATAAAGGGAGTATAACTTTTCATTCTTCTGATTGTACATTATATGCACATAGAATAATGTTAGGTTCATTCTCTTTCCTACCCCAAACCTCTTGCCTTGCCTTCACTCCCCTCTAATCCATAAGTCTGTTCTTCCCTAGCCCCATCCCCTTATTGTCAACTAGCATTCGCATATCAGATAAAACATTCAGACTTTGGTTCCTTGGGGTTGACTTATTTTGCTTAGCATGCTATTCTCCAGCTCTATCCATTTGCTGGCAAATGTCATAATTTCATTCTTCTTTAAGGCTAATATTCCATTGTGTATATATAACACATTTTCCATTCATTTCTTGAAGGGCACCTATGTTGGTTCAATAATTTAGCTATTGTGAATTTAGCTGCTATAGACATTGATGTGGCTGTGTCAATATAATATGCTGGTTGTAAATCCTTTGGGAATAAACCAAGGAGTGGGATAACTGGATCAAAGGGTGGTTGCATTCCAGTTTTTCTGAGGAATCTCCATACTCCTTTCCAGAGTGGTTGCACCAATTTGCAGTCCCACCAGCAGTGTATGAGGGTACCTTCCCCCCACATCCTTGCCAACGTTTATTGTTGTTCGTAGTCTTGATGTTTACCATTCTGAATGGAGTGACATGATATCTTAGAGTAGTTGTGATTTGCATTTCTCTTAATTGCTAGAGATGTTGAACATTTTTTCAAATATTTGCTGATTGATCGTATTCTGTGAAGTGTCTTTTCAGTTCCTTACCCCATTTATTGATATGGTTTTTTTAGTGTAAGTTTGAGTTATTTTTTGATAGTTATAGAATATTCCATTGTGTGACTTTTATAGGATTTATTAATTCCCAATTTGGTACGTTTTCTTTAAAACAGCAGTCTGTGGAAATTATTTATAATACTACTACTTGAGAAAGTATGGGCCTATCTGTAGTATAAATTTCCACATCTTAGAACTCCAGGATTCAGAGGCAATTACATTTGAAGTGTTTATAGAAACTACAAAGAAATCAGACTTTTTATAGCGAATTGGGAGTATAAGTGGGTGTTCGACTGATTTAAATCCTGCAGGTTTGCAAGAACAAGCTAGGCCTCTTTGTATCACTCAGGCATATGGCATCTAGATACTGGCACCTAAGTACTTCTGGTGGTCTGTGGTTTCAGCAGTTACTGGTCCTTAGAGGCATGACCTCTGATTTGCCAACTCTGTATTCCTCTCTATATATCTTTAGAGAATAAGCTTGTTCATTAAATAAAAAAATGAAGAAATAATACACTTTCTCTGAACTTTGAAAGTCTGTTTAAAATATTCTGTATGCCAGGTGTGATGACATGAGCTTGTAGTTTCAGCTACTTAGGAGGCTGAGATAGGAGCGTTGCTTGAGCCTCAGGGTTCAAGACCGGCCTGGGCAAGAAAGTGAGACCCCTACCTCAAAAAAATTAAACAAAACAAAACAAAAAAAACCCCAAACTTGATAGGCTTAATGTGTTCTTACATTAGCAAATTACTTGTCTTTGTAATTTATGTCAGTATTGTATTATCAACTGATTGCTTCATTTTTTTTTAATCAGAAAAAGGTTCTTTGTGCAGTGGATATTTCTGTAGTTGCTTTTTTGAGACATAATTTTTAATTTCCCTTTTAGAATAAACAATTATCTTAACTCTGTCTTTAAAAAACAGTCCTGCTAATCTAATCATTACTTTTGTATTCATCAGTAAAATAGCACTAAATGGAATTAGGATGCTTTATGCCATGATATTTGCCTTCCTCATGGGCTTACTATAAGAATTATGAAAAATAACAAAGCATCTAGCTGAATAAATATCTGCGATGTCATAGATTCATGATAAATATGTCTGGTCTCATGTTAAATATAGAAAGATAATTTGGCAGAACACGCTTCTTTTTAAAAATATAATTTCTCACAGGTGCTGCTTACAGCTGATAACAGATAAGCCTACTGCCATACAAGAGGAACTAGACCTTATCCGGGCCCTTGGATGTCTTGAAGAATTTGGGGTAAAGATTCTGCCTTTGCAAGGTGAGTTTTTTTGCTTAATATTGCATTGTTAGTAACTTGTTTTGTGCCAATTTATTAGTGTCTCTTTTTAGTTTTTGAAAGCACAAGTATCTTTGGCCATTTAGTCCATTAGCAGTAGATTCTACATATTCTCTTATTTTTCCAGTGAAATCTCAGTGGAAACCCAAATAAAAAAATAAATTCAACATTTAACCATAAATTTATTTTTTAAATTCACATTTGCAGACTTTAAAAAAAATATTAGTAATAGAGCAGTGAGGCTACCTATAAAAATAAAAGTAGAATTTGGGAATTCTAGATGAATATTTCAGATTTACATTAGTTTTTAGTATATAGCTTATTCTGAATTTTGTTTCATTTCATAGATTTGATTATTTCTTTTTGTACTTGATGTAGAAAATTGTTTAAGTCAATTCTAAGTTTTGTGTATAGTTTAGTTAATTAGCATTATTTTTTCATAAAGCTGAAGTTCTGGTGCCTAAATGTAAAAGGCCTTAAGGTTCCACTCAAAGAGCTTCCTCACACAGACATGTGTCTCTTCTACTTTATGCTATGAGCACAGTGCCCAGCTCACGATGACCTGGACCTTAGCTGACCTAAGCTGATAAGTGGAAGGTAGATTTTCAGTTGCTTCAAGCCCTAGATCCCAATGCCTTAAATGAAGAGGGTGTTTGGCTCTTAGGGGTGTGCTTGGCTGGCTTCCCTGGCTGGCCATGTGTTCTCTTTTTTTTAAAAAAAATTATTCATTCTAATTTGTATATATGACAGCAATTCACTTCATATTACACATATGACACAATTTTTCGAGTCACTGATTTACACAAAGTATTATCACACCATTCATACATGTACTTAGGGTGGTGATGTCTAACTCACTCCACCATCATTCCTACCCTCTTGCCCCTTCCCTTCCCCTCCCTCTCCTTTGCCCTGTCTAAAGTTCCTCCATTCCTCCCATGCTCACCCCCCTATTGCCATTACCAGTGAACATCTTCATATCAAAGAAAATATTTGTCCTTTGGTTTTTGGGGACTGGCTTACTTCACTTAACATTGTATTCTCCATCTATTTACCTGCAAGTCCCTGTTTTTAATTCTGAAAATCGTTGGAATTTGGGACTGGGAGGAGGTGTATAGTGGAGTTCCCTCCATCTGTGTGTTGGTATGTTTACACAATAGATGTCACCTTTGGATAATAAGGCCTTGTTGTAAGTTCCTTGGTGTCTTTTGTCTTCTACAGTATTAGGTTGACTGGACCTCAAGGGATCTGAATCTCGAGCAATCTTATGTTTTCATATGGGCCTAAATTTCTGCTTCTCAGACAATAGACTTCAAAGAATATTATTGTTACTTTTAGTATCTTTGGAAGAGTATTTGTATATAATTATAAATATCCTGTAGCATCTTAAGTATATGTAAGCTGATTATTAAATCAGTAGAAAATTATATTCAATTGTAGCATTAAATCAGTTTTGAAGCTCAAAATCTTTTAAAATTGTGAAGATTAATCAGTTACTGAAACAGCATTTTCTGTTTATTCTAAAATGTCTTAAATCATTAACTCCTTCCCCCTTAAACATTTAATTTCAGTTTTCAGTTAGGGAAGAGTTTGGAGCACAATGAAACTTTTACTCTGCCTTTATCCCTCATGAGGTTATACTGTAGCATCGCTCTGTGCTTGTGCACATGGTACTTCAGTAATTAAACAGGATATAGAGAAACTTTTTATTGTTCCTCATATGCTATTGAACTTTAAAATGTTGAGCCCTGATTTTCTGTGGGTAATCCAATAGCAATACTTTGGCTTGTAATATTTATTAGCTTTATTCGCTACTGAGTTTAAATATTTACAACCAAACCCACTAATCTGTAGCTTCTGAAAAATTTCAAATCAATTTGAAAAATTTAAATTTAAAATTTTCTATTAGAACGTTTGTCAGAAAAGCCCATGAATCCCATAAGATGGAGACTATTGGTACTAGCTAAATTATAATTAAAAAAACAGTGAAATAGCATGTAACAGCAGTTCCATGTTTGAGTCCAAGAAGTATTTGCATGTGTACATGCATGTACTTTTCCCTGTAATTTGGGTGTTTTGATTTTTGTATTTGTTTTATTTGAGTGTATTTGTTTTTTACTATTCAAGTGAGTGGTACTTGGATATTTTAGTTGTTCCCTGAGTTACTTCTGTCACAAGGGAAGTCAGTGTTTGACTCACAGCATTGTGATTCTGCTTAGCTGGTTCTGCCATTTTTTTTGGTAACTGTGGGCAAGTATCTTTATCTTAGTGTTTTTTTTCCCCCCCATTATTTGCCAAAGGGAGATACTGATAAGTACCGCAAGAATTATTTAAAAGGAGTAAGTGGGGGCTGGGGTTGTGGCTCAATAGTAGAGCGCTCACCTAGCACGGGCGAGGCCCTGGGTTCAATCCTCAGCACCACATAAAAATAAAAAACTACAACTAAAAAATTAAAAATAAAAAAAGGAGTAAGTGGATACATTTCTAGGCCTAGGATGTGGTAAGGCTGCACAAAATATCAGTTATCATTTTCATTATTTTGCTTTAAGGCATTTTATAAATGATCATAGAATTAGTGTGGTCTTACCCGCCTTCTTATTCTCCCTCCCATCTTTCTATTCATTCAGTTTGCCTTCCTGCCTTTGATTCTTCTCCTACCTCCAGCACTCAATTCCCTTTTCCTTCTTATTCCTTCTATTTTGTAAACATTAATTTATTAATGGCACATTGAAAATAAGAGTCACATCAGTGTCACATGAGTTTAAATCTGGTTCAGCTGCTTTGATAAGGCCTGTGGCAACAATGTCTGTGAGCTTCACCTTTCTTGGATGAGTGTAAAAATAGAACATTACCTAAATAGTCCTAAAAGGTATATTCTAAAACACGGAGGAACCTTCCATTAGTGGATTCCACAATCCATAAGCGTTTCTGTCAATGTTGGTAGTGATAACAGCAACAATTTATATTTATTGAGTGACTTTTATGTTCCAAGTACACATACATATATCCAGTAAGTCTCAAAAAATACCCTATAAGATAGTGATGATTACTTTTCCAGTTTTCAAATGATAAAAGTCAAGGCACAGAAAGATTAAGTAACTTGGATAGGGTCCAAGAAATAGAGCTAGAATTCAAATCCAGGTGGTATGGCTCAAGTACCTGCTTTTGCAAACAGTAGACACAATTTTATTGGTGAAGAGATGCAAAAGTAAAAGTTGCTTTGGGAAAGGGACGGACTTGTCGTCTTTCTCATTGAATCCTGCATGTTTGTACCTTTCTGGCTGATAACAATTCAAATTTGAGCTCTAGCAATGTCACAAGTAAGTATATGTGTGTTGGCGTTTTCATATCATTCATGAGTGAATAATGGACATTTATTGTCCATTCCTCAAAGTGATGTGACTGCCAGGTAGGTAGCTGGTCAGTAAAATGCTTTTTACAATTGAGTCCTGTGTATGTATGCTTACAGTAGTTTAAATATATATATGTATGTATGTATGTGTATGTGTAATATGTGTGTGTGTAGCTGTGTGTGTGTGTAGCTGTGTGTGTGTATATAATCTGTGTGTAGCTGTGTGTGTGTGTCTGTATATAATTGTGTATAATCTGTGTATAGCTGTGTGTGTGTATAATCTGTGTATAGCTCTGTGTGTGTATAATCTGTGTATAGCTCTGTGTATGTGTGTATAATCTGTGTGTATAGCTGTGTGTGTATATATAATCTGTGTATATCTGGGTGTGTGTATATATATCTGTGTATCTGTGTGTGTGTATCTGCGTGTGTGTATCTGTGTATATATCTGTGTGTATCTCTGTGTGTGTGTATATATATCTACGTGTGTGTATCTGTATCTGTGTGTGTGGGTATGTATTTGTCTGTCGGTGTATGTGTGAGTGTATATATATCTCTGTATGTGTGTGTATGTGTGTCTATATGTGTGTGTATCTGTGTGTATATCTCTGTGTGTATCTGTGTGTATATCTCTGTGTATATATATATCTGTATTTGGGTGTCTGTGTGGGTGTGGGTATCTGTGGGTGTGAATGGGTATCTATGTGTCTCTGTGTTGTCTGTGTGTCTCTGTGTGTGGGTGGGTATCTGTCTCTGTGTTGTGTCTATGTGTGCGTGGGTGGGTATCTGTGGGGGGGTATCTGTGGGTATCTGTGTAGGTGGGTGTATGTGTATCTGTGTGTATCTCTGGGTGTGGGGGTGGGGGTGTGTGTGTGTTGGTGTGTATCTGTGTGTGGCTGTCTGTGGGTGTATATGTATGTGTGTACATGTACGTGTGTGTACATGTATGTGTATCTGTGTATCTCTGTATCTCTGTGTATATATCTGTGTGTGTGTATATATCTCTGTATATATCTGTGTATATATGTATAGGTATTTTTTGAAATGTATTTGTGAGATCCACAGGAAAAGGTCATATATGAATATATTCTTGTCAGTACGTTGGCTTCATTTTGGAAATTACAAATGGAATCAAACACCCCTTCTTGGACAGATGATAATATCTAAGGCTTGTACTTAGTTATCTGAGAAATAGCATTTGAAATATAATCACATTCGAAGGTCAGCGTTAATTGTAGTGTAGTTATTGCCCAGAGATTCAGAAAATGGATAAATAATGAAAAATGTGATTTGAGCATGGTAATTGCAGTCTATTAGAATCCTGATCTCCAAATTTATTTCATATGTTTGAAATAATAGTAGAATGCATTGCTTAGGGTAACAAGGAGACAACAAAACTTGACCCTTCATCAAAGGGAAGGTTCAAGGAAATGATTTTTTTTTTTTATTGTTTGCAACTTCAGTTTTCCACTTTGCTTTTAATTGCTAGGGAGAGGCTGGTCATAGTATCAAAGGGGCCTACTAAAGTTAAAGCTAGAGCTTCTCTAAGAACACACGAATGTGTCAACAAGTCCATAGATGCAGCCATGAAGCCCCCCAAGTTTTACACACAGAATGTCAATGTCTGTAGTGTTTTGAAAAGCAAATGGAAACATGTAAAAAGTTATGTTACTAATCTAGGAAAAAAAAACCTGTTAAAATAGTAGTGGGTAATTAGGACAAAACTCACATTTTTTATACTTAAATTATATAAAAGTTTAGCACAGTCTAGCCAAAAAAAAAAGTTACAGTAAAAACTCAACATGTGCTAACAGGCTTGGTTCCTGCCCACAGTCCTGCCTACTGTGGCATTTCTGTGGTAGAGGGACAAGGTCAGAAGTGGAATTCCATGATGATCTGTATAGCTTTTGCTCAAAAGTGGCGTAGATCACTTCCACTGAGGTTCATTTTCTGAATAAGTCACAGGTCAAGTCTAATGTTAGGAGTTTGGGATGTAGAATAATTGCAGTGGATAGTTAGGAATAATAATCTACCAAAGCTATATTCAGATAGGCACATAGATACTGACCACTAGGACTGCAAAAGAAGTTAACTGAAATTTACACTTACCTTATGTTTTACAACAATGGTCACAACAAGCTTATTACACCAGCATGGCGTGCGCGCGTGCGCGCGCGCACACACACACACACATAGATACATTCATCTTTTTTCTTGTTTTTTGTTTTGGGCAGTACTCGGGAACAAATCCAAGTCTCATACATGGTAGGCAAGCACTCTGTCACTGACTTATATCCCTAGCCTTTACATACATACATACATGTATATGTATTTATACATATTTATATGTGTATATGTATTTATACATACTTATATGTATTCATACATATAAGTGTATATATTTACATATGTATGTTTTGAGGTGAGAGTTTTGCTCAAGTGGAGAGGCTGGCTTCAAACTTGGTAATCTCGTGTCTCAACCTCTCGAGTGTCTGGGATTGTAGGCATGTGCCACAATACCCAGTGAAATATCTATCTTTAAAGAGCTTGAACTTGAAACACATGCCAAAGTATTTATGGATAAAAGAACATGATGTTTGCAACATTTTTTCAAATAGTTCAGAAGAATGTAGGCGTGTGTTCATATTTGTGTGTGTGTATATATATATTTGTGTGCATGTGTGTATTTTTTTCTGGGTGGATACGGCAGGGGAAGGGAGGGAGTACATGTATGATTGTGTATATGTGTATGTGAACAGAGCAAGTTATTATAATTGGTTGATCCTGGCATAGAGTGTAGAGGAGTTCTTTGTACCATACTTGTAATTTTTCTGTAAGTTCAAAATTAAGTTATAATCAAAATATACAAAATAAAAGGCCCATTTCAAAGAAAAAAACACTACTTTTTTTTTTTTAAATCTAACCAAGCTTTATGTGTCCTCCCACCCACTTAGAAGAACTTTTAAGAAATCGGGATACATAGGGAATAGCCATGAGTTTAGGAATGGATAACGATTGTAGTGTGGACAACATTTATGGAGTTGGGTTGACTTTATTCATATCCCATCACTTTTTTGGTGAGTTTCACGAAAGCGCTTAACCTTTTGGCACCTCATTTTTTTCCATTGAGAAAAATAATGGTAATGATTGTACGGTTCTGCTAGGTAGGGTTAATATGCACAAAGCACCTACAGCAGTGCCAGGGGCATAGTTCTTACCTATTTCTTCTAGATGGTGTTACATTTGTTACAGCTATTGGGGGTTGACCTCCTAGGCAGTGTGGGGCTCCTTAAAGGTTGACATCTGTACTCTAAATAAGCATTGTATATTTCTAGAGCACACTTCGTTCTCTTTAACACCAAAGTTTTTTTCTTTGTGTTCATTTCTTTATGGTATGAATTGGTTGGATCAGATGTGTTTCATTTTCCTAATGTCTGTTAAGTGAGAGGATTTGGCTTAACCGTAGAATAGTATGTCCATTGAGGACTCCTGCCTTCTATACCAATGTGATGTGAACTTAGAAAATGGATATTTGGAATCTGGAATGGGTGTTGGGGAATTAGGTCAAGGTGAAGGGACTGGTATGATAGGAAGGATGAGAGGTATTCAGAGACAAATACTGCCTATTTAAAAGTTCTACGTCCTGACATGATTCTTGAAAAGATGACATGATTTTCTGTCTTCAGAATGACAGGGCCATGTTTTAGAAGTTTGGCTATAAGGAAAATATCCATGTTGTACATTAGTCATTTGGAACAATAATAATATTGTTTTATTAATACGTATTTTACTTAATTTTTGCTGATCTGGAGACTAGCAGTGTTCATTTTGTTTGATTGCCTTTTATTAGGAATGTGATGACATCCTTTTGTGATGTCCCTAGTTGCAAGTCTTTAATACGTATTTCTCTTGTAGTGCGATTGTGCTCAGATAGGATCAGCCTCATCAAGGAATGTATTTCCCAGTCTCCCATGTGCTACAAACAATCTGCCAAGGTTCTAGGCCTTGCTGAGTTGCTGAGGGTTGCAGGTAAGTCTTTTGAATGCTAAATTCTAGAATAGGTTTCTGTGTCACACTTGATATCATCTTAGGTAAACATCAGGATACATTATTTTAGGTTTGAGTTTATCTTTTGAGTAAGGATTAGTGTTTCCTAGAAAGATTGGCATACTATAGAGATGTGTATCTGCACTGAACTGCTAAAACCATCATCTGTCCTTTAAATGAAGAAAGGCTTATTCACAGTGCCACCGAGTGAGAGCTGGGACAGAAGTCAGTATTACCATTTATATCCAGAACACATAAACATAGAGCCAGCCAGCCTTCATTAGTTCACTTCAGTGTCCAACCATAGTTTTATTGTATCTGAAAAATTGGTCAGAAACTTGGATTTACTATTTGTTAGTGTTCACAGTCTGGCCATGAAAATCTTATTCCTGGGTTTTTCATTTTTTCTTCAGTGTATTCTGAATAAAGACAAACATTTCAAGAGTGTTACATAGAGAATAGTTTTTTATTAAGTGTCATGTATTTATTACAGGAAAACTTAGATATTGTTCCACTTTCAGGATTATGTGTTAGTGTTACTAAAACACCATCGTGTTGCTTTACTATTAATAATCTTATGACTTACTGCTACACCATTTCTTTTTTTAAAATAATCTTTTTAGACCAGGTTGGGTCTTACATTCTTTAAAAAAAAAATCAGTGAAGCAGAGAGGTTTTCAAGTATTTTATCTTATTTAATCTTATAAGTTTTCATAAATGATATATTTTCCCCTTTTTCAAAGGAAATTAAGGATCACAGAAGTTAAATATCTTATTGTGCAAGGTTAAACAGCAGACTGTATATTTGTAGGAAAGTCATTTTGATTCTGTTTCATGTTTCCTTAAGTAGAGTGGTCTTCTTACTAGAGTCTTTTAAAACTTTTTTGTAGTTTTGACTGTTAAAGATTTTTACAGGAACAGTTGTTAGCCATTTTGTTCCGTAAAAAAAAAAAAATGGTTTCAATTTGTACTAGTCTAATCATGCAATTTAAAACTCATGAATTGCTTATTTCTGGAATTTTTCATTTAATATTTTAAGACTTTATTTGACTTCAGGTAATGAAAATGTGGAAAGCAAAATTGCAAATAAGGAAGGGTTATGTTAAATAACAGAGCAGCTGATAGTCAAAGGGAGGGACATTAAGCTTCATATTTGGAAGGGAGCATAAAAGTATTTCAGATAGCTGGTACCTCATCATGCCATCATTAGTTTTCTTTCTTCAGACTAACTGTCCAAGTTATTTAATAGATTTCTAGTTTGAACACACTCCAGGTTGTTCTTACTAAGAATTATCTTGTTTAAAAACTATTTTTTTTAAACATTCTTTCCTGGCCCATTTAGTTTCTCATATCAAAACCAGCTAACAACTTTGGACATCAAAATTATTGTTTGACCCATCTTCATATAAAAGTTTATATTAACAATAAATTTTCACTTTATGGTTTTATACTTACTATGGCCCTTAGAGTTATGAATCTCATTTTGGAAGTAAAGAAAGGCGAATAGAGAAGATAAATAATTTATTGAGGATTTTTACAGTTCAGTTTTACTTTAAACCTTTGCCCTTATTTGTTTTTCCCTTTGTTACATTTTTTAATAGTACTCACTATACCGTATTATACCTCATTTCATTCACTTAATTTTTGCAGTTGTCTGGCTGCTCTTACAGAAATTATCAATTGCTATCACGTTTCTTGATTTGAGATCAGACAATAATGCAAGAAAGAGGAAAGTATTCAAGAGACGAGGTTATAAATAAGAGAATAAGTAGCTCACATCCCTGGCCTGTTAGTCATGGTTTAACCAGAGAAGCAGAACCTGTAGGACTTTATTATGAGGAATTGACTTTTTGTACTATGAGGATTGGCTAATCAAGTTGGAAATATGCAGTGCAGTCAGTCAGGAAGAGATCAGGAGCAGGGTGGAACTGTATGAGCATAGGCTGAAATTGTTACCCACTGGTGGAGTTTCTCTCTTCCTGGGGATCCTC
This sequence comes from Marmota monax, assembly GCF_021218885.2. Taxonomy (NCBI): domain Eukaryota; kingdom Metazoa; phylum Chordata; class Mammalia; order Rodentia; family Sciuridae; genus Marmota; species Marmota monax. The sequence continues at coordinate 9,251,114 of NW_026692321.1, read as the reverse complement.
TGCATCTTAAAGGCCTTTTCACTGAATCCGTCACCTATCAAGATAATGAGGGCTATAGACTTTTCACTTAAAGTCAGCTGATGATGGGGGCTTTAATTATCTTAGAAGCACCTCACCACACTGAGGTTAGTGTTCATAGTCCGGCCATGAAAATCTTATTCCTGGGTTTTTCACTTGTGCTTCAGTGTATTCTGAATAAACACAAACATTTCAAGAGTGTTACATAGAGAATAGTTTTATTATCATTATTATTAAGCGTGTTGTATTTATTACAGGAAAACTTACAGATATCGTTCCATTTCCAGGAATACGTGTTAGTGTTACTAAAACACACAATGGTGTTGCTTTACTATTAATAATACTACTCAATGCTACACCATTTTTTAAAAAAATAATCTTTTTAGAGCAGGTTGGGTCTTATATTCTTTAAAAAAAAAAAATCATTGAAGCACAAAGATTAGGACACATTCTAAAGGCATCTGTTCTCAAAGAGCTAAATTCTGTTAGAGGATGTTAATTACTAAGAGTAATCACAATAAATTGGTTTTAAGAGTGGAAAAGTAAAGGAGAGTGTGGTTTGAAATGAGTCTTGTGTTTTATAAGAACAAAATTGTTGAGATTCTGAAAACCACACCCCGAAGTGTGATGCCTTGGTACTGTGATTGGGGAACAGTGGGAAGCAGGATGCAGACAGGTTTTCTCTCAGGTCCTCTTATCAGATTAAAGGTGGATCAAGGAAAGATGTATCCCAGAAAGAGATGAAAGGTCAGCAATCTTCCAGACAGGCTTGGCTACTGGAGGGCTCCTGGGTGAGAGATTTCATTTGCATAATAACACAGACTTCCTTCACCATGGATTTTTCTCCCCTCAGTTTACTGTGGATTTTTTCCTGTCATTCTCACAGAATCTGTCTCCACCTCTACCAAGGAACTCCAAGCCCCTTTTTCTTCTAGTAGTTCAGGATGCTATAAAAAGTCCCATCATCTGGTCCTTCTTTGAGTCTTGTCATTACGTACACATGTAATAAGTGGCTTTTCTCCTGTTAATTTATCGTCAGTTTCTGACACTCAAATTATTGAACCTTCAGAGAGTAAAGGAAGTCTAAAATGCCCCTTGAGAAAGAGTTAGGGTAGGAAGTGAAATCCAATTTGGCTTCTAAGAAAGGTCTTGGGAAAATAATTTGAGATCTTTATATTAACATGAGCTGAATTTTCATACGTGTTCTTAGACTCTGAAAACTCACTATGGTAAGTAAAAGATTAGTACTATCTGTGAAACTAATATATTAGCTCTGCATTAGTGTAAAAATATACATACATGCAGAAGTTATGTAGTTATGAATAATTCCCAGAATAATTATTTCTAGAATAATTAAAAGTAAAGGTTTATGTTCAAATTTAAATGGGTTAAGCATTCAGAAGGAAAACATGGAAGGTTCTTTTGAAGATTTTGATACTAGTAGGAGTAGAAGTCTCTATAGCTGAATTCTTAAACTCCCTTGGAGGGGTTTTAACAGCAATTAAGAGTGTAGGGAGTCTCTGCTTTAGTCACATAACATAAACTCAGATAAGGTTACTTTCTGCCTCTTTTCTAGCTCAACTTTTTTCCCCCCTCCAAAATAACTTCTATGGCAAAGCTGATTCCTTCACTTCCTAATTCTTAGACATGAGACTTATGTGAACCATCCTCTTAAATGAAATCTCGATGGATTTATTTTTGGAATAATTTGAGTACATTAGTATGTATTGAAGACAAAAAGTATGCCATCCCAAAATATGTCTGTAGACTGCCAGAGTATGCCACCCCAGAATATCCCTTTCTGGTGAAGGGTTACTTCATTCTAACTATTTTGGGAACATAATTATTTTGTGAGACATAAGAGAAGCTCTGAAAACAGACGTTACTCTTGTAAGAGAGAGCCTCCTCTATATGGGAAATCTCCGTTTGCAAGGTGTCTCCCTCTGTACTAGGGAGAGATGGAGGACCCTGAGTAGAGATTCTTCTATGCAGGGAAGGCACCAACTTTCCTTCTTTGCCCTGTGTTTCCTGGGCATCTCCCCATTACTGGCTTTGCCACATCCTAGTTTTTTTCAGTGGATTATAGTATCTCAGAGCCACTTGTTTGATATTTATTCACTTCTCTTGGGTGTACATATTATTAAACTTGTGTGGGTTTTTCTTTTGGTAAGAAAAGTCCCTTCCAGCCAAGAATTATGAAAGAGAAAATAATTTTTCACTTTCTAGATGTACAAGTAGTTTTACTAGCCTGTGGAAAACAGTATTATCCTATATTAAATTTCCAAATGTAAATTAACTTATGTTTAAAATAAAAATTTCATTCTTTATTAGTATTTTTTCATTGTTACCTTTTATGAGGAAAAAAGGCCAAAAAACTTATTTAAATGTAGTTAGTGTATTGGGTGTCATAGGAATTCTTTTTACACGAGTAAAGTAATAGAAGACTTTTTTTTATAGTGTTTCAGGAATTTGTCATCCTTGGTCAGGAGCTATGCTAATTTTATCTGTATTACTGCAATTTTAATGTATGTGCTGCTGATGCAAGCATAGGATTTACTTTAAAATAATATGATATATTTTTCATTTCCATCCTTGAAATACATACATCTCTATTATTGGAATCAGTGTGTTCTATTAAACAGTTTTTGATGCTTGTTAAGATGGAAAGGGAGACTTTTATCTATAATGACTGGTATTGGGGACTATTGCAGTCAACTTTTGCCTGGAGGAGATAGATTGGGCTTGTTAAAAGATCAACTTTAGGCATAGTAGATTTGAATGAGCTTATCTCAGCAGACAATAAGTCATCAATAAGACAGCACTAAACCTGGAATGGTTCAGGGCTCCACCAAAAGAAAGAGCAAAAGTTTTGTGAAGTGTTTGAAGAAGCAAGACAAAAAAAAGTGATTGGCTAAAGTGGAAAGCCCTAGTTAGAGGCTAATTGGCAGCTTCTGATGGGTTAAAGCCTTAGTACTTGATGGATTCTGATTTGATAACTTGTTTTCTTTTTAAGCACTTTATACACAGATGTTTATTTCTTAACATTTAAATCAAGGAATATATTCTAAATCTTCTAAAAGATGAATTCAAAGTGCAATCTTTCCAGGATCGTTTCTGTGATCACTATGCCCTTGGTTACTACTGGAGTTTACTGTTCAATGTAAAAAAAAAAAAAAATGAAGTCAGGTTATTTACAAACCATCCTAGATTTCTAGCTCTTCTATCACCAGTTCTATACTGATCTGCATTTTTTAAAAGTTCATATCACCAAATCAAAGCAACTTTTAGGTATGAAATAGCTGTACATTTAGCCTCAATCAATAAAGTGTTATAATGAAATTTGTAACGAATGCTGGTTTTCTTGTCATTGTAGATTGTTGGGTAATGTGCTTTGGGAGTACCCCATGAACTTTGAGGTTGGAGTTAAAAAAAAAAAAAAAAAAAAAAAAAAAAATTTCCAGTAACTGACTTTTTGGGCTGAAACAACTCTGTAATACCATAACATTCTATGTGGTCCAGTGCAACTCTCAGCCCTTCTGGTATTCCAATAACTGCCTGAGTTTTGGGGGAGATGTCTCAAACATGTTGGGCTATACATAGTTCAATAAACAATGCAGTGAATATTCATAACCATGTTCTTAAACTGTATGTGATGTGTTTTGCCAACAAATTCTGACCTCAAAAGAGTGGAAAATACCCAGGAAGGCATCTATTTTTCTGTTCAGTGTTGGGAAGCCCAAAAAGAAAAACCGAGGCTGATCACTAATAGCACAGTTCATTCTGTGACCAGACAATGGAGAAGTGGAATTCTCTCACCAAATCAACTTCACAGTCTGGTAGGGGTGGGGAAGTTATAGATATAAGACAAAAGAAGGCGGGGGGGGGGCAGGTGGGATGCGGGGCATTGGGTGGGTAGGGCTAAGAAAAGGGGGAATATTCATATCTTCTCTCAGGCATTCATGCATAGCTTTTTTGCTCTTTTTTCAGTTCTTTCTGGCCATCTTCATTGCTATCTGTGCTAAGGGGTATGTCATTTAGCATGTAGATGGGATTAAAGTGAAATTTCTGGTCTAGTAGGAGTAATTAGGTGGCTACTTTGATTATCATGAAGTTTGATTATTATGAAGAACTTCTAACCTTAGGTGCCCTGTTCTCAAAGATAAGTTGGGGTGAGGGAGAAGCAAGCCAGGCTCATGGATATTGTTCCATCTGTCTGTGTACAAGATCCCTGTGCTTTAAAGCATTTTCAAATAATAGTGTTACATCATAAATTTAGTCTTTTTCCATTTCATCAATATTTTAAAACAAAATGATTTTTTAATATTTTTTAGTTGGAGATGGACACAATATCTTTCTTTTACTTATTTTTATGTGGTGCTGAGGATACAACCCAGGGCCTTGCACATGCTAGGTTCCACCACTAAGCCACAATCCCAGCACCACAAGAAGTGGTTTTAATATTCTTTTGAGCATTCAGTTCAGGAATTCTGTATTTAAGGGAGTCCTATGAGTGTGAACACAGAGACAATAGCCATTGCTAAAGTGGTAGAAACCTTGTTCTGCCTTTCCTGAACTCAAGCTGTTATGCAGCAAAGCTTGGCATAGTGGTGTGTGCATATAATCTGAGCAACTCGGGAAGCTAGGAGAGGATTGCAAGTTTAAGTTCAGCTCTAGCAAATCGGGACCTATCTCAAAAAGGGCTAGGAATATAGCTCAGTGGTAGAGCATCCAGAGGTTCAATTGCCAGTACTGCAAAAAAATAATAAAAATAAAAGTGTAGCCAATACCTTATAAGGGCAATGGCTTTTGCAATGTAACTAAATGTGTTGTCTGTTACTCTACAAAGTTTTATTTCCATTGAGCTGGATTTCTTAATATCAAACCCAACTCCAAATACAACAGGGGAAAGTTGGGGAGCGAGGGATGAAAATTTACTAAAAGGAATCCTCCGTGGTAAGAAGGGATTCTGGATAAGCAGACGTAACGGGATCAGTATTCTTGCTGAAGACCAGGCTCATCAGATGCCATCTAAGAGAATGAGGAATTTGATCAGATATCAAGATGAGGTATCCAGAGTGAGATTCTGGCTAAACTGATTTAGCAGGTATTATGATTTAAATCTAGACTGTCGCCCCAAAGCTCCTGTGTTAGGAATTGAAGCAGTGTTCAGAGGTGAAATGATTGCCTTGAGAGGGCTGTATCCTCGTCAGTGGATTAATCCATTTGATGGATCAAAAATATGAATGGACTACTGGGTAGTAAATGTAGGCATGTGGGGTGTGGCTGGAGGAGGTGGGTCAATGGGGGTAAGTCTTTGGGGACTATATCTGTCCCTGACCCTTACCTTGTTCCCGCTCTGCTTCTGATCTGCCATGAGCCGAGCAGCTTTTCTGTACCAGGTCCTTCCTCCATGTTGTTTCTGTAATGGAGTTTGCTGACCACGGACTGAAACCTCTCAAACCTGAGCCAAATTTTTAAATTTTTTCTTCCTCTAAATTGTTTTGTTATGTATTTTGGTCACAATGTCAAAATTCAGCAGGATTTTTACTAACTACAGTATGAAGGACAGGTATGGGGTGGGGCTTAGCAGGGCTCACAGGAGCCCACACAGTTTTTCAAGGAAACAGTCATTGTCAGTACTCTGGACTACACTTACTTTCAAATTTCTAAATATTATTTGAATTTTCAAGATGAGAAATATTATTAATTTATTACCTTCATTTACTTAATCTACTATTGACTCTTTCTTGAACCCTTTTACAACCTGTTTTCTTTTGAAGCATGGATTTCTTCTCTTTCCCTTACCTGAGTAATACTAAGATTTCTCTGTAGGGCTAAAGACCACTCTGATTTTGGACTTTTTGGTGTGAATATTTTAAATAGAAACTGATATTAATCATTGATCTCTTCAGAGACCGAGGGCTAATTAATTCCATGCACAATAAATAGATCAAAAGGTCAAATTGCTATAAACTTTTATCTTTTAAAATCAGTCTGATTTATGTTTTATTTTTAATTAATTTGAGTGTTAATGAGCTCCTTTATCATTTGAGGCTGTCATAATCATTAAGTGTTTTGTATGTGCCTGTAGGTGAAGACGCAGAAGAAAGGCGTGGACAGGTTCTAATTCTTTTAGTAGAGCAAGCCCTTCATTTCCATGACTACAAAGCAGCCAATATGCATTGTCAGGAGCTGATGGCTGCAGGTGAGTAGACAACTTACTTAACACTTTGTTCATGTTCGATTTATGTAATGAATAATGGAAAAAGGTCTAGTTTGAAATCAATTGGCCTGATTGGTAAGCCAGGCACATTTTTGCTTGAGATACATTTTATTAGCATTGACAAGTGTGTATGCTGTGTGTTTATATACTGATATTTTAATGGGCTTAGATGCTATATTTGAGATTTTGATTGCTTTTAATTCATATTAAAAATATGCTCGTCATTTTAAGAACAATTTTTTGTAAAACATTTTAGTCCTATCTTACGTCTTAAATAAAAGAATATCCACAGTTTGTGAATAGATAGTAAATATTCCTGTTCTTGAATTTGAAGGAAAACTGTTTTCAACCTAATTTTAAAAAATTGGGAAGCAGTTTGCAATCTTAGGATTTTCCATGTTGAAATTCAGATTCCTGTTTCTGGAAAGTAGGCAGATTTGTGGAAAAAGTTCTCATCTGAAGAACAGGTTCCCCAGTGGAAGGGGAAATGATGACATCTCATCATGGGCTCTGTGCTAAACACTCTGTGCCTATGCCTGAGCACTGTACATATCTGTCCTTAAGAGTGAGTGGCTAGGGGACTCACAAATAATGGTGTTACATCATAAATTTAGTCTTGGACTAAACTCTTGGAAAAACTCAATACTACTGTAACTCTCAAACCCTAACTCCACCTGACTCTGGTTTATAAATTACATTTTGGGTATTCTAGGTCCCTGGCATCTAATTGCAGCCTCATAAACTATATATATAACTATCTCACAGAAAGCATAGAGATTAATAAGAGCTTCTCCATTACTGTCTGAAAGTTTGCTATCAATTGTCTCTTTTTCAGATTAAAAGTCACTGATTTTAATTGTAATATTATTAAAGATATGAAACTTTCAAAAAAGAGTGGCTAAAACCTAGTGCATCACTTCATGATAACTCTGGAGCTGTGCAGAGTTGTGCAGTCTTGTTGCAGTCATCCAGAGCTCAGGATGGAGCCCAGGGCATCAGGCGTGCTAGGCAGGCACTGATCGTACACTTTTTGCATGTCTACTGTTAATGAAATAACTATTCTGACACCTGCTATAATGGTAAGGAAGCCCTATTCAGGACTGATACTGCATGTGCCCGCAAAGTTTCAGTACAGAAGAGACAGAACTATCTTTAGATACAACAAAGATAGGTGGACATTCCACCAGTGAGAAAATTGAGAGGTCAGGGGATGGAAGGCTACTAAGAAGAGACATCATAAGTGGAGGGATTTTTGCTAAACCAAAACTTCAGTAAGAGCCTTTCTGAAGGTGTCAAGGGAAAGCAATGAAAAATTTGATTAGATATGGAAGATGTAGGGATTCTGGTTTCTCTGACTTAGGAGGATTCTTTCTATAACTGAAATGCATAGGCCTAGCAACGGCTAACATTGAGGTCTACGAGCAAAGGGCTCAGAGGAGCCCGACTAAAAATTGGACCAGGAGAGAATCTTTGCATTTCATCTATGAAAATGTTTAAAAACTCTTGGAAAAACTCAATACTACTGTAACTCACAAACCTCAACATTAGAAAATGGACTTCATAGCTTGGGGTTGTGGCTCAGTGGTAGAGTGCTTACCTCGCATGTGTGAGACTCTGGGTTCGATTCTCAGCACGACATAAGCAAATAAATAAAGGTACATCAATAACTAAAAAGAAAATGGATTTCATTTTAAAAAGTCTTCTATAATAACCACTGGTTTTGCCAACATGAAGTTCAAAATGATTCTGATTTCCTCTACAGACATTATTGTTTTAATCCAAAATTAGAGGGTTTGGTAAGAATTCTGTCTTTTAAGGGTGGCTTAATTTTTACATTACGTATTTTGTATTTACAGAAATTAACCTGTACTGATACCTTTGTTCTTAGAAAAAAGACTCAAACTGAAACTCCTTCGAATAAAAATGAAGTATATTTTTAGAATTCACAATGTAGCATTATATATGAAAATGATGTCCTCTGGGAGACAGGGGCGCTGAGTCTCTTTCTGGTGCTGTCTTTGGATGTCTGTCTTCTGTAGAGTGAATGATCTATGTGGGTGTCTATCTTAGTGTCTCTTTTATCTAGTCTCTGTAGTCTCTGATGTGCTTTTAAATTAAAAAAAAAATATTACTTAATCCTTTCAACAACCAGAGAAGGCATTGCTGTTGTCCCTTTGTAGTTGTAGACGAAGTGTCATTCCTGAGCTTTCCCAGGTAGCTGGGTAGAGTTTTACCCTGTCTTCTGAATCGGATACCTACCTTTTTATTGAACATCAAAGCACAGTAGACTATTTGTATTCATTTTGATTTAACGTAAAATTGGAGTTCATCACGAGCATTAGTATGGAATAACACGGAACTTTCTGGATAATAATCAGTATGATCTTTCTTTTCCAACTTAGATTCTTAAGCATTTCTGCATAATGATTACTAACAACTACCATTCTGCTTTCATACCCCAAGACTTGAACAGGAATCCATTATATTCTTCATCAAAGTTTGAATTTGTTTTGTTTCTTCTGGAAAAATTTTTTTCTTGTCAATTTTGCAGGCTATGCTAAGAGTTGGGATGTTTGTAGCCAGTTGGGACAATCGGAAGGTTACCAGGACTTGGCCACCCGGCAGGAGCTCATAGCTTTTGCTTTGACGCATTGCCCTCCTAGCAGTATTGAGCTGCTTTTGGCAGCTAGCAGCTCTCTACAGGCAGAAGTAAGTGTTCCAGATAAAATAAGTCCTGACCTGCTTGAAGTACATTATTTTGAGGGTGTGGGTTTCAGATGTGTAATCATTTCTTCAGTAATATGAGAATTTTAATTGGTAGAAGACAAATAGATTATCATGTATAGGAAGAAGGATTTGAAATAGGATATAAAACAGTTTTGGCACTTTTATTATAGTAAGGAAGGAGGGTACACAGTGGACTTGAGAAAAATTGAAAGTAATATCAGGAAATAAATTATTAAATATAATGGGGAAAGTTAGTGTTTAAAAATAAAATGCTTGGGAAACCGCCATGTGAAGTACATCTGAAGCCTTGTGAGTAAAGCATATGGTGGCACCAGTCCCTTAGGAATCCTTTGGAATTTGGGGTGGGAGCGAGCTTTGGATGGACAACTTTGTTTCTTAGTATTCATAGGCTGCATCTTGTGAGGAGACTGGACTTCACATTTTCATCTCATTTATTGCATTGTATGCCAGATTTTGCACGGTTGATTCCCTCTCCTGAAACTTGCTTCCTTGTGAAGCTGTTCACCAAGTGAGCCTATTACTGATTCATTATGAAATAGCCCTTTCTTCATAGTGAAGAGAGGCAAGTTTAAAAACACAACTCTTTTATAACAGACTGTTCTTGTTTCAGATTCTTTATCAAAGAGTGAATTTCCAGATCTATCCTGAAGGAGGAGAAAATATCACCGCCTCACCATTGATTAGTAAAGCACTACATGAGGTAAGCCAAGCTGGGAGGGAGGAAAGAGTGGAGTCAAGTGAGGTCAGATGTATCACCTCAGGAATGGGGGGTTTTGTGTCTTTGTGTGGTGACCACTTTTCAACTTGTGTGAGAAACGTTCATATAGAAAACTATGCAAAACAAAAATGTCCTGCTCAACAAATTATCACAAAGAATACACCCATGAGACCCCCTGCACAGTGAAGAAATAGTTCTGACTGGCCTGCCGCAGTACAACCATAGTCTCTCCCAGCTTCCTTCTAGCCCAGAGGGCACCGCTATCCAGACTAAGCCAGATAAGCAAGTCTTTTTTTTTTTTTTTAATAAGATTTAAGACCTACCCAATACATAAACCCTAATAGTTTAATTTTTTTCTGTTTTTGTACTTTATGGATAGTTAAACCCAACATGAGATTCATTCAAGCTGTGTGTGTCTGTATATATAAAAACTATTTTTTTGATGTATAGACATTAATTGCTGCATGTGTATATTATGGTTTATGCATTGTAATGTTAATTTATATTGGCTTGTTTTCAACTTTGGCTATTAGAAATGCCTCTAGTGCCCATGGCCATACATTTCTCTTGGGCATATACCTAGCGCTGGAAGTGCACATTGTTTTTTACACACATACCCAAATAATTTAGTTTTTCAAAGAGGTTTTTATTAGCTAACAGCACATTCAGCAGCAGTGTATAGGATTGCCAGTTATGCCCATCCTAGTACCTTAGTATTGTTTGTCTTAGAAATTTTATCTATTCTCCTACATATTTAGTGATAACTAGTTTTGATTTGAATTCTTATTTTTCTGGTCTAATAGGATGGAGTTATCTCTGGAGAGATCTTTTTCGAGGTGCCTGTTCAGTTCTCTTTAGATTTTTATTCTTTCCCTTTTTCTAATTGAGATTCTTATTTTTAAAGATCAAAAGGGTTTATTTTTATTTTTTTAAATATTTAATTTTTAGTTTTAGGTGGACACAATCTTTATTTTATTTTTATGTGGTGCTGAGGATCAAACCCAGTGCCTCACTTAGTACTAGCCAAGCACTCTACCACTTGAGCCACAACCCCAGCTCTCAAAAGAGTTACATCAATGTAAAATTGTTCTGCATAACATTTATCTTCTGGTCTTATATCTGATATTAATATACCCATACGCACTTTAAAGCACACTTACCCATTTTTTCTTGTATTCATTTTTTAACCTGCAAATGCCATAATTTTATTCTCCTTTAATGCTGAGCAATATTCCATTGTGTATATATACCAGTTTCTATTCTTTTTTAAAATTTACTTGTTCTGTTATATATGACAGCAGAATGCATTTCAATTCATAGTACATATATAGAGCACAATTTTTCATGTCTGTGGTTGTACAAAAAACAGATCATAACCATTTGTGTCTTAATATATGGAATTGGGGGTACTGATGTCCATCTCATTCCACTATCTTTCCTATCTCCCTCTCCCCTCCCTTCCCCTCACTTTCCTTTTTATTGAGATTCTTGTGAATAACATTTATATGAACCAATTAAACATTTATAAATCTCCTGGGAGAAAAAGGAAGGCAAGTATATCCCCTGACACCTGTTTTCTGTTGATCAACATCTGCTCCATGGGATTTCAATTTTCATGACTATTTCTAGCAACATGTAACTGGTGTTTTTTAGATTAAAGGTATTTTAGTTTCTGACTTGGCAGCTGGATAAATTAAGAGGTGATGATCCTTGTTGTAGATTTTTTCTAACAAGATTCCATCAAATGGTAGTCTTCATTTCCATAGTATAAGATGTCAACCGTTTCTCCAGGAGCTGTGTTGGAAGGTATGCATTGTGGTAAGTGTGGTGCACCTAACTTTTTTTTTTATAAATTCAAAACAGCTATAGGCTTAGGCCATGTTCAAATTTAAACATTAGTCCAATCATAACTCAGATCTCAGAGAAGTATGTGATGTGACTTTTTGCCCACATGGAGATTGTGGTCCTCTTTCCTGTAGTGGTGACTCTAGGACAGCACTGACCAGTACAAGTTTCTTCAGTAAAGGAATGTTCTCTTCCTGCATGCCCAGTGTGCCAGCTACTAGTCACATGTAGCTGTTGAGCACTTTAAATATGACTAGTATCTTTAAGGAATCAAAATCTAAATTTTATTTAATTTAAATTTGACCCCCCCCCCTTTGGTGCTGGGGGTCAAACACAGAGTTTCGTGTATGCAAGGCAGGTACTCTGCCACTGAGCTATGCCCCCAACCCAGTTTATATTTAAGCAGCCACATGAGGTTGTTGGCTACTGTGTTGGTCATCACAACTCTGGAGGAGCTCACCTTCAGTAGAGGATTGGTTTGGTCACCTTCACTGCAGACAGTGGGGTTTTGGTTGTTCTCCCTTGAAATTGAAGCTGTAGCATTTTCCAGGTGTCTCCAGTGGTGTGGATACGTTTCATCGTTGGGTGTATTTAGACTTGTGGTTGCACTGATTAGGAATTAGTGTTTCCTTTCTGGGTATAAGAACACATTCAATTCTGTGGTGGTTTCTCCATGGGATTCAGAGGAGTTTTTATGATAGCTAGTGCTCACTGTGTTCTGTGAATTAGGTGTGAATTAAGAGGACTCTCTTTTAGGGTCCAATTGAAGACCTGTGTTTTATGAAATTATGTTTTGTTTTTGGTACCAAGGATTAAACTAACCTAGGGATGCTTAACCACTGAGCCACATCCCCAGCTTTCCCCTCGCACCTTTTAATATTTTTAGTTGTAGATGGGCACAATACCTTTATTTTATTTATTTATTTTTATGTAGTTCAAACCCATTGCCTCACACATTTGAGACAAGCACTCTAGCACTGAACTGCAACCCCAACCCCCTTTTAAATTTTTATTTAGAGATAGTCTCACTGAGTTTCTTAGGGCCTCACTGAGTTCCTGAGCCAGACCTTAAACTCATGATCCTCCTGCCTCAGCCTCTCAAGCTGCTGGGATTACAGGCAAGTACCACTGCGCCCAGCATGAAATCTTCTTAATCCAAGATCTTGCATCTTTTGAACCTCTGCCACTTCTCACTTGTCAAGGCATGTCTGGTACTCTGAATGGCTCTCTGACATCATCTTTTGTCCTGTGTTTCAGATACTCCTATGTCCCAGTCATGGCAAAGTCATCACCATTCTGAGTGGGCTCTTTCATACCTCTGGTGGTATTATGAGTTTTCGGTCTGCCTGTACTACTGTTCTCATCTTGTGTTCTGAATCTTATCCCTTCAGCTTAAGTGATTTCTTTCTAATGTTGTCATTGAGTCCTCTAATTGTTCCTTCCTCTATATTCCCTAAATATAGTCCCATCGGTTTGTTCATACACTTACAGGTATGGTACAAACTTGTATGGTCACTGAAAGTGTGTCATTTATCTTTGTACTCCTCCCAGAGTGTTTATTACCTAGTGAATGCCTGGTAAATGTTTGATAAAGCTCACTTGAAAACTAACCTTGTAATGATTAGTCTGTGGAAAATTAATTAGGAAGTAGAGTTTAACATAAAAACAAAAAGACTTTGAGTTAACTCTTTTGTATGCCCTTGGTGGCTCTTGAGGTTCTGTTGTTTTGGCCACTGTAAGGGATATGTCATTGCTCAGTATAGAATTGCTGAGTTTAGCTCCTTGAGCTTTTTCTGCATTCTCATTCTTCTTCTTATAATCCGTGGAAAGCCTTTTGTGACTTTTGGCTTTCCTGTTTCCTGCCTCTACAAAGCCTGGCTCCTTGGTGGCTTCTTTGGAGTAGGCCATGCTGTGTCACCACAAGTGGGCACATACTGCTCCATTAAAACCTCATTTGTAAATGAAAGCCACCACCAGCTGTCCTGTGCATGTTCCACTTAGTGAGAAAAAGGAATTCTTCCAAAATGATTTTTTGCTGTTTATTTTTTCCTTTCTAAAAGCTTCCTTGTCTTCCTTTGTGCTCTTTTGGCAAGTTGTAATGGATCCAGATCTCGTGAAGTGCTCACTTGAATCCTCAGTGAACACATTATGGTTTTGACTCATGAAGCACATTTCAGAATGTTATAGCTACTATTATTAGGTTAAAATACAGTGTTTAGCTGTAAGATGTGTGTGCTACACATTCACAGTACATATAGTAACCACATTAAATTGTAACTCATAAATGAGTGCTGACTTTATTTATAATCTGCATAATACTTAAGACTTTCATTACTTGAGTTGTGAAAATGATTTTTATTTATATATCCAAGCAAAATAAAGATGTAATTGTTATGCAGTAGCATTTGCATTAGTGCAAGTGGATCCCACAAATTTGAAGATAATGTTTTTGTCCCTGTGAACATAGTTGTTTATGAATAGAACAAAATGCAGACTTTGTGAATAACTACAAAACCATAGGTTTCCAGTTTTTTATTAATGTTGTTTATTATGCCATTTAAATGGAACAGTGTTCCACCACTTAAGTATATTAACATTTTGTTTAGTATTAGTTATAGCATTTAGCCAATGGTGTTTTCCCAAGATAAATTTAATTAGAGTTAGAAATGGTTTTTATATACGGTTTCCATTAAAAAAATCATTTTCATGTGGGTAAACTTATGAGCATTTTAAGTGGCTACAGAGTTATGATTGGACTAATGTTTAAATTTGAACATGGCCTAAGCCTATTAGCTGTTTTGAATTTATAAAAAAAAGTTTAGAAATATTGAAATAAAAGCAAAATAGCAGTTGTGTTTCAGATCATGGCTGCCATTTTCTTTATTCATTTACCAGTTGATAGACAGTTGGGTTGTTTCCACTTCTTAGCTATTGTGAATATGTTGCTATGAACATTGATGTTCAGATTTTTGTATGTAAATGTCATTTCTCATGTGCCTAAGTGTAGAATTGTTGTATGCTCTACTTGTGTTTAACATTGGAAGAAACTGCCAATGTTTTCCAGTGTGGCTGCACATTATTACATTCTCACCAGAAATAAGTTTAGCTTCTGGTTTCTCTGCACCTTCCCTAATACTTGCTGTTCACTGGCATCTTGATTGATTTTTTTTGTTTTTTAATTTGTTATACACAACAGTAGAATCACTTTGATACATCGTATATAATGGAGTAAAATTCTTCATTCTTGTTATACAGGATGTAGAATCCCGCTGGTAATACAGTTATATATGTACATAGGGTAATAATATCTGATCCATTCCACTATCTTTCCTACCGCCATAACCCCATCCCCTCCCTTCACTCCCTTCTACCTAAAGTAACTCTATTCTCTAACCCCACCCCCGTTGTGAGTTAGTATCCACATATCAGAGAAAACATCTGGCCTTTGCTTTTTGGGGGATTAGTTTATTTCACTTAGCATGATATTTTTCAGCTCCATCCATTTACCTGCAAATGCCATAATTTCATTCTTTAAGGCTGAATAATATTCCATTGTATATGTATACCATATTTGTTTTATCCATTCATCTGCAGAAGGGCTCTTAGGTTGGTTCCATAGTTTAGCTATTGTGAGTTGAGCTGCTATAAACATTGATGTGGCTGCATCACTGTAATATGCTTTCTTTTAAGTCCTTTGGGTATAAATTGAGAAGTGGGATAACTTAGTCAAATGGTGGTTCCATTCCAAGGTTTTGATTGTTTTTTTATATATTTTTTTTCAGTTATAGATGGACACAATACCTTTATTTTGTTTTTTATGTGGTGTTGGGGATTGAACCCAGTGCCTCACGCATGCTAGGCAAGCACTCTACCAACGAGCCACAACCCTGACCCCACAGGAGTGTTTTCTAATCTACTCTTACATGTGTACTGTCATTATGGTTTTGGTGTTCATATCCCAAGTAATTAACAACAGTGAGGACCTTTATATGTGCTCATTGGCCATTCCAGTATCTTCTTCGGTGAAATGACTTAAAATATTTTGCCCATTTTTAACTAAGCTATTTGTCTTGTCATTGCACTAAAAGAGTTTATTGTTTTTTTTTTTTTTTCCTTAAACATTCTGGATACAAGTCTTTTATCTGACTTGAAATTTGAAAACACTTTTCTCTCAATATGAGACTTGAATTTTTTTTAATGGCGTATTTTTTGTTTTTGGTACCAGTAGTGTCTACTTTTTTTTGTTTGGAGATATAGTCTCTGCTAACTTACCTAGGGCCTGTTAATTTGCTGAGTCTAGCTTTGATCTGGGATTACATGTACCACACCTGGCTAAATGGTGACTTTTGAAGTGTGAAATTTTTTTGTTGCTAAAATCCTATTAATATTTTCTTTAATTGCTTGTGTTCTTGATGTTGTATCTGAGCAATCTGTGCCTAATCCAGTATTATGACGTTTTACTCCTATGCTTTTCTCTGAAAGCTTTTTAATTTTTACATTTATTGATAAATAAGAAATAGTAATTTCTTTTTGTATGAAATATGTATAGACTGGAGTAAATAACCATATACAAAAAGAATTTAAGGATTCTCCATACTGCTTTCCATATTGGCTGCACCAATTTGCAGTCCCACCAGCAGTATGAGTATGCCTTTTCCCACACATTCTCGCCAACAGTTATTCTTGTCTGTATTCTTAATAGCTGCCATTCTGACTGGAGTGAGATGAAATATTAGAGTAGTTTTGATTTGCATTTCTCTAATTGCTAGCTATGATGAACATTTTTCATATATTTGTTGATTGTATATCTTCTGAGAAGTGTCTGTTCAGTTCTTTGACCCATTTATTGATTGGGTTATTTGGGTTTTTTTGGTGTTCAGATTTTTGAGTTCTTATAAATTCTAGAGATTAGTGTTCTGTCTGACATGCATGTGGAAAAATTTGTTCCCAATTAGTAAGCTCTCTAGTCACCTCACTGATTGCTTTTTTTTTTTTTTTTTTTTTTGCTGAGAAGCAGCTTTTTAGTTTGAATCCATCCCATTGATTTGATTCTTGATGTTAATTTTTCCACTATAGGAGTCTTATTAAGAAAGTTGGGGCCTAATTCCACATGTTGGAGATTTGGGCCTACTTTTTCTTCGAATAGACAGTGTTGCTGGTTTTAATTCCTAGGTCCTTGATCCACTTTGAGTTGAGTTTTGTGCATATTGAGAGATAGGAGTTTAATTTCATTTTTTGCATATGGATTTCCAGTTTTCCCAGCACCATCTACACTGGGAATGGAACCACCATTTGACCCAGCTAACCCACTCCTCAATCTATACCCAAAGGACTTAAAAACAGCATGCTACAGGGACACAGCTACATCAGTGTTTATAGCAGCACAATTTACAGCAGGTAAACTGTGGAACCAACCTAGAAGCCCTTCAATAGATGAATGGATAAAGAAAATGTGGTATATATACACAATGGAATATTATTCAGGATTAAGAGAATAAAATTATGGCATTTGCAGGTAAATGGATTTAGCTGGAGAATATAATGCTAAGTGAAATTAGCTAATACCAAAAAAAAAAATGCCGAATGATTTCTCTGATTTAAGGATGCTGATTCATAATATGCTGCAAGGGTTCAGGGGGATGGGAAGATTAAATGAACTCTAGATAGGACAAAGGGGAAAAGGGGAGGAGGACATACGGGTAGGAAAGATGGTGGAATGTGATGGCCATCATCTCCCTAAGTATATGTATGAAGACACGAAGGATGTGACTCTACATGTGTACAACCAGAGAGATGAAAAATTTTGCTCTACATGTGTAATATGAACTGTAATGCATTCTGTAGTCATATATAACAAATTAAAATTTAAAAAAGATGAATTTATAACATTACCTTGTGCACATAAAGAAATCAACTCGAAAGAAATATATTTGTTTTCTCTTAAGTCTTATAACTCATTGTTTCTCAATGGGCATAAAATCCAGAATGTTGTCTTAAAACTACTAGATATGAACCATCTATGATAAAGTATTAACATTGTTAATTTTTGGTAAGTCATACAGGGATATATGTGGTAACTTTGTGGTTTCTGCTTTTTAAAAAATATAAAATAACAGTATTAATATGAAAGTTACAGTTCTCTGATCTTTCTAGTATCCCATGAATCGCATTAGTCAGAGATAAATATTCTTAAGTTTAGATGTATCCTGTATTTTTCTTGAGTATAGACAGATTTTACTTAACACTTCTCCTGGTTCCTAGAGGGTTGTTGTTATTTTTTTTTTTTCAAGACTATAAGAACCATATATATTATCTTTCTGCAGCTTGCATTTTTGTATACTGCTTGATGTTCTGGAATCTGCTCTTGTTATTACATGTAGACCATTTATGTAATGGCTGCATGGGGTTCATTGGATGCCCATACCGTGATTAATTTACTCTTGCTTTGTTTTGGGACATTGAGACTGTGTCAGTTTTTCGCCTTTTTAGACTGAACTATTCTGGACATCTTATGCACACATTTTGCACACTAATTCTAGTAGTGTTGCCCTTACAAAATGGTAGAAATGAGCTCCTGGTATATGTAATTGCCTGTGATTTTTGTTACCTTTTCCTCTATACTTTTGTGTAAGTGCTCCCTTTGTCTTTCCACTGTTATGAGTTAGCACATCACTGGAAATATGGTAAGTCTTCATTGTTATTTTGCTATTTTTTTTTTTTTCTTAACACCGTCTGGTGTACATTCTCTGTGGGAGACTTTGGTTACAAAAATCATTTGTCCTCAGTTATCCAGTTGGTAATGCAGTAGGATACATTTCAGAATATTCATTTATGCATCTCAGTCAGAATGTAGATCAGCCCACAGGAGGGCACACTGTTCCTTGTTTTACTTCTGGGATGATGTGCTTAGTTAATTGAGACTTTTGTCCCCAGGAATTCAGGTGAGCATATGGTTTTGATTGGTTTGGCAATTCCACATTATGGATTTCCTCACAAAAGTTAAAATTGGCTGCTTCCTCTTTTAGCACTGTAGTTGGAATTCCAAAACTTCCTTTTTTGACTTTCCTTTCCTTCATAGGGTCCATGCCATTTTTCTAATATTTGTTTCATTTTCTGTTTTAAAATAATTGTTTTAGCAAGATGGAATACAGGTTTATTGTGTATTTGCTGTTTAAATCCATTTGTAGGTGACACTTTCCAAAAACAATATATTCAAGTTGCCTTTCTTGCTTACAGTGAAATCTGTGGGTGGTTCTCATTTCTGTTTACCTTTGAGGAAGTATCTTGATATTGCTCACTTCAGCTGGTCAGTATGTGCCACTCTGAGAGACTTCTCCTGTACTGTTTTGGTGTATGCTTTCAGTGGCTGCATCTTCTGTCTCGTTTACCTATTCTGAGTCCTTCTTTCCTCACCATTTCACCAAAGAAACCTGTGTGAGTCGCCAATGACCTCTTATGTTTGTGGGTCAAAACTTGATATTTGTTTTATTTCACCCATAAGTAACATTTGACATACTTCTTTCAGGGAATGGTTAACCCACTTGGCTTGTTTTTCTTGGGCCTCCCTGGCTCTTATTCCCATTGTCTTTGCTGGTTCTTCTTCTTCTTCCAGCTTAATGTCAGATGCTCTGGTCTATCTTCTCACAATCTGTCCCCTGTCTGTGCTCCTCCCCTAGAAGATGTCACCTGCTATCAAGACTTCAGATATCAGTTTTGTGCCCATGATGATGACTACCTACTCTTTGGCCTGAGTTCCAGGCTTAAATGTACCGCCACCAGCCTGACATCTCTTCTCCTTTCTTAAAGACATCCCACTTGTCTAGAAAGAACAAGTCTATCTTTACAGTTTTTCATAACATAAATCTTCCTGGCATCCTTGATTCTTCTCTTTCCCCTGCACAATGCATCTTGTCTCTAGGAAACCCTGTTGGCTCCACATTCACAGTGGACTGGGAGTTGGATTATATTTTACTGTGTACCCTACTACTACCACCCTGGTTTAAATGATCATGTCTCACCTCAAGTTTTAAAGTAGTGGCCTATTTTTTTTTCTTATGCTTTTCTTCCCACTGTACAATATTCTCTATTCAACAGGGGATCAAAAGTGATTATTCTAAAGTATCACAGAGCATAACATACCTTTCCCTAAAACCTTTTACTTGGAGTAAAAACTAAACTTTACAAATTTATGTATGTTTATTTTGCAGTGATGGGGACTTGCACATGCTAGACTAGCACTTCTACTGAGTCACACCCCAGCCCCTTAGAACTAAGTTTTTACAATTACCAGCAAAGACGCCTGTAATCTTTCTTCTCCACACCCTATTCAACTTCATATCACCCCTCCCCATCTCCTAGCAGACACATTCACTTTGCTGAGCTGGCTGGCCATATGGGCCTTATGCCATTCTTTAAACATTGCCAGAAAACTTTGGCCTCGGGGTCCTTGTGCTTGCTACATTCTACCTGGAATGTTTTTCTCCCACCTATTTAGGTGACTTTGTCTTGCTTCTCTCAGGTCTCTGTTCACATGTCACCTCACTAAGATCTTGTTCTCCCTATGTACTGTAGAGTGCCTTCATGCCTCTACTCCGTTTCATTTTTCTCCTTATGGGGTGTGCTTTTCTGACATACTTTATATTGATTTTTTGCTTTCCTCTTCCTGGAATGTGAGTTATCTGGGACAACAATGGTGCTTTATTCAGTACTATATTTCCAGCAGCTTACAATAGTGCCTGTTACAAATTGATGTCACAAATATTTGAAGAATGATGAGGAAGGTAAGATGTGGATGTGATAGGTGCAGATAAATTGCTTTATTACTCAGGGAAGAATATTTGAATAGGGTTCAACTTGGTAAGTTCTCAGTTAATTTCTTCCCTAAGGTATTAAGTTCCTTGGATGCAGGGACCTTATCTTTATCATAACCATGATACATTGCACAGGTCTTCAACACAGACATGAGAAAAGTATGTTCAGTAAACTTTGTTGGTACATGCAGAATTCAAAGACATGTATCAAAAGAGATTTTAAAGGGTTGGGGCTGTAGCTCAGTGCCAGAGTACTTGCCTAGCACGTGTGCAGCACTGGGGTTGATCCTTAGCACCACATAAAAGCAAAAGCATGTTGTCCATCTAAAACTAAAAATAAATTTTTAGAAAAGTGATGTTAAATAAAAGATTGAGCATGGAAAAAGAAAATTATATGTCATACACCTCTAATTTTCTGAGTATGCCCAAGAGTGCTATGAAGACAGGTGCAGTGGGGCTTGCCTACAATCCCAGAAGCTGGAGAGATGGAAGCAGGAAGATTGTGAGTTCAAAGCCAGCCTTAGCAAAACTTGAGGCACTTAACAACTCAGTGAGACCCTGTCTCTAAATAAAATACAAAATAGGGATGGAGATGTGGCTCCGTGGTTGAGTGCCCCCGAGTTCAATCCCAGGTAACCACTGCCCCCTCCTCCTGCCTCAAATAAAAAAGAAAAAGCTAGGACATCCAAGTTCTGACCCTTAAATCCCTTGCAATAGTATATCTTTGAGTATGTCTGTTGGGGACTTTGTGTTTTATATATAAAAGCACTTTCATATGCATTCATTTTTCTGGAGAAAGGACTTAACTTCCTCAGAAATATGAAGGTGCTTATGGCTTTCAAAGGCAAGAGCTAAATTGTAGCTGTGCCTGCTCATGAGGCAGATAAGTTGAACCAGAGTCAGACTTTACATTTATTTACTCCATGGGGCATTGTTCTGTTGCTTTCTGACAGGTACTTTTAGATTTTCAGTAATAAGGATTATATTCTTAATATTTTGATATAAATAATTTATCTATAAATAAATTATAGATACAGAGAATTGTTTTGGATTATGGATATGTTAGAAGAAAAGGGGCAGTGGTTGAGTTGCACCTGGCTCTGTAATCCTTGCATAGTCTACATGTCCCCCCAGCTCAGTGTATAGGAGGCCAATGGATCTCTCTGAAATTAACCCTTGTATTACCAAACTACGGAAAAAGCAACTCCTTAACTAAAGATTCATTATAGTAGTTGACCAATAAGAACCATGTCTGACATGTGGAACTATCTTTGTACTTGTGAGTCTATTTGGTAATGGTGTCTTTCATTGTAGGATTTGAAAAATTTTATTAGCACTTAGGAAGTTAACCTTTGATCTATGTAGCACACTTGACATTAATGAGATTTCATGTTAAATTATATGCTGGGTATGGATAATTTGGGTTTGGGGTTTAATCTAGTTTTGGTATTACACACTGTAAATTAATTAGCAGTGTGCCACTATGATTATAAAAAGTGTCAGTAGTTTAATTTCAGGAGTAAATTTTGCCTAACATCTTTTTTCTCTCCCCATTATATGAAGTTGAAGGAGAAATATTTTCCTCATTAAGGACTCTGGTTACACTATGATCTTGGTCAACCACCCCTAAAACAAATGCTTGTCCTGTGGGTCCGACACATGAATCTTTTATTTTCTCTTTTGTAATCCTTCTTAGATTCTCTGAGTATTTCCCCTATTTATGTGAATTTCATTTATTTTCTGAAACAAATTTTTGCATTTGCTGTTTTAAATTTCCTATCTTGGTCTAGCTGCTCCATAATATGGAAAGACGTAAACTTTAAGTTTCTCTTATGAAATAGAATAATTTTGTGTTTAATTTTTTGTACTAGGGATTGAACCCAGAGGCACTTAAACTGAGCCACATCTCCAGTGTTTTTTTTATATTTTAGAGACATGGTCTTGCTGAGTTGCTTAGGGTCTCCCTGAGTTGCTGAGGCTGGCTTTGAACCCATGATCCTCCTGTCTGTTTCCCAAGCCACTGGGATTATAGGTGCACCACCATGCCCAGATAGAGTAATGGATTCATGACTTTCATAAAAGTCATTTTTTATACCTTTGAATTTATTTGATTTTCCTCTGAAGTAAGTCATATTCTGCTTAAGTGCCATATTTCTTACCATGTTTATATTTTTAATTCTATATTTGGATTAGTTGACATTTAAATCATTCATTACGCCCTCTCAATTAAGAAGATTCTGCAGATGAACAGGAATGGAAAATGTGACATGAAATCCTATTTGAATAAAATTTATCGACTCGAGGTACAACATATAATGCTTTTGGAAATGTATCTTTAAACACTTAAACAGCTCAATAAAACCAGACTTCTTAGATCTACCTCTAGCTCCAAATTACAGAGATTCTCACATTCTACAGATGTGATGATGAATAAATAGTGGCCCTACTCCTGATTGGCTCACTGTCTAGTCAGAAAGGAAAAAAAAATTAATATATTGTGAAAATACATTTAAAATGTGCATTTAATGTTATGAATGGATAGAAGGGTACTACATTGTTTTAAAAAGGTTTGATATAGAGCAAAAATATCACATGCTAGGAAAAACTTGGAAGAACATCTCTGTGACCTTGAAGTAGGTGAACATTTTTTTAAACAAGGTTAAAAAATAATCTTAAAGTTAAAAATGATGAATTACATTTAGAATTAAAAACTTTGGTTAATCACAAGACACCATTAATACAATGAAAATGTAATGCCCAGAGTAATAGAAAATATTCACAGTACATACTGTTAATAAGAAATCTGTATCTAGAACACACAAAACACTGATAAGTGAATAAGAAAGATGGAAAACCAATAGAGATCAGAGCAAATACTTAACAATAGAAATTACTCATCACAGAGATTAAAATCACAAAAAAAACCATTATCAGAACTGATGTTGGCGTGGATGTGGAGCCATCAGAACTCTGAGTTGCTGGTCAGAGTGTGAAGAAAATGTTTGGATCTACTTTTTAGATCTGGACATATGCATACTGTGTGTATTGGCAATTCCACTACTATTTACCCAGAAATGCATAGTACGTTCACCAAAAGGTAATTACCAGCATGTTCAGAGAAACATTATTGGTATTAGCTTCAAGTTAAGTACCCAAATGCCTATTGATAGAAGAAAAGATACATAAATTTTGGTACATTCACACCGGGTAATGTGATGTAGCAATGGGCTGAACACTTAACTATGTACATAAAAGTGAAAGAAAACAGAAGAGTATATGATTCTACATTTTTTATATGAATGAATACAGGGAAAACATTTATGCTGCTGTCAATCTGGACAGTGTTTTTTCTCAAAGTGGTATGTCTGGGAGTGAGCGTAAGAGAAGCTCCTTGGATTCTGATGGTATTGTGTTTCTTGGCCTAAGGGCTCATTACATGAACATGTTAAAATTGATCATACTATAAGCTTGTATGTGCATACTTTTTTTTTTCCATGGGGAGGGAATTCTGGGGATTGAACTCGGGGCTTTAAACACACTAGGCAAGCACTCTACCAGTGAGCTGTGCGTTGTCTTTGAATATGTCTTCTACTTCAAATGAGGTTTATTCAAAAGAATCCTTTTGCTTGGTTTAAAAAGACAGGGAAGAGAATATATGTTGGTTATGATTGTCTTTTTGTAATGGGACTGTGAATAAATGTTCATTTATCCATACCTTTTTGAACTTTTCAGATTGTTTTTAGTGAGTTTGAATTAGTTTTATAACAAAGAAAAATGAGTTTAAGTGAATGCAAATATTGAGGGAGGGTGTGAAGGAGGAAGAGGGGGGTTGGGGGGAGAAAAAAGGAGAGGGAGAGATATATTACTGGTGTGTTGAAATCATGCAAAGAATGAGTGGCCTGAACGTTCTGATACCAAATCTAGTTAAGGAAAGGGGAGGAGGCACTTTAGCCCTGTTGCCTCTAGGCAGCATATTCAGTTTATTCGATCTACAGTTGTGTCATGGTATCCTAACACTTACTTTTCAGTGTTACTATGAAACACAAGTTAGGATAGCAGTTGGAGGTAACATCCACTACACCTCTACATGGCATGAGAAACTCTGTGGCTGGAGGAGTGGCCTCACTGGGGGAAAAAGCCTCTGGAGGTCCTGAAACTGCACCACTTTTTTCTTCTATTGTGTTAATTCAGATCTGAGAGCCAGCTGTCCACTGTATTATGAGAATAAATGAATTTGTATTGCAGTTTTCACAAATGATAAAGAAATGAAGGAGAATTCCAGTAATGCCACTATTAAAGCAACTCTATTCTGTTTGTGTTACCTTCTAGTTTTTAAACTCAGTATACTTAGAAAGGTCTTGGCACATAGCAAGCATTCAAGAAATGGCAGCTATCATTGTTGTCAAAGGGACATTTAGCTATTTTCCTATCTAGAGCTTTCTACCTTGCCTCTTCAGAAGTGTTGAATAATGAACTTCTGTTTCTGCATCTGTCTTCCTTCTCTGCCTTGGAATGCTTGTGGTTGAACTTGGCCTCCTAGGTTCCTTTCCATCACTAGAAAGGCTGTGTACTAGTTCATTGAGGTTAAGAACACACATGATGCTCTTTTCTGTTTCCTTCCCTTTATTTCCTGTCATTCAAATCTATAGTGTATTTTCATTTGCAACGTATCTCAGTTTGGATTAGCTACATTTCACATATGACTCGTGGCTACTGTGTTGGACAGCTCAGGTTAGAGGCAGTTCTGGATGTGTGTTCCACTGTTTCCCACCACTACACTCACATGATAATTTTGGTTAAGAGTCTGCAGATCCAGCTACTTGATAGTTACTTCAAGATAGACTTGCTAAGACAGCTTTTTAAATAAATGGTGCTGGGAAAAATGGATATCCATATGTAGAAGAATGAATTTAAATCCCTATCATTCACCATGCATTAAAAGTCAAATCAAAATGGATGAAACACTTAGATAACAGACAAGAAACCTTGCAACTGCTCAAAGAAAACATAGGGTCAACATTCTGATCTAGGTACAGGCACTGGCTTCCTCAGCAAGATCCTTAAAGCTCAGGAAATAAAACAAAGAATCATTAAGTGAGATACCATCAGAAAGCTTCTGGACAGCAAAAGAAATGGTCATGAGAGTAAAGAGGAACCTACAGAATGGAGAAAATCTTTGCCAGATACTTCTCTGATGGAATTAATGTCCAGAATGTATAAAGAACTCAAAAATCTCAATGCCAAAGGAAAAAAACATAGCCAATATGGAAAAGGAAAAAACAAATATTTATAAAGAACTAATCAAAAACTTGCCAAAAAGAAAAAAACAAATGGGCCAAGAAATATGAATGTTTAGCTTCTCTAGCAGTTAGTGTAGTTTTGATTTGCATTTCCCTAAGATTTCAACTTACTCCAGAAAGAATGGCAATTATCAAGAACATGAATAATAAATGCTGGTGTGGATGGGGAAAAATACGTACAAATGCAAATTAGTACAGCTACTCTGTAAAGCAGTGTGAACATTTCTCAAAAAACAAGGAATGGAAACACCATATGACCAAGCTATCCTACTCCTCAGCCTTTCTTCAAAAGGTCTGAAATCAGCCATACAGCCAATTCAGTGTTTATAGCAGTGCAATTCAGAAGAGCCAAGCTATGGAATCAGTAGATGAATGGATTAAGAAATGCCCATGATATGAATGGACTAAGACAATGTGGTATATACACACAGTGGAGCTTTGCTCAGCCATAAAGAAGAATGAAATAATGATATTTGCTGGTAAATGGATGAAAATTAAAAAAAAAATGCTAAGTGAAATAAGCCAGACTTAGAAAATCAAGGTTTGAATATTTTCTCTCAGATGTGGAGGCTAGAGCAAGATAAAGGAAAGATGCTTGGGAAGAAGATAGGATACCATAAAGATACAGGAAAGATCAGTGGAATAGGAGAGCTAGAGGGAGGATAAATAGACTGAATTTAACAAAATCATTTTGTGTTCATATATGAAGATATACCAAAGGGAACTTCACTTTTATGTATGTAGGAGAAAGGAAGTTTAGTGGGGGAGGGAGCTTGAAATTAAAAAAGCAAGAACAAAAATGTGCCTCAATGTGATAAATGTGACCACTCAAAATGATCAGATGATACACATGAAAATAAATCTTAAAACCCATCATTGCTAGTAATGAGATAAATATACAACAAAACAACAATAGCATACGTATTGTTCCTCCCTGAATCATTTTCAAAAGAAAATTCAGGGGAAAAAAAAACATCATGGTACATTAGTTTCAGAAACATTTATAAAGCAAATGACACATTCTTTAACTTTTACCAGTCTAATATCTAACAACTCATGTTTCTTAAACCACAGTATTTATTATTAACTAAATTATTCATTTGAACAATGCTTCTGTGACCCCCAAGGAAAGTAGAAGATTCTGGTTTCTACCTTTCGATGTTAAAGGACACTTTTTTTTAAGAGAATTTTTAATATTTTTCAGTTTTCGGCAGACACAACATCTTTTTTTTTTTTTGTATGTGGTGCTGAGGATCGAACCCGGGCTGCACGCATGCCAGGCGAGCGCACTACTGCTTGAGACACATCCCCTGCCCAAGGACACTGTTTTTCATCCAAATAAATGGATGATTGATAGTGTTTAGAAGGTTTATAATGTGGAACCTGTTAGTCTTTCAGCAATCCACAAAAATTCTAATTTTCCATTTATTAGCTGGCAAAATTTCATAGGGAGAAAAGTCCATACATTTACAGGCTTTTAAACAAAAATTTGATAACATCTGGTTGCTATTGTTTCTTTAACGCAGGATGAAATGAGTGTTCCAGGCAGCAGCTCAGCTGACCTCTTATACTGGACTACTGCCACCACCATGAAAGTCCTTTCCAATACCACGACCACTACCAGAGCAGTACTACAGGCTGTCAGTGATGGGCAGTGGTGGAAGAAGTCTTTAACTTACCTCCGGCCCCTGCAAGTAAGCAAGGCAGCCTTCATTTTCAAATGTGCTGTGTGGTTTGTCATTTGTAAGCAGTACTCTTCGTTTTCACTGTTACGTCTTAATGATTTATAAAATTTCTTCAGAAATCCAGGCCTCCTGTCAGGGTGTGAGTAGTCTGTCTCATGGAGTGAAATACACTCCCATGGAGTACTTGCAAAGGACCCTGATACATTTGAGTAGGGTTTGGTTTACATCTTAGAGTTAAAATTTAGTGAAACGAAAATGATTGCATCAGTGCTTACTTGCTTTGCTATATTTCTACAAGCCAGTAGTTAGGGAAGAGTTAGGAGCCAGCTGATGGAGAAGGGTTGAAGTAAAGATCAAGATTAGCAGTAGAGCAACGGAGTTTGTTTTTGGGGAAATATTAACACATGATTCACCTGTATTTTCTGCATTGTTACATTCCAGTTCTATAGTCTCACATTGGAAAACAAAGGGGGAAAACTTGCCTGTTTATCGGTTCATCCCAAACACACGTAGTTTCTCCTTCATGCATTCATCATCCATCCATCCATCCAGCAAACAGTTATCATTTTCTATGAGTCAAATACTGTGCTAAAGACAGGAATAGAAAAGGATAACCCTTCAGTCTAATCCCCTTCCTCTGTGGAACTTATGTTTCAATGGGGGAGATGAAGAAAAATATTTTGTAAAACGCCAGGTGGTTATAAGTATATGAATGTAACTCATAAGCAAGGTAAGTGAATAAAGAGTCATGTCGAGGAATTAAAATTCTGATTTAGGGAGGGAAGTTAAGTTACTCAGGAAAGAATCGGGTTGAGCAGAAGTATGATTGAGCCAAGTAGAACAAATGCAAAACCCCTGCAGGGGGACTTATTTGATGTCTTTGTAGAACATAAAAGAGGCAGGTGTAATTTGAGGACTGTGAACAACTGGGAAAAGAGATTAGATAGGTGGTGTGGAGGCCCATCATTGAAAGCTTGTGTAGACTGTGATAATAAGTGTGTGGATTTTATGCTGGATAATATGGAAAACTTATGGAAAATTGAGGCAAAGCAGTTGTGTTCTCCAGCCTTACTTTTAATGAGCTCATGTAACTGCTGTGTGGAGAGCTGGCAGTCAGAAGCAGAGAGATTCTTGTTCAGTCCTCCGGGTGAGAGATGATGCTGGCGTAGACCTGAGTACCAGGAAGGAGGTGAGAGAGGACTGCTGTGGGATATATTTTGTGGTCCTACAGATGGTCTGTGTGTCGGGTATAGGAAAGAGAAAAATCTAAGGATGATCATCCAAATGCTTGGGTAAATGAAAAAGATATTGTTTACTGTGATGCTTTGTACTTGATTCTTGGGTAAATCTCTTATCCCTTCATGCATCACACTGGATTATGATTATTTTCCTTTCTCAACTGTTCGGTGTTTTGAAGGCTTATGTCCTAGGTCAGATCTTTAACCCAGATGGTAGTCTGCATTTTTATTAAATATCTGCTGTATTCTGACCACTGCCAGCACCTTCATTGTTTCCCTCAATGGGACTTGGTAGAGGGTCTGGGTTCAGTAAACTTGGGAGGAATGTCTTCTACCTGGATCTTTCAGTAAGGAGCTTTAATGTTGTTTTGAGGAGAGCAAAGCCACCATAATCAACTATATTAATAATAATAAAATATTTGCTAACAGGAATGTTGATGCTCCAGTCTTAAAGTGGTTGTCGAGAAGGAGTTGGGGTTAAGGAAAGAGGCACCTTCGTAAGTCTTGCTCCTCCACTAAGGCAGAGAGGGTGGGGTCTGAGCTGGACCTGGAGGAAGGGTAGATTCTCACTAGGCAGCCAGGCTGTGGGGGACCCTTACAGTGGAAGAAAGGCACAGAGGCCCCTTTTATGCATTAAGCAGGGTGGTATGATTGAGGTGAAGAATTAGACTTTAATGTTAATTAGCATTTGATGATCTTGAATGTTCTACATAGTTCAGATTTTTATGCTGTTGCCCGTTTGCCTTGCCACTGAAGGTTTTTTGAGCAGGGCAGCAATGTTAACAAAGTGATGTTTTATGATGGTTATTCTGACTGTAATATAGAAAACTTGCTGTGTTTATAACACTTATTACTTCAGTGTTTCTGATCCATAGATGTCAAAGTGACCAGGAAAATCAGGAAGTGCTGAAGGTAGGGGTTGAAATGCTGCTTGTGGAATGTAGTTGTTATTACATTCTCTGCTGGTGTCTGTCACTCTGACGCCCTCTCTTTTGGTCATAGAAAGCACACTGATGAATTTCTCCTGGAATTGTACTTTTCTCCCTGCCATCTTGCTCCCTCCCTCTCCCTCTTCCCCTTCTTTGCTCTCTTTTTAACCTGCTGTTCTTCACTTTGTTCTGTTTAGGGGCAAGAATTTGGTGGTGCTTATCAAATTGGAACTGTAGCCAATGAAGATCTAGAAAAACAAGGGTGTCATCCCTTTTATGAATCGGTCATCTCTGATCCCTTTGTCAATGGGGTAAGGAAAGTGAGCCTAAGAAAACAGATTTACTGTCAAGCTATTGAAGATAGTATAAAGAAAACTAAAACTTTCCTGAAAATAAACTTCTTTGACTTTATTCTTCCTTATTCACTGCTTTCATATGATTCATTCTGTATATATTATGACCTATGAAATGAAAATCTTTTTAAGACGTTAGATACAATAATATGCATTAGCGAGAAATTATTATTCAGGTCAGCAGAAGCCATAAACTCCTTCCCCTGTGATTTCTAAGAATGTGGAATTAGAAGAGACCCTATTAAATGGTGAAGTTGCTGCTTTTGTCTAGGCTGCAGTGACCTATGACACCTACCAGCATGCCCCAGCAGAAAGCTTTGCGGAAGTTCTGCTGAGAACTGGGAAACTGGCAGAGGCTAAAACTGAAGAAGTATTTCCAACTACAGAAGGTAAGAAAGGATGTTCTAGTTTCACTTATTTCAAACACTTACTGAGAACCCACTGTTTTCTGGATAACTTGTTCATACTGAGAATTTTAAAAAGATAAACAGGTATAATTCCTATGTTTAGGTTGCTGATTATGTAAAATGGTTCTCATCATGTATGGTATGCAGTGCTCAATATTTATTTCGGTTTGGCTTTTTATCCTTCATCAAATGTGGATCTATATTTGATATTAAGCATTTTCTGCATGGTGGCATATCTTTCCACATAGAATTCTTGGAAAAGAATGAAATGTATGTAAATTTACCAAAGACAGTTGTACTTTTTTTCCTCGTTAGCCTTCTTACTACCTTTTCTTGACTGTAGTCTTCCAGTTACCTCTCTCACTGCTCTGCCATCTTGGTGAGTACCTTAAAGGCCACTGGAGCACCTATTCCAGGCCATTAGTGAGGAAGAAAGAGGTGAGGAGGGAGAAATGGTTCTCTTGGAAGTCCTATTCAGTTTCTACCTCCGTGTTACTGGTCACCTCTAACTGCCAGTGAGCCTTGGAAGTGCCATCCAGTGCCCTCTGGGCTAACTGGCACACTAGTATGTAAATTAAATTCAAGAAAACTTACTGTGGAACAGCTTGCTGTTTTCCTGAAAATCTGATACTACAATTGTTTTGTTTGTTTGATCCAGGGGCACTTAACCACTGAGTCACATCCCCAGCTCTTTTTATTTTTTATTTTGAGGCAGGGTCTCATCAAGTCACTGAGGCTAACTTTGAGCTTGGTGATCCTCCTGCCCAGCCTCAAGCTACTAAGATTAGATGTACAGGTGTACACCACCATGCCTAGCCTATAAGTTATTTTTTAAATAATTATTTTCTTTAGTCAAAATTTGTATGCCCCTGGGAAGAGGAGTCACAAATACCACTTTCCCATATACTATATGAATCCTTAGAATACCAGAGGTTTTTATAAACTATACCATTTTTCTTCATTTCTGAGAAATGTTTTTCTACCTTCCATCATTCTTTAATCAGGGTATATAACATAGTTTATCACATTTATTTTTCTCTAAAAAGCTATTATTCATGATATACCTCACAGTTGATATTGAGTATATATGAAGAGTGTTTATTCACATAATTATTTGTCATTACTTCTTGCTTTATGTTGTATGAAGTCAGTGGCTCATGGTCTGAAAACAATTGATAACAGGTAGTTCGTAAAGACAGAATATGAAACCTTAAGAAAATAATGGGTTGGATATGGGAATGTCATTTACTGATTGGCAAACATTGTGGCTATTGCCAGGGACCGAAGCAATAGCCAGTATGTCTGCATATTGCCCATATAATATTTTTATATATTATTTAGCTTGCTAATTGCTTATTGTGAATTCAAGTATCCCTTGTACAGAAGCGTGCCTCACAAAAAGACCTGTGGACCTCTAGACCTGTGGTTAAAAGTCCGAAGAATGGATGCCTTCTTGGATTAGAAACTGATTCCCCTTCTCATTAAGCTTTCTGGCATTTTCCAGAGCTGTTTTTGGAGAAATTCTTAGAGTACTTAATTAGAATATCCAGGCAGGCATACATTTCTGGTTATTGGTCCTCTTTCTATAGGGCCTTTAGAATACTTGGCTATATTTGTTGTACTTGATCACTAATGATGAAGCTTTAAAATGATCTTGAAATATGAAGTAGATAGCAAGGTTTCCATGAGGAGCTGTGTGGTGTAGACAAAATATACTTGATGTCAGGAGATTCCCCTTGTCTTCCTTTGCTTACTGAAGAAATGGTTCTAGGCCCTGTCCTGGGAACTTAGGATATAAAGTGGAGGAAGACATTGTCCCTGTTTTCAAAGGGCTTACAGTAGAGGTGGGGAGACAGATATATTTGTGTGTATTTGCTGTGACAGGCAGATGTGAGAGGCATTGGGACTATGGAGATCTGACAGCTGGAAGAGGTGGTGTAAGGGTAGGTGATGTTTGGCTTGGGTTTGGAAGGTTGAATAGGAGTTAAGTAGATGAGAAAGCATAGAAATAGAGATGGGTAAGAGGGAGAAAGAGGATGTTTTACAAACGGAAATTTACTAAATAAGGAAGATAAAACAATGTGATTTTTCAGAGATTTGGAAATTATTCTAATACCTCAATAGAGTGGGCAAACAGCAAAGAAATGAGGTGAAAGTAGGCTGAGAAGAAATACGAAACCTCAAATGGCAATCAGTTAAACATTCTGATGGAGCCCTCTGCTGGGAGCTATAGGGATTTCAAACAGAAAATTATTATTGTATTTCAATTCCCTTATGCATTAAATGGCTTAACAACTCAGTTGTTCCGTTCTGGACCATGTTCTCTTATGATGTCTTGGCAGGGCCTAGTCTTATGTACCTGTGCTTAGGTTAGTCCCGAA
The DNA here is from genome assembly GCF_021218885.2 of Marmota monax. Classification (NCBI taxonomy): domain Eukaryota; kingdom Metazoa; phylum Chordata; class Mammalia; order Rodentia; family Sciuridae; genus Marmota; species Marmota monax. The sequence goes on along the minus strand of NW_026692321.1, from coordinate 9,218,459 downwards.
TCTGCTACAACTGTGCAATTCAGTTAATCCAGATGTTATTTTGCCTTTCTTTCAAGACCAATCTAATAGTTCCTCCTAGTTATACATTAGAATCACTTAGGCAATTTTTAAGAAATATTGAAACCCTGGGGTCCATTGTAGATAATTCATTTCACAATCTGTAGAATTGAGCCTACATAGCAAATATTTTTTAGAGTACCTCAGGCTGACCATTTGTGAAACCATAGTTTCACTTAAGGTATTGGGTTCTCCCCACCCATAATATCTCCATTCTTCAAACATCTATCCTTTCTCTCTTTCCTGGCAGCATGGAGACAGTGTCTTTCACATCTCTGGTCTCTTCGACCTGAGACTTAATCCCTGAGTACCATTTCTGCTTCTAACACTTCTGCCAGACCTGTGAGGATTTTCAGTGTGATAAGTGCAAAGTAAATGTTTCTCCACAGTGATGAGAATAAGTAGGGTGTATACTGTGGTGGCTCGGCCAGTGAACTGAGCATGTGCTCCTGGTTAATCTAAATGCACGTATGTGCACTCCTCTTGGTCTGTGGGATTTTAAAGGGAGTACAGGAATTTTCTGTGTGCTTCTGTGTTTTTTCAAGTTATCTTTTTCCTGACAATCAGATTTTTATATTCCTTTAGGGAAAAGAATCCAAGTCTGTTAATGAATTTTTCAGAATGTCAAGTATTATTAAATAGAAAAAAAATATTTTCAGAATTAAGAAGATATATATTATATATATACCATTAATATGCTATGTATATTGAATATAGAGGTGATTTTAGTAATCATCTGTGGCCAGGTATAATGGCACATGCCTGCAATCCCAGCGATTCAAGAGACTGAGCCAGGAAGATCACAAATTTGTGGCCAGTGTCAGTAACTTGGCAAGACCCTGTCTCAAAAAGGGCTGGGGTTATAGCTTAGTGGTAGAGTGCCCTTGGGTTCAATCCCCAGTACTACCAAAAAATGAAAAAAATAATAATTATCTCCTTTATTTACATTTGGGTTTATTATTTAGGAAGCATTTTCACATATACGATCTTTTGATAACACTAATACATCTAGAACACATATATTTGGCTATTTTATAACATCAAATATTTGTTGGAAATGCAGTAGAATTGAAGAGTGATATATATAATGCCCAAGGGTAGAATAGTGACTGAGGCTCCTGTGCCTTCATTCTCCCATCGGTTTTCTTCAACCATTCATCTGTTGGTTGGGAAGGGCTCTGACCTAGGCATGCAGCTGTAGAGATTAAAGGTCTGTGACCTTGTGTGGGAGGAAAAAAAAAATGCCCTGGGATAATTCAACAGCATTTGTATTAGGATTAGGGAGTCAAGTGGAGGGTGGCACATTTGATGTCTTAGAGCAGCTGGAACATTGTGAACTCAGTGTGGCCAGAAATTCAGCAGGCCCAGTGTTGGGAGAAGAGAGATATATATAACTTGTTCAGAAGGGAAAATAACAGGCAGAGACCTTAAACATTTGACAGTTATCAGATAAGTTTTCTTTCTCTGCATTATATTAAAATTTAGAATTCACAAAAAAGATGAAAAAATTCTACACTGAACTCCCATAGACCCTCCATTTAGATCCTACAATTTGTATTTACCATACGTATTATACTCCCCCCCTCCCCCCCCACTAAATCTAATTTATTTCATGTTTTTAATCAGTTAATATTTATTACTTTTATGTGAGATAAACTTTATAAACAGTGCAATACAAAAATCTTAATTGTTTGACTATTTAAGTTCCCATAGCACCTTTCTACTCCTCACCCCATCAAGATGCAGCCTGTTACTATCATGGACTCTTCCTAGTAAGCATCCATTCCATTCTCCCTACAAGTCAGCCCACGTTTCGATTTTTCCCCACTGTAGGTTAATTTTGACTGTTCTAGACTTCAGGTAGTGTTTTATGTAAAACAAAGATTTTTAAATTCACCTATGTTGCATCTATCAGTAGGTGTTTGCATATTTCATTTTTAATTACTTTAGTAGTATTTCATTGTAGATAAATGAGTTTATCTTTTCTGTTAAGGATGCTGGGATTGTAGCAGCATAACTGTTATGAAAGCTGCTTTGCACTCTCTGGTACCACTGTTTTGTGAACATATCCTTTTATTTCTTTTAGGATGGAATTGCTTAGTCAAAGATTGTGCATTTGTTTAGTTTTATTAACTACTTTCTTTCTAGCTGTTGTGATTTTTATGGGCTCTGGTTTTCTATTTGAGTTTTACTTGCCCAATATGGAATGGATAGTGGCTTGCCCTCAGGTCAGAAGCTGTAAAAATGGAAAACTTACTAATGCCATTCATTCTTCCAAATGGCAACTACCTTAAATTTTCTGTCTGCTTTTGATACCTCCCAGTGCTTTCTGACACCTGTTTTTTTTTTAAATACTATAGTCTGTACTTTTCATTTGCAGGAGGGCTCTTTAATAGAGAACCTGGTCATGGAAGCATTTAAATAGTTACTGTTCTGGTCACTGTGGTTCCTCAGATGACTGAGGGTTAAACTCAGAGTTGTAGTTTTCTAGGAAGAGGAATAGAAAGCCCAGATGCCTTTTTTCCTAGGATTACTTCCAAGGAGTCAATTTATGAATGAAGCCTTGCCTGGTGCAAAGAATTCTGGACATACTCCAACTTGCTTCGGCAGTTAAAATAGATGTCAAGAGTCTCTCGGGAAATGGACCCTAGGTATATTCAGGTGGAGAACTCTGCCAGCCAGCAGCAGGCTTGAAGTGAGAATTTAAAGAACACATGGCCATTTGGTAGTGACTGAAAATTACAATTGTGTGTATTGCATAATCCAGTAATTCTGCTTTTAGGAATTTACCTTATGAATTTGTTCACACACATTAAAAATAAAAAGGATGTTTGTTCATAATAGCGTAAGAATTGTCAATATCCTGGTAACTACTGCTAGGTAAAGATGCCAGTCTTATTTTGATATCTTGTTTCATGTTAGAACACAGAACTACCTTTCTAAGTTTGGTCAATTTACATAAGTTTCCAAGTTCGTGTTAAAAATTCAAGATGATGTTCTTTGAGGATTTTTTGTAAGCTAATTCATACAAAGTACCTATCTTGTGTCTGGTTCACCAGAGAAGATAGTTCAAATTTATGGGTATTTTTGTTCTCTAATAATTTTGTTCTTGTTATATACAGCAAAGACATGAGCATAGGAAGAGCTTAGATACCAGATTAATTTGCTTGGCACATAGTGTAGGGACAGTGGCAATTAAAAGCACAAATTGTTTGGCTCATATTAATGGAACCCTTAAATGACAAATAATAAAATTTATTTTTCAGGGAATGGGAAACTAGTGAAGAGTTTGGTTTTGATTTAAGCTGGAGAATGACAGTTTTTGAAATTTTAAAATTAATTTGGATCTGCTGTGTGAAAAGGGGATTGGAAAAAGACCAAAGGTACTATATAGAGTTAGGTTGGGAGGTTGTTAAAGAGTCCAATGTATAAACAATGAAAAGCTAACCTTGAGTCTATGGGAGTGGAAATAGAAAGTATGTGTGCAAGTTCTCTGGAAGTGATTCAGCAGGATTTGTCCATGTGGGGAGCAGAGAAGAGGAAGAAGTTCAACATGACTCTGGAATCTGAGCTTGGCTTACTGGGACAGCGCAGTACACTATTTCAAGAATTTGAAAGATTGGGTAATGAATGATTAATCTGGGTCAGGCCTAGCGACACAAGCCTGTAATTCCAGCGACTCGGGACTGTGAGGCAGGAGTATCATCACATGTTTGAGTTCAGCCTAGGCAATGTAGTGAGACCCTGTCACAAAATAAAAAAAATGAAAAGGGCTGGGAATGTGGCTCCAGTGGCAGAGCACTGCTAAGTTCAATCCACAGTACCACACCAAAAATGATGAATTTGTGAAAAATTTGAGTGGCAGCCATGTCCAATAAATAGTTGGTAATGTTGGTCTTGTGAGATGGATTAAATATAGAAAGAAATTCTGAGAAAACAGACCAAGGTGCTGTAGAAGTTAAGAATGTAGTTGAGACCTGCAGGAGAGAGAACCTTAAGTGGGACTCAAGAGAGTGATAGAACAATGGAAAACCCTCAGTGAGCACTTGTAGTGGGAGGGGAAAGGAAAAGAAGCATGGGGTATGGGGAGCAAGAGGATCTGGCCACACACAGAGGATTACTTGAGCATAGGTGCAGGAGAATTAATATTTTGGAAGCCCAAGGAGCAGCTATCTAAGAGTGTCTAGTTCTCCAATGACATGTGAGAAAAGAGGAAGATCACTGAGTTTGGCAACCTTTAGGAGCAATATCAATTGGATTTTGGGACAGAAGGACTTGGAAAAAGAATGAGTATCATAGTAGTGGATACAGTGGACCAGATCATTCATTTAGAAAGTTTAGCAGGTAAAAAAAGGAGACTGTTGCTGCAACCTCTCTGCCATAGCCGTTAATTCAGAAATCTGCAAGGGGTGATGGGGGATTGAGAAAAGACGATCATGTATATAGAGAAAGGTGGGACACTGTACTCTAACGGAGGAAAAGTGACCCAGAGCTACCTCAGCACGTTTATTATATAGGTTTTATCATCAAAAGGTTATTTTTGGGAAAGTTTCTGCAAAGCAGGTAGACTGAGGGACACAGCACTGGTGAGACATTAGGGTTATTTTTTTAAGCTCAGAATTCTCCATCCCTAGGAGATGGTATCTGAGTTCAAGGTCCCAACTGATAGAACTCTGTGCCTTTGCACAGTTTCCTCAGGCTGGGTGTCACCATAGCAACTGAGCAATCTTGACCTGTACTTTTACATGGGAAGTTCTTAGTGCAAACACAGCCATGAGGCATAGTCAGAGATCATGATCCAGGTCACTGCTCTGCTGAATTTGTTAGAATGGCTAGTTTCCAAGGGAAGAATTATTTTTCTTTTATGCAGTCCTGAACATATATACTTATGTATTAAATATATATGTAACACACACACACACACACACAGAAAACCGCAACTTCTTCCACGGACAATGTTTGAGGAGTAGCTAATTCACATAATTGTTGAGTGCTTTGTGAGAAGCTGCTAAGTAACAATAAATGTAATAACTACAAAATAACAATAAATTCAGTAACAGAACTGCATCAGTTAATCATGTGTTACTCTTTAAGCCTGCCATCTCTTCTGAGTGAAAGTAATCTTCCTGCTTAAATGCAGTTGTTTATTAGTAATTATGATTTATATGAAATAGAAGTATTACCTTTGTTACCCCTGTGGTGGTTGTTAATGGAATAACCTATTATCAGTCATTTTCAGGGGCAAATCAGATGTGTCCTAAATAAAATTTTTGCTTTCTCAAGTCTTCTGTTTATGGAGGGAGGAAGGGAATCTACTGGGTGCTGTCTACATGCTAGAGAGCTGATGTGCACTTTAAAGTGTTTCCCTCATTTAATCCTTATTTACATATGAGGCAAAAAATGCCAAAACCCAATACCCAAGGTGCTATGAAAACCAGTAGGGTCTTTGTAACTTGTGTGGCCTCAAAACTTGAACTAAATTGATGTGAGTCTATTCATAGCCTTTGCCTATCCTACTTAGTATGAGTGTTCAAGTATTTTGCAACAGAAATATTAATGTCTTTGATTACTGGGTTCTTCCAGATCACTCTGATGACATTGTCGTGTAATATACAATATGTGTATGACATAACCTTCTGATGTCCAAAACATTCCAAATGCTGAAACTCAAATCTTAGGACTTTATAGTTCTGAATGTTTTTTTCCTCCTGGTGATAGTTACAGACAGTTGGAGCTCTGGGAATACAAGGTTAAAGGAATAATTCTGTAAAGTGAGCCCATTGTGCTAGCCCTTGACATAACTGTCTTCTAAAAAACAAATCACCCACATCCTTGCCTGCCTTAAGTCAATAGGATATGTTACATTTCTTAGCAAGCACCCTGTTATCTGAAGGAGAAATGCAGACCCAAAATGATCATGAGAAGCATACAAGTGATTCTTTAAGAGTGGGGTGGAGGGTACTTTTGTAACCCTTACACAGATTAGATCCCAGAACTCGAGGAGAGAGGGATAATTTTCTCTAACCAAAGAAATCTATGAGAACAGATTCCAATTAGAACTGGTCAGCATGGGCCAAAGTGACCTAGAGTTGTTATGCACACAGGGGACCTGAAACGCTGCTATTGTATAGCTGGCAGCCAAGAGTCAAGAGGTAGACCTGAGGGGGACTCTCTGAAAACTCCCCTGTAACCCCCCAGTAAAATATGAGGGCCAAAGAGGTGTGCCATACACTCTCTTGAGCATGTCCCCTTGTCCCGTCCTTTCTAATGAACTCATGCCTGCTACTTTGAGTCACATGCCTGAACTCTTTGTGGCATGATCATAAGAACAGTGAGAACTTCTCTGGCAATCTCGACTTCCTGGCAGGCCTTTGCTCTGGAGCACTGGTATATCATTCTACCGGATTTTGTTGGCCAGAAATTCATTGTGTGTTCATAGGTTTTGTCTGAGTGGTTGTTCTAAAATGCTGGGAATTTTGTTTTTCTTCAGTTATGGGGGGAGACACAGGCATGGAAATGATTCTTAAAATGTAAGAGATTGATACCAAGATTCCCAAAATAGGAGGCATGGTATACTACACATGGGGAAACCTGGGTGGGTCAAAGGCAGAAGGAGCCAGGGGAAAGCATACAGAAAGCCTCAATTGTGGTTTTCATGGAGGGAATGGGTTTAGCCTGGTAGACAAGCTTGGGCAAGTTTGATTGGACAGTATGGCTAATTTGGGCATCTCTAAGCTTACAGGGGTAGTTTCTAGCTGGTTTACTGGTACTTACTCCAGGTGTTAGGACAGATTAATGCTGCCTGGAATATAAAACACTACCTAGAGGAGGGTTCAGAGTATGGGCCCTGAATTGGTTGATTTCCATGTCAAAACTGCTCACAGATGAGTTGTTTATTCTCTCTAGCAATTAGCCCTGAGAGGGCACTTCCTCCAGGATTACCTTCTCCAGGTCAAAGCATCATGAAATAGAAAAGTGAAAGGCATGATTCACACAGTGGTGTGTATGACGTCTGTATGGGTGTTATTGACTGGGAACACACATTTCTATCTTCATTGCTTGGTGCCAGTGACCCTTTTAGGTAGCTCTCTGAGGGTGATTTTTGTCAGGAGTTTGAGCTCCTGGAAATTTTCTTCCTGTCTTCCTTAGCTCGCTATAAACTTTGTATTCATTTGTATATATTTAAGAATATTTTTGACCATTTTGTGAGTGTAGTTGTGATGTAGTGTAACTGTAAACTTGCTGGAATTTAGGTATTTGGAGTCTTCCCTTTAAGAATAATTCCTGTAAACATTTATTCTGACTGTGTTATCATTACTTCGTTGCTTTTTTTTGGGGGGGGGGAGATGTTGCCTTTGTTTTTCATTGGGTTGTTTTATTTTGAAATTTGTTGGTTCTCTAGCATATTTTTCAGACTACCCCTTGAGGGTGCTTTGGTTTTCAGAAACAGCCATATACACATTAATTTGTAGAAAAATTGAGTTGATGTAATAATAGAAAAGATGTGACGAATACATTGTCAGTAATGGAACTTAATTTCCCAGGTGGGTCTGAGATTGGGTCTAACCACAACTCTAAGAAAGAAAGGAGCTGGAGAGCAGCTACCTGAAATAGGGACTCCTTTGAAGAGATGGTCCTAATTTGGATAAATGGGTTCAGATATACTTTTTGAAAACTGTCTGTTTTTATGCTTGAAGAATGAAAATATCTAAATAATATTAAGATGGAAGTGGGAAAAAAAACTAGGTGAAGTAGGTTGAATAGTCCTGCTGTCAGGCTCTTGAGAGAAGATTGTTGGAATGCTTTTGTTGCAATTGCTCTTTCTTTCACTTATCTTATGGGATACAGTAACAGAGTTATTGTTTGGTGACACTTTTTTTTTTCCAAATAAAAATTCTATTAGTAAAAATTGAGCTCAAGGATGAAGGGAGTGGCAGTGGGGGGGAAGGGTTGGCACGCTGCATTGCCTGCTGATGTGAGAGTCATAAGTAGGTGCTTTGGGAGAGAAATGAGTTGGGAAAGTTTGGAAAGGGAAGGAAGGCAACCTGCTCCCCTCCATGCAGGAGTACCACAGTCCTGGGTACAGAGGGTTCCAGAGAGAACAAAAGCCTTCAGTGAGTGCTTGGAGCCACTCTTCTTTGGATTTCATAAGTTTTTCCATTAATGTCCTCCTTCTGCTCCAGGAGTCAATCCAGGGAACTACACTGCATTTCTTTGTCTCATCTCCCCAGTTGCCTTTGTTCTATGACAGCTTTTCAGTTTTGTTTTTCATGCCTTCAGTAGTCTCAAGGAAAACCAGCCAGGCATCCTGTAAGAATTTTGCCTCAATCTGGCTTTGTCTGATTTTCTTATGATTAGACTGGAGTTATGGGTTTGGGAAAGAATTGCACAGACACTAAGCATATTCTTGTTACATAATCTAATTATTGTTTAAATCATCAAATTTTGTCTAGATTAAGATCTAGATTAGCTTTAAGAATTCTAAAATGCTATGCTCATGTATTTTATAGGGCCACTGTAATTTTTTATGTAAATATTTCCAGTATTTTGAAATTTTGACCTATAGTTATACCCAAATGATAAGCAGGTAGGGAAAGTCCACACCAACAAACTCGTAAGCAAAGCACAAGACTGGTGTTCTTTTTGTGGAGTGTGAAGAGAAGTGTTGTTGGAAGGAACAAAATCGGGTTATAGTAATCAAAAGATTTATCCTACATTTGTATTCTCAGAGCTGTTTGACTGCACTGTACTCATATCATAACCCTCCATAGTAGCTGTCTTTAATGTACATGATCATACAGCATGGCCTGGGTCTTTACCGCCACGCTTACTGGCATCTTTACACTCAGACTGCAGCAGTCACCCTGACAGGATTTCCTGGTGTATGTGACCGATGGCATACTTGTTTCCTCCAGTTAGGCAAGATTATTATTCAGTGTTTCCCCCTCCCCCTCCTACTGGGGGTTGAACTCGGGGGCACTTGGCTACTGAGCCACATCCCCATCCCTATTTTGTATTTTGTTTAGAGACAGGGTCTCACTTGAGTTGCTTAGTGCCTCTTTTGCTGAGCTGACTTTGAACTTGCAATCTTCCTGCCTCAGCCTCCCGAGCTGCTGGGATTACAAGTGTGCACTACTGTACCTGGCTATCTAATGGTTTCATGTGATCAGTTTAGATGGTGCTGAATAGATTTTCATGAAAGTTCTTAAAGAGTCCTCCTAAACTAAGTATCTGTTGCAATCACTAGGGCTCAAACCATGACACTTAGTGACTGTGGATGTCTTATGGATCCTCAAGCTCAATCATGCATTTTTTTTCTCTGCATTTAGTTCTTTTGCAGCTGGCAAGTGACGCTTTGCCAAATGATATGACCTTGGCTCTTGCATACCTCCTTGCCTTACCACAGGTAAGCCTACCTTTTCCATTAAAGAAGTACTTAAAAGTGAGTAAACAGAAAATCTGTATTGGAGATTTTTATCAGTAAAATCGTTTATAAATATGCCATTTCCTTCTGGTGTTTCTTAAGTGCTGAAAGGACCCTAGTCAGTATCCAGACAGTGACTCCTACAATGTAGCTTAAGTGGTGATATTTAAATACACTTTTACATGCATGGGATCTGTTTCATAGTACCTTCTGAGTTTTCATATTATCACGTTAGGTTGCCCAGCAGTTGGAGTTGGTGGGATAAGAACTTTATCAAAATCCAGGGCAGTGACTAGAAATGGAACAATTTAAATGATCTCTTTAATTTTCTTTCAACTGAGTTAATTATATCTTGTCCCTTCCTAGGTGTTAGATGCTAACAGGTGCTTTGAAAAGCAGTCCCACTCGGCATTGTCTCTCCAGCTAGCAGCCTATTACTACAGCCTGCAGATCTATGCCCGACTGGCTCCATGTTTCAGGGACAAGTGCCACCCGCTGTACAGGGTGAGTCCTCATGTTTCCCATGTTATTGATGAGAAAGTTCAAGCATTCCTAGAATAGTCAAAGCATGTTTTTTCCCTTTGTATCCCAAATGCTTCCAAGTGGCAGACAGGCCTTGCCTTTTTTGTTAGACACAGTTGCGTTTCCAGGTATCAGTAAGAGGTAGAGCTTCTGATATTTATTATGAATATCAATTCTTTTCCCTAACTTATCTTTCATTTATTTTCTAAGTGCTTAATTAGGAGAGGCTAAATGAAGAATGGGCTTTTTAATTCACTGTTTCAAAGGAAGATGGCTATCTAATAAAGTAGACCATGTAATATTTTGAGCCATATTGTACTTTCATTTATTTTAAAGCCAGAGGTATGACAATAGTAATTGTATAGATAGAATGTTGAAACATGTTATTCCTTAAAAAAAAAAAAAATTGTTAATTTCTGAGCAGAAGTATCTAACTATGACTCAAGATATATGTACCTTTTGTAGATACAAAAGTTTTAACAGATGCTTATGGGAAGTTATAGCCATCCAAGTTTCCTTGTATAGACAAGTTTTAAAGATCAGCATTAGGAAATGATCTACTTTTTATATTGGATTAGTTTAAGAAAATAAGTACTTAAAGACTAGATAAGTAAACTTTCAAATCCACTAGACGCACAGTCTACGATCCAAATTTTATTGAGGGAAGATTGTCCTTTCTTGACCTAAAGCAGACAATAACTTACCTGCCACAGTCATCCAGAACGAATCTAAGAATTCTTACTCCAAGTGTCTGAACACATTCCTTTTGAATCAGTTTTTATTTAAGAGAAGAGGGACAGCTGGTGTGCTACCCACCACAGTTTAGTCTCCCAAGGACACGGTCATCATTTGGTGTGCATTGTTCTTAGGCATAGTTTTATTATCATGATTGTGTTTGGCTACGAAATAGGAATGTTTTCTTCTTTTACTCAGTTGATGTATGACTTTATTGGGGGAATTTGATTTTTTTTTAATAGTTGCTACTTTGTTCAGTTACTTATTTCACTTGAAAACTTGATTTTTTTTCCCCCCCAGAAGGTCAGGTTCTCAAAATATATCTGATTGAATTATCTCAGTGGAAAGCATGTGCTGAAATGAGGTCTTTCTCTTTCATTTCAATTTATGTCATTTATATAAAGCTACTACTTCGTGCATGGTGCTTGCTGTACCTTTCTTGAATATAGAGAATTGAAAGAACACCAGTCAGCTAGATTGTTGATCTCCTAGAGCATCTTGTACTTGCCACCCTCTCCTACTGGCTTGGTGCCTGACCTCAGTGACCTCGGCACTCACTGTCTGTGCATGTAAAGGAGTCATAGGAGCTGTGGATTAGAGTGGCAGCAAGAAGATATGCAAAAATTTCTAGAGAGACGTGTTAAGAGAGTGAGGAGATTTAGTGCCTCTCCATTTCTTTTCCTCTCTACCTCATGTCCTCACCCTAATTCAGTCTCATTTCTTTACCTAAACTCATGTCTGCCTCTTACACATCACTTTGTGTTCTTCCTTCATTTTCCTGTCTTCAGGCATGTTGTACTCTCTGCCCAAAGTGCTTTTCCCACCATGCCTTTGCTAAGCTACTTGGTAGGTGCCTGACCAGTATAGCTTTCTTCAGTACTCCTAGGGTGAGGGGACTCCGTGTGCTTTGGCACTGCCTTATACTTGCCTCTGTCTTGGCACATGTATGCTAGTTTTTGAGTTTTTCCTTTTCATCTCACTGGATAATGAGCTATTTGAGGATAGCATTTGTCTTTCTTTATTGGGTTTCCCAATGCATAGAGCAGGACCTGGAATATAAATAGAAAAATGTTTACTGGGTAGGTGACTGAAAATTCATAGGTAATTCTACAGCACATACAAGATAATTGAATTTACATATTGTTGTATTCATCAAATATTTATCTTGTGATTGCTCTGTGCCAGGAAGTGTTCTGGAAGAAGCAAGAGTGAACGAAGCATAGTGAGCCCTCCCCCTTTTAGGAATTACATTCTAAAGGCATCATAAACAGAAGAGGTGAATCAAATAGGTACTAAAACAAAAGCAAAGTGAAGTAGAAGAAGCTGGGATGTGCATGTGTGAAAAATACTATTTAAATAGGGTCTGGAAAGGCCTCAGTTGAGAAGATGACTTTGACTAAAGAAAAGGGGACATAAGCAATACTGTGCAGATACCTGAGGGAAGAACATTCCAGACAGGAATAAGCAGGACCAAAGGCACAGAAGGGTCACTTTTCTGTCATACGTACTGTATTATTTCTTGTAAGGTATTTGAGTTGATGTTTAAATTTTACTATATAAAATTCAAGGCCTAGAGGACTTGCCTGACCCTGGAGAAAAGTTATATACATGCAGACTGTGGTCAGCCTTTGTTAATGGCTATGTGGGGGCCCTTCTCTCTGGCCAAGAAAGATGTCAGAAAGGGCTGTGACAGCAACAGTTAGTTTAGGAGCAAGTTTGCTGGAGTTGCCAATGGACAGTACAAATATAAAACTAACCCTGAAGAGGTACTTGACTCTTTTAAGTTGTTTTTTTCCACATTCATTCTGGTCTTTGATCCTTTGAGCAATCCCATTTTACAGAAAAGGAATCTTCTCTGGAGACAGTGATTCAGAAAACTGTGGCGACTTCTCTAGGTGCTCTGGTGGAAAGCACTGTCCTGTCATTGAGAGCTCTGACTCCAGGCTTTCCCAGCCTGTTGCTTGGATGTGCTGCCACTCTGGCTTTGTGGCAAAGGAGGCAGCGTCACTTTTTGTGGAGCTGAGTGATCTCTCTGGCATGCTAGTGTGTGGGTGATTTCTAGCAGGCTATTTTCATGAGTAGTTCTGAGTCTGGAGGTAAAACCGCAGCTCCTGTAAGTGACAGATAAGATCCTCAGTGAACTGGCTGGCTCTGCCTTGCCCTTCCAGGTGCTTTCCTGATGCAACCTCTTTTGAAGCCTATGTTTAGCTGTTCAAAACTTTTATTTCTCTGCATTTAAATCCTTCTGTGTGCCTCTGTGCACGCATATACAACCTGTACTGCAAGCTACCCGCTTCTTCCACACTCTATATGGATGAGTCAGCCCACAGGTGCTGCCTTCCTTGCCTCCACCACAGACACCGGCCTTTTCCCCCTCTCTGCTGTTTGCATGTGCCCCAGGCAAGTAGTTCTTTTGGGATATTATAATTGATGTGCATCTTACCTTATTTGAGTGTAGGAATACCACTGCCCCCTGTGTCCCCAGGACACTGTAGTTAAAAAGTGACCATTAATTGGCAAGTGAATAACTTCAGGAATCATATCAACTGAGTGTCAGGAAGCTCTTTAAGCTTTCAGATTTGTGGTTTTGAGTCCTGAACCTCTAGGGTTGAAAGGAAGTACAGGTAGGTATAATAGCTGGATGTTTGAAGAACATAAGAGTTTTCTGTTGACTGCCTGATGCCTCATTATTTGACTCTTTTCAGCATCTTCCTCTGCATAAAACAGCACTGCTGAGTTTGGAATTAAATATGACAAACTCCTGATGAATCATCTTGGAAATTGAAATCAAAGTGGTTTCAATTTGTTGCCTACGCATAATAACACCCAGTGGAGCTTAGCTTTCACTCAGTTGTCAGTTCAGCTTGTTTCTCATTCCACAGTCTTTTCACATTTTCTCTTTCCATCCCTGTCGTTATGTGCTGTGGGGATGCTAACTGAGGTTGATAGAATGTGCAGGAGTTCTGGTACCAAGCCTGGGCATCATGCAGGGCAGCATCGTCCTGAGCCAGCCACAGAGGCCTTGGAACTTGGCAGCTTTGTGAGAGGATCTTTGGGGACAGTGCACCTCACCTGCATTTTTCTTTGTGGTTTTATATGATGATGATTGGCAAATGGTCAGTAGGAAATCATTTTCTCTACTAACCTTTGCCCTAATTAACTTATTTTTATATTAAAGAAATGATACGCACATGACCAAAACATGCAAGTGGTTAAAATGATATACAATAGTTAGTGTTTCTTTTTTGTATCTATTAAAAAACATTTTATGGCTATACATATTTATACAAAAATTTTTAGGTGAATATGAGTAAACCATGCATATTGTACTATACCTTGATCTTTTGTTCACTTACAGCTCACCTTTATAGTTATTATAAATGTATCTTCAAATACAATCTTTCTAGCATTCTTTTAAGTCTTTAAGTTTTCAAAAGATGAAAATGGAAACAAATTTTTTAGTTTATAGGCTAGGGAAGCAAACACAGCAGTGATGAAATTCAAAGCTTTTTGGTAGACTATTTCTAAAATGTGTTTTTTTAAGTTACTAAATGAAAATACTAAGTAGAAAATTATCTCAAGCAAAATAACAGTCCTAAAGCGGAAATGTACCACCTGAATAAAACTTCCTGAAAAATATTACCAAATCATTGAGCATTATGTTGTCACGAATATTTATGTATATTTTGTTTTTACAGCGATTTGACCATATTCTTTAAATAAATAAATTTTATTCAAAACCCTGAAGAACTGCATTGCCAGATTTTTTTTTGGGGGGGGGGGTATAAACTAATCTAACTCTTCACACTTTACTTTTTAAATTCCTGATGGTTTTTATGCTATTAGTCTTTACTGTGAAGTTTTGCAATATCATTGTGAATACTGAATATTTCAAAGCTACCTATGCAGTCCTTCACAATCTTCTCGGGGACTAAAACTTTCATACTTGGGAATCAGCATCTTATGAATCATGTCATTGTCTTGGGAGAGGACAAGAGGAACAGAAGTTTAAATGTGCTGTATACACCAGAGACCCTTGAGTGACGGCCAGTATGAGGCCAAGTAGAACACTCGTGGAGACCTGGTCAGTTGGTGTGGAAGCAGTGACGGGAGGCCAAGGAGCCAGCTGCAAGACTACAGCTGTAGGTGCCTCAAGTGCAGAGTGGATATCTGGGGAAATAGGACCAGTTGTTCCCCTCTCACTGCTGGTTGCTGTGAGGGTTGAGTGAGAATCTTATGGAATGCTTCAGAAGCTTGAGATGCTGTGCACTTGGGTAGTGCGTGGATGTGTGAGCTGAAGTACTGGGTTAAGAGGGGATTCTTGAATTATTTTAAGAAAAGTGGTGATACAAGCTCGGGGGAAATTTTTAGTAAAATTTGGATTGAATGTTTGAAGCAATCATAACCAAATTCCTTGAGGGAAGAGAGAGGTAGAAAGAGATTGTGGCAATAATAAAATAACTGGCAGAGGTAGCTAGGACTTACTACATGCTTATCCATCCAGTCTTATTTCTTATGAGAACTCTTGAAGAGGAAAACTAGATGCTTAGGAGGGAAATACGAGCAATCTAGGCCTTTGCTTCCAATTCTTTGATTCCCCTCATACCTAATTTTACTTAGAAGCCTTGGTGAGAAACTATCTTTTCTCCTTAGTATTATTTTACACCATAAATTGAAGTACCTGAAAACCTTCCTATGCACTTAAAAAATACTTATTAATCCATAAATTGTCAGCCATTGGAAGCCTGCTGTCAGAGAATTAAAGGAATAACCCTGTTCACCTCCATAAGATAATCTCAAAAGGAAGCATATCAGACAGGTAATTGAAAGTGCTTTTCTTGTTCATGATTCTAAAATAGTGTTCTTCTACTTAGAGAAGAATATAGGTCTTTTTTTTTTAGATTAGAATGATTTTATTATTGATTTTGTAGGTTTTGATATTATTTGAACATATAAGAAACTTTTAATTTCTGATACATGCATACTGACTTAAGGATAAATATCTTTTTTTTTAAATTTTTTATTGTTGGCTGTTCAAAACATTACATAGTTCTTGATATATCATATTTCACAATTTGATTCAAGTGGGTTATGAGCTCCCATTTTTACCCCATATACAGATTGCAGAATCACATCAGTTACACATCCATTGATTTACATATTGCCATACTAGTGTCTGTTGTATTCTGCTGAGAATATAGGTCTTTCAAACAGAGATGATATTAAGAGACAACTGTCTTAAGAGGTTCTTGGTAATAACCAAGGCTCAGTACATGTATATTTACCACTAGGACTGTTCCATTGAAATATTAGATTTTTGTTCTTAAATATTTCTTGGGGATAGTGAATAAATTTGTACAAAGTCTATGAAATAAAAATTACTCATAGAGGAGCTAGACAGTTTCTACTTAAGTGAAGGAGAAGAGATTAAAGTTGTTTAAACTGTGGGAATCTTTTGGATATAATTTGCGGGTCTGAAAAATTATATTTTTCAACAAATCTGTTCTGAATATTAGTGGAGGAATAAAAGAGTTGTAGAGCTTCCTCGTTTCCACACCTGGAGGGATTTACAAGGGTTTATTTTATTTTAATGATTGAATTCTTGTTACGTTCATAGGATTTTAGTCTTAGAAAGGTGATCATTTGGTGAAGCTCGTTTTTCCATCTGAGGAAACTGAGCACCAGAAGATCGAGAGTGAATCAATTGCTCCCTCCTTGGAGTTCCCAGGACTCTTGGCTTGTGGTTCTGTAATGAGCTTGTATTCAGATGTCTTCTGTGAATTGCTTATGTGTACATTGTTGTCAATCAGTGGTTTGTAATTCTTTGAGAGTAAGCTCTGAGTCCAGTTTACTTTCATAGAATAGTGGGGAGCAGGGTCCTTTATTATTGCCTCCCAGCGAACCACAAGGAGGGTGTGTTTACTGATATTCTTTTATAGGCGAGGAAGCAGATAGGAAGTAATTCCAAATTGCCTCTATTCAGTGAGGGAGCTATGTATGGGAATATGAACTAGAACTACTGACTTAAAAGCCAGCTCAGGGGGCTGGGGTTATGGCTCAGCGGTAGAGAGCTTGCCTAGCATGTGCGAGGCCCTGGTTTCTATCCTCAGCACTACACAAAAGGTATGTGTCCAACTACAACTAAAAAAAAAATACTAAAAAGTAAAAAAGCCAGCTCAGTGTGCCCAACTTCACCATCTACCTGGTGCATGCACAACACTGTGTTCTGGAAAAGGTGAATGTATGAAGTACACGTGGTCTCTACTCTCCAGATGCTCTAATGTTAAGAGAAGGCAATGTAAATTATATAATAGAGGTACAATTAAAGAGAGTGCTTGTGTGTGTGTGTTAAATGCCTCTTAGCAAGTTCCATCATTCTCTTCATTTTTTTTGTAATTGCCTACATCTTGCCAGACTTGATTCCTATAATAAATATATAAGAGCATGTATATTATATGTTCTCACAACCCTGGAAGCTGTGTTATTACTGCCAGTTCATAGTTGTTAAGTAACTTGCACAAGGTCACTCGTCCGCTAGCTTCTGCATGTCTGCTTATTTCACCATACCCTGACATTTTATTTATTGGCAAAAGGAGATTTCATCCATCCTTTTTGTCACATATGAATGTGCAGGTTTTATGTGGAGACTCAAAACTTTCTTTCTGGGTGAGAGCTGCATAAATATTAGTAGCAATAATTATGCTTACTATTGCTGAGTGCTGCCATTTTGTAGCTTTGCTCTCCTCTTTGCCTTGGAATTTGTGTAATAAATTGTATGAGAATGTAAGGAGAATAGAAATAAGATGTCTTACTACTGAGTTGAAGTGCCAAGTGTGTACACCACCCCCCTTATGATGGAATACAAAGCAGGTGTGGATGGGCTAGCTGGCCCATGAGCCACATCCCTGTACCAGAAAACTACAGAGGAGACTGTGCCCATGATGGCTTCAGGGTGATACTCCAAAGGGTTCAGTCAACAGGTAGAAAGGGGAGGAAATGGTTGATGTCAGCCGTAGTCTCCCTAAGAGCAGAGGCATTGGATCCCCTTTGCTTATATCCATTGCCGGAAATACTGTTATAGACAGTTGGTTCCCAAATAGCTAACTAATTGCAGTTAGATGTGGTTTATTCACTTCATCTTTCTTTCTGCCTCTATCTGCTTATGAAGGCCTTAGCACATATTCTAGCCTTTTCTGGAATTAGTATTCCTGTTGACTATTTTACTACTGACACCTGAGTAATTAGCATTCATGTTAACCTCTTACAAGGAGAACTCTTAGACACTTGCCCAAGTCCCACACTTCCGTATTCCCATAGTACCTGTGCTTACTTGTGTTCTGATATTTGCAATTATTTGCTTCTTTTTTTTTCCATATTTGTTTATGACCTTTGGGTACTTTGGTCCCATCCCTTTCCTTTAAAAAAAAAAAAAAAAAAAAAAAAACTTATTTCTTTTAATTAGGTATGTATGACAGCAGAATTTATTTTGATTCATTGTACACAATTGCAGCAGCACCCTTTTCATTTCTCTGGTTGTACACAATGTAGCGTCGTACCATATGTGTAGTTATACCTAGGATAATGATGTCCATCTCAATACACCGTCTTTCCTGCTTCCATGCCCACTCCCTTCCCCTCCCTCCATTTTTCCTATGCTGCCCGCCCCCCCCCCAATTATGGATCAGCATCCATTTATCAGAACATTCTGCCTTTGTTTTTTTTGGGGGGGAAGATTGGCTTACTTCACTTAGCATGATATACTCCAACTTCATCCGTTTACTTGCAAATGCCATAATTTTATTCTCTCTTAATGCTGAGTAATATTTCATTGTGTGTGTATCAGTTTCTTTATCCATTCATCTATTGATGGGCATCTGGATAGGTTCCACAGTTTAGCTATTGTGAATTCAGCTGCTATAAACATTGATGTGGCTGTGTTACTGTAGTAGCTGATTTTAAGTCTTTTGGGTATAGACCGAGGAAGTACACATGGGTCAAATGGTGGTTCCATTCCAAATTTTCTAAGGAATCTCCATACTGCTTTCCAGATTGGTTGCACCAATATTCAGTCCTACCACTTTTCTCCCACATCCTCACCAACATTTATTGTTGTCTGTGTTCTTGTTAACTGCCATTTTTGACTGGCATGAAATGAAGTCTTAGAGTAGTTTTGATTTACATTTCTCTAATTACTAGAGATGTTGAACATTTTTTCATAATTGTTGATCAAATGTATATCTTCTGAGAAGTGTCTGTTCAGCTTCTTAGCCCATTAATTGATTGGGTTGTTTGCTTTTTTGGTGTTAAGTGTTTTGAGTTCTTTTTATATCCTGGATATTAGTGCTCTGATGTGCATGTGACAAATATTGGCTCCCAAAATGTAGACTCTCTCTTCACCTCATTGTTTCTTTTGCTGAGAAGAAGCTTTTTATTTTGAGTCCATTCCATTTATTCTTAATTTTATTTCTTGCATTTTAGAAGTCTTGTTAAGGAAGTCAGGGCCTAATCCAACATAATGAAGATTTGGGCCTATTTTTTCCTCTATTAGGTGCAGGGTCTCTGGTCTAATTCCTAGGTCCTTGATCCACTTTGATTTGAGTTTTGTGCATGATGAGAGATAAGGGTTTATTTTCATTTTGCTGCATATTGATTGTTTCTTAATAGACTATTTCTAGAGAAAAGGGGCTTATCACTTGGTACATAGAAGGTGCACAAAAATTATTAAATGAATGAAAGATGTTCCCATGTCTTACTATGATAGTGTTAGTATTCAAATCAAGCTCTTTTCATCTGTTATTTTTGAAAGTAGGACTCAGAGTATGCATAGAGGTAGAGAAAATTTAAATATAAGCTTGATTTTTACACAAGTTTACCTGCTGGAATTCAAGGTTTCTTTAATTGGTTTTTTATCCACACTCCCAGATTATTCCTTAATAGGATCAAGAGAAAAACTGTTAGGCTAGGTTTGGTGATATAGACTCGACATTGACAAATCTCCTGTGTAGCTCAAAATAATGGTTTTCACACATTAGACATGCTGACAGCTTACTATAATTAGGAGTGCATTTCAGAGAACCAAAAGTAAATTCTAAGTTGTTTTTCCCTGATTTGCTCATGTTAAAATTGTACCACATCTTCCCAGAAATCAAAGTGATTGAGTTAATGCTGTTCAATTATTACGCTCCCTGTTAAATAATTCTTGCATCATGACTGAGTTGCTATTGCTTCGTTGACACCCCAGACCAACTTCAATATAAATAAATGTGGCTATTTAATCATTTATTCTCCTTTCCTGTCAGCTATTGGATTCTGGGTTTTGTTCTATTTGAATAGTTTTATTATTATTAGAGAAACTACTAAGAATCATGGAACAATAATCCCATTGAGCCTCAAATCAAGCAGAGTCAAAATTGGTTGGCTGCTTTCTTAGATGACTAGAAGAGATTCTGACTTTGGGAGCTTGGGTGGGTTCCCGCCCCCCCCCCTCACTTATCCCTGGAGAAAACACTCTTCTCCTTAGTTCTCCAGCCATTTATAATGGGATTATTGAACTGCAGTTTTCTTGTGGAGAACACTAGTGGTCCACAAAACTTTAGTCAGAGGCAATGATGATGAAAACTTCTTCTAGAATGAATTATTATAAGTGACCAGTTGGTTAGAGCAAAAAGATGGTGTAGGTTTATGGCAGTTGTAAATGCAAGAAGGTACTTTGTAAGTTGAAAGAATAGGGCTGTGAGCTAGAAGCCTGTTCCTGGACTCTGTTCTTTGTCCTGTCTTTGTAGTCTTCAGAGTAGTTTAAGAACCACTTCTGCAGTCAGCTCCAGGGTATTTGTGAGCCTTGATTAAAAGGCCAAAGTATGAAGGGCCAACCAGGATGCCCAGTGGACTTCACTATCTTCTCTTTGTTACTTACTTGCTCATGCCTATGCAATTGTGTATGAAATATAATCTTTCCATGCCTTTCACAGGCCGATCCCAAAGAGCTAATCAAGACGGTCACCAGGCATGTGACTCGACATGGACATGAAGCCTGGCCTGAAGACCTTGTTTCACTGACTGAGCAGTTACACTACTACAATGAGCGCCTCCTGGACTTCACTCAGGCACGACTACTTCAGGGCCTTCGGAAGGGGGTGGATGTGCAGAGGTTCACTGCGGATGACCAGTATAAAAGGGAAACTATCCTTGGCTTGGCAGAGTAAGTGATACCTTTGTCTTATGAGGGATGAATTTAAAATGGAGCAAAAGTAAAATTCAGACTATTAGTTCCAGTTCCTTGAAGATTCACATTAATGGTTGATACTAGCAGGACTTTATGCACTTTTTCCATTCATATGAGGAATGTATGTGTCTTCCCAAAAGATCAGTAAATGCAGACATCGTAAGCTACAGATTTAAATAGTAGGCAGTGGGATTATTTTTTTTTATAAAGTTTCCCATGACTTTAATAGCCCAATACCAAGACTATGACCAAATTAGTATTCCTGGTCAGGAATCTCACTTTCCAAAGTACATGCAAATTTAATTTCTCCAGTATGTTAATATGAGAGACAGTTGACTGACTAGCTAAGGAAGACCCCGTGCCATAGGTTCAGATGCCTTTATCGGTTCTGGGCCTCTAAGAAAAGAGAAGCTGCCTGGTACAAGTTTTCTTTTGTCAGAGGCAAGGAGCAGCTGCCAGTTTTTCTTTCGTGCCTTACCCCTTTCAAGAGAAGAGCAAGGCCTTGGATGAGGTGACAGTACAGCTCAAGGGACAGTTGTAAGAGTTGCTTTCTAGGTATGGAATTCCCTTTGGTTTTAATACTGATGTCTGTTTTTTGTTTCAGGAGTTTAGATCAGATGAGAAGTATTTATATGTCAGGAGGTGGGAAAGTATGTTCACACATTATGGTTATTAAGACAGTTTGTTTTTAACATCACAACTTCTTAAGTGCTTACTGTGGGCAAGGCACTACATAAAGTGCTCTGTAAACTTTAAATATCTTATCATAGATAACCTCATGAGTTCAGATGTTGTCCCATATCCTCATCTAGCTGGATGTTGCTTAGGAGTAGGAGGTAACTGGCCCTAGTTTCAGTTGATGGTACAGATTGCTAGTCTGACTTTACCCTGGATCAGTCACATGTCAAAGCCTTTGCATCTTCACGACACCACATGCCTTCCCTACATCCTGTTGCATTCTCAAGGGGCAGTTGGTGTGCAATGCAGTCTCAGCTTCCAACCTTGAAACTAAGGCTAAATTGTGCCACATTTAGTGGTCATTCATCTCTCAGGGCAAATTCCTTCAAAATAACAAAAATGGTCTTGATTATGGTAATGGTATGTCAGTTTTCATGGTATCATTTAAATCCTTGAGAAAGTGGAAAAGTAGCCTTGATATTCTCTGATAATTTTATTATCAGACACTCCAGATTATCTTTAGAATAAGGCAGGGTGTGGAGAAATTTTTAAAAAATAGTGGGAACAATCCCCGGCCATTCTCAGTTAAGGGGAGAAATATAGAATATTTTTGTCTTCTCCTCTATCCTCCTGGAAGTTCATAATTTCAGAGTCATTTAATGTCCAATTTGAAAGTGACGTAAGACATAGTTCAGTCTCATTCCTTTTTGGAGGAGGAATTTGAGAATCAGAGAGCTTTAAGGAATTGCTTAGTGTCCTACAGCAGGAGATGAGCCTGGGTTTCCTAATTCTAAATTCACTGTGCTTTTCCTTTGGGCATTTTGTAATCCTTAATGCTGAGTTCATGATTTCATAGAAGAGGATTATTATGCAGAATAAAAGTTCATAAGGTAAGGCTTGCCTTCTGTCATTAGTTACATTTTGCTAGTGTTTGTCCTTTATTTACTTTTTAAAGTATTCAATTAGCCTATGCTATTTGAAGTATATACCAAAGGACAAATACATGCCTTTGATAAGTGTAGAATCTTCTGTACTTTGAGTTGCTTAGAAAAGTATACAGCAGTCTTTGGGTGGCTTGTTTAAGGTGCGTGAAAGTTTCTAAGGCTTTCAGCCTTACCAGTTCTTGTTTTAGAGATGGCATTTCAGTGTCTTGTATAGATTTATAAAACTCATTTCTTGTTTTGCTCCTCTTTCTTCACTTGTATTACATTGTGACCATTCTTTAGTTTCTTGCTTGTTATGTTTCTATTTCACAGTTGTTTTTTGTAAGTCCTTCATTATACACATGTCTACAATAATACCTTTTCAGGGGTCAGACAGGGTGGTTTTGAAGAGTGTATGACACAATTTGTTCCCTTCCATCTTTATCAAGTGATTAAAAATACCGGTACTTAAACACAGTATGTCCCAATGCCAGGCAATGTGCTAGACCCCCATAATAGGAAAATAGACCCCTATTTTCTTGTACTTCTTTATATGCCTAGAATTGATAATGGTCCCTACTTGCAACAGATTCTCATTCTATCATGTACAGGTACTCAAAAAATAAGAAAAGATTTCAGTTGACAGTGACCTAATCCCTAGGTTGACAAATTTATCTAACCCTGGATCTTTTCTTTTATAGCCCATGAGCAAAGAAGGACTTTCATATTTTTAAAGGTTTGTGGAAAACAAAACAATAAAAAGGCTATGCGACAGGGACTATGGCAGTAAAGCTGAAATATTTACTATGTGGCTCTTTACAGAAAATGTTTACCAGCCCCTGGCTAATCAAACATATGTCATGGTTTACTTAGGGTGAATATAGTCTGAGCAGTTGTTAATAACAGATTTCATTTGTACTTCGCTGATTTTGGCCACACCTTGCCAAACAAGAATTCCATCTTGCATTTCTGCTGGGAACTAGGGGTTTTGCAGTAGACCTTAATGTGGGCACCATGGACCATTTTCTTGTACTTCTTTATATGCCTAGAGAATCTCAACCCTGGTGATGTCATTCCTTGGTTTCAACCTTCCACTTACTTTCAGTTACCTATAGAATGAGATACATGTCCGAGAAGCTTCAGGAGCCCTTTCTGCTTCATTTCTCATAGTTCCATCTGTCTCTCCTTCCTGTTGACCACCTCTGCTTAGTTAATGCTTGTTTCAGCCTCCAGCTCAAGTTTGTTACTCTCC
This sequence comes from Marmota monax, assembly GCF_021218885.2. Lineage (NCBI taxonomy): Eukaryota > Metazoa > Chordata > Mammalia > Rodentia > Sciuridae > Marmota > Marmota monax. The sequence continues at coordinate 9,194,646 of NW_026692321.1, read as the reverse complement.
TATCCCTATTGCCACAGCATTTAGTGGTGTTTTTTTTTTAAACTCTATCCCCATGATATTTAACTACCAGTTCACATCTCATATCATCTAGTAGACTGTGAGTTCCTCAAGAAATATCTTGTTTATTTTTATGTCCTAAATAACCAGCACAATACCTGTCACAACAGAGAAAACATGCTTACTGAGTAAGTAACTATGGCTTCTCAGAGAGCTACCTCACTGTAGAGATATACTATTTGCAGAGGCTCTAGAATCTGGATCAGAATTTTTTAACCTCAGCATTACTGACATTTTGACTGGATAATTCTTTTTTGCGGGGTGATGGGTAGGCCTGTCCTATGTATTGTAGGGTGTTCAACAGCATCTCTAGCATCTGCCCACTAGGTGCCAATAGCACCCTTCCCATCCCCCGTTTGTGACAATCGAAATATTTCTAGACATTGTTAAATCTTCCCTGGGTCACAGAAGTACTCATAGTTGGGAACTACTGGTCTAGATTAATTCATGGTAAATTGCTGTGTACTCGGTCGAAAAGGAACAATCAGATTCCTTGGAAGTCGTTTTCTGAATTCTTATAAAATGGCTTTTATTAAGGGCTGTAGTGACTACCCTCACAGCTGGAGAGCAATCCCAATGAAAATTGTTTTTGCCGATTAAGGTAACGTGTTCCTTTTCTCTTTCCTATGCATGGTGGACATTTCTAAAGGACTCTTGAAGAAAATGTCTACAACATTGCTCTTTCTCTGGCACAGCGGTATAGCATCTCCCATTGGGAAGTTTTTATGACCCATTTGGAGTTCCTGTTCACAGACAGTGGGTAAGCATGAAGTTCATATGAATGTTTATGTCCATGCTTCTCTTTTCAGAGTCTATTAGAAAAAAAATCTTGAAGTTACAGCGTACAACTTCAGGTTTACTTCTCAGCTATAATAGACTACTTTCCTAGTACTCTATCCCTTTCACATTTGTGATATACTAATGTTAAGCAATAGCCTATTCATGTTTTTTAGTAATAAGAGCCTTGAGTTAGATACTTTACTGTTCATTTATATATTCATTCAGTTTCTGTTGAGACTCTTCACATTGTTAGTAGGTATACAGTGGTGAGCAAAAGCAGGCATCCTGGTTGTCTTGGAGCATAGGGTATCAGTGAGAGATGACAATCAAGTAGTGACATAACCAAATGTGAAATTAAAACCAGGACAGGTACTATGTAAGAGAGCCCAGTTATGCGATTTAGCATAGTTAGGGAAGGCTTTCCTGTGGAAATGTTGGTTGAGTTGTGTTATGATCTGGCTATGGTTTGAGTGTCCCCAGGTGCTCATGTATTGAAATTTAATACCCATTGTGGGTAAATAAGAGAATGGGATCCTGCTATGGTGTTCAGAGGGTGGGACCTTCAAAAATAGATCAGGATTAGATAAGATTGGATGGAGTCCCCATGGTTAAATCTGGTTGCCACATAAGAAAAAAGAGAGGGGCCTAAGGATATAGATGCACATGTGTGCTGCCTGTGATGCTGTATGCAACCTAGGAACTCTACCAGCAAGAAAGCCATTGCTAGATGTGGACCCTTGAGACCTCAGATCTGTGAGCTAAGTAAACCTTTTCTTTATAAGATAGCCTGCCTCAGGAATTTCATTATAGTAATGCAAAATAGACTATTACAATCGAAGACCTAAATATTGAGTCAGAATTGATTACAAGGATAAAGGAATCATTTCCTAGGTAGACAATATGGTAAGTGCCAAGGCCCTTTGAGGAACATGATGAGTCTGAGAGCCTGGCAGAGGAACAGGGTAGGTGAAGTCCAGTGAGTTGGGATCGTGGCACGAAATGAGACAAGCCAGACAATGCAGCAAGAACATGGAGGTGTCAGCAAGGGCTGTTGACTTCTTCGTAAGAATAGTAGGCTATTTAAATAGTAGGCTATTTAAGGATTTGGATGAAGGACGGGAAGATAGTATGACCAGATTTTCACTTTAAGATCACTTTCATGACTATGTTGAGAAAAGATTTGAAGGAAATCAGAATAGACATACACAGACTATTTATGGCACTATTATACAATAGTCTGCACCACAGGTGACCATAGATTGGAGTACGGTTTTAAAAGTGTAGGTGAGGCAAAGATGGGTTTGAGATATTTAAAAGGTAAAATAGATGGAACTTAATATATTAATTAACAAGAATAAATTAGATATAAAGGCAAATGAAAGGGGAGACATCAAGAATCATCCCAGCTGGGCATTGTGGTACACACATGTAATCCTGGCAACTCTGGAGGTGAGACGGAAGGATCATGTGTTGCAAGCCAACACTGCTGACTTAGCAAAAACCTGTCTCAAAAAGAAATGGGGATGTAGCTCATTGTCCCTATGTTCGATCCCCCCCCAACTCACTCTCATCCCCAGCTTTTTACTTGGTCCACCTTTTGGGTGGTGGCATCATTCAGTGAGATGAAGCACTCTATGGAGGTCAAGCAGGGTGGAGAGGGGAAGAGAATGAGAAGTTATGTGTACTGAAACACCCCCGTCCCAAAAAAATGGCAGTGAGCTGTTGGAACTTAGCGATTTGGAATTCAAAGGAGAAGGTGAGGCAGAGGAACTGGCTTGAGAGTTATGTGCATGTCGCTGGTACAGAAGCTGTGTGTGTGTGTGTGTGTGTGCGCGCGCGTGCGCGCGCGTGCGCGCACCCTGGAGAGGAGTGTATGGTCAAAGAGGTAGGCTTGAAGCAACCATGAGGGCCTTCATAGTAGCTGGTCGAGAGCTGCTAGAAAAAGGAATTAGGGGAGAGCAGTAGGATGGGAGGGAGAGAACAGGAATGGTGCTGAAGGGTGTCGTGGCCAGAGCCTTTTAAGAAGCGGGGAGAACTGAGTGGGGTCAAATCCTGCTAAAGGGTCAAGAGATGCTTATGATGTTGCATCTTTAATTATTATTAATCAGTGAAATTTTAAGTACTTCATTTTAAGTATTCGTCAGGTTACTACATGGTGACACTGTTATCGATGATAAATACTGCCCTGGCCTCACTATTTTTGAGGCATAATAATATGTTCAAATAAATGTTTCTTCTGATGTGCATATTGGCATTTAAAAAAATATCATGGCATTTTGTTAATTCTTTTTTTTTTTCTTTGTTACATAAAAGGATTCCATATCTGTAAAAACAGGAAGCTTCATTGGTCTCTGAATATATTATAAATTATCAGGCAGTCGAGTAATGTACAAGACTGTTCCTGGCATATCATTATACCTGATAGCAGTGTGATTATGCAGATGCACAGCAATTACAAACCAGGAAATCATTAGCTCCTGGCATCATTAATTGTGAGTGGCAAAGCACTTGATATTGATTTAGTAAGTGTGTTAGATCCTCTGTGTTCTTTACTTAAAACCCTTTGCCTTACTGTTCAAACTTTTTTTTTCCTTCGTGGACTGGGAATTGAACCCAGGGCCTTGCACATTCTAGGCAAGCACTCTGTCACTGAGCTGTAACTCCAGGCCTTTTTAAAAATTTCATTGAGACAAGGTCTTGCAATTGCCTGTGAGGTTCTGGAACTTGTGGTCTTTTTGCTTCAGCTTCTTTTGTAACTGGGGCTACAAGTGTGCATCACCTCTTCCAGACAACTAGTTAATCAAACTTGGTAATCTGATTATTAGAAATCAGCCTTGTTAATACAAAAATTGCCCATCATTAATTAGTTGAATTAATAGTAAATTAGTAAACAAAACTGTTCCTTTAAAAAAAATCACCCCCTCCCCTCCATGGAGTTAATTCCCCTGTCATTGTACCTTCTCCCTCCTCTCTTGGTGGACTTTGAGGTGTGATCCCCACAGCAGCTTCATAGCCAGGTGTGGTGGAATGTCCTCAGCCTGTAGAGTATGAGCCCTCCAGTCAGATGGCTAGATCAGATCCCATTGATATCATCCTATCTCTGTGTCCTTAGACCAGAACATTCACTTCGCTGAAGTTCATTTTCTTGACTTTAAGGAATAATAACAATGATTTAATGGTAAAAAATTTAACCTACAGCAGGCAATGCATGATCAGTGCCTCATTAAGGGCAGTTATTCCTTGTATCTCTCCTATCAGAGTTCTCATAAACACCTATACTTGAGTTCCTGGTTTCTTTTCCCCCTTCTTATACTGTTTTAAGCCATATACTGCTTTTCCATGGTCATGCCTGAGTCACTTGGAACTGCTGGACAGTCTCTCATGGCTGCTTAGTCCTGCTGAAGTATGTTCTGCCCTGAGGCTCGAGGTGGACTTGTCACTCACTGCAGATTTAGTATCCATTTCACCCTGAGGCTGCACTAGACATTGGTGGATCTTACAGACAGCAGGAGCTGTCAGTGGGCATGTGACCTGATGGGTCAGCATGGGGTTTGGAATCAAATCAAGTTTTAAGGTCCAGACCCACCAACTGTACAGCCTTTTGAGTGTTTCCTAATTCTCTTAAGTCACTGTTTACTTAGTTATAGGGACTGTTATTCTTACCCTGGAAGATTGTGAAGATTGGAAGAAATCTGTGGAAATTGTGTAACTAGGTGATTCTTTCAGTACTATTCTGGTTATTTCTCTTACTGTAATTTTTGTTAATTTTGCTGACTCCATGAGTCTCTCTCAGTTTTGGACACAGGATCCTTTTAAAATACTGGAGTCATGTGTCTGATATACTAGAACTATATCTATTAATGTTGTTGATGGTATTATTTAGTATCTTTGTATTCCAAGTACAATGTGCTGAGTCACATTCTTGTCCCCATGGAGCTTATAACCTAATAGGGACCCCTTCTTCTCCTCCCTGTCCCCTAAAATAGCCCAAAAGTAAATTGCAAGTTTAGTAAGTAGCATAAAAAGAGTTCCTCTTCACAGGGACCCTAGATGTGCTGTGCTATTTTTCAAAGTGAATTTCGTATTCTCTAGGGAGGATTCATTCATCTCAAATGCAGAGATGGGCAAGAACATGGTGTATCTGTGAGGAGATGGAACAAACTGTAGTGTATCTGCCTTTTTCTGAGTTGAAGCAGATGAGACCAAATTTATGGCTTGGGGTTGTTATTGATCATTCAGTGAGGTCTGTGTCCAGGTTGCCATGTTGTAAAGTAATCTGTCTACCTCTTCCAGGTTCCTCTCCCTTGAAGACCCTGACACAATTGAGGAGGTGGTATCAGAGTGATTAGTATATGAAGGGGGGAGATTTAAAGCCATACCTTTTCCTAGAATTTAAGGTACTTCAGTTTATTAAAGGCTTATTATAACTTTGAAAATTAAAACAAAAATCCAGGACCAGGAAAGATACATATTAGAGTAGGGAATGTTGCATGTAGATATTCAGATCGTAGGCCTTTCAGGGTTTTTTTAAATTGAGCCATAAATTTGGTTCTAATTTCTTTCTTTTTTTTTTTTTTTTGGTCAGGGCTGGGGATCAAACCCAGGGCCTTGCATATATATGCCAGGCAAATTCTCTGCTACTGAGCTCCATCTCCAGCCCTTGATTTTTATTTTGATCTAAGGAGAGAGAACTTGACCAGAACTGTTGTTTGTGCATACACACACACACACACACAAATCCACAAGGCCTTAAAAAATGAAGATACTAATTTCCATTGCTTTTAACTTGACCACTCCATTCATAGCAGAAAATGTTCTGTAAAGGAACTCATGGAGTATCAGTGTGACAGAAACTAGTCTCTGAGATATTCATTGCTGATTCTTCCATAAACTCTCTGGGTGTTTTTTTTTTTTTGAAAAGTTGGTGACATTCATTTTGCCCACATTTTCCCTCTAGTAGTCACAGGTGCTGCTGCAAGCTGCATTGCAGCCCCAGGCTGCTGCATCAGGGTCATCCTGAGGCATTCACACTCTACCCTTCTTGGGTTGATCCCCTTGCACGAGTAGTTGTAAGTTAGCATGCTGGTCATTCCTGTAGATTTGTAGACCTCCATGCTTTGGGACTGACTAGTCTTTGGGGAAATGGCCATAAGTACTCTACTGAACTGTCTCTCACATATACAATCTCATATGAAAATATTGGCTCTGTTGCTTTATTGAGTAAAACAGAGATCTGAATTTGGGAGACCCAACTTGGAATCAGTTTCCATCTCTTACTGGTTATGGGATTTTTATCTGTACTTTGGCTTACCTCAGAGAACAAGAATAACAAGGTCTTCTGCAGAGAGTTACTGTGAGGAGTAAACGAGGCAATCAGGGCAGAAGCACTGGCAGGTTATTGCTAAATTCCATTTAAATCCCATCCCCTTGCCCTGCAGCCTTCTCCCATTCTCTTTCTTCCTCCTCCCTCTCACGTTCTAAGAATCCCTTTCAGTCAGCTGATGGATTTGCATTATCACTCAGTCTTAGACTGAGTACAGAAAAATGTATTTAAATAAACTTGTTTTCTAACTTTCAATACTTGCTGATTTTGAGTCATATTTTGGGGTGATTGGCAACTTGAAGCTGTTACAGAACACCTTAATGGTGGGATTAGTACTAAAAGTTTATCCCTTATGCATCGAGTACAGCTAACGCTAGCTTCTTCCTGTAGTTAATCTTTGAAAGTTAAATATGCACTGTATGTAAGCTGCTTTATACCTAAACTTGGTTCAGGAAAATGCACTTAAACTGTTTTTAAGGGTAATCATTAATTTGATTAGTGAAAAGTCCATAGTGGTTTCATGGTATTTCTTCCTACTCTCTTGAATGTAAGTTCTTTGGAATTGTTTTCTAGGTAGAGATTTCATTTCTTGTTCCAAAGGGAAGACAACAGCTTCTTTCAATGGAAACTATTAAAACAGCTATTGATTACTAGCATCTATAAAAGATCTCAGCACATTGTAATTTACTGAAAAGGGAGGTTTGGGTATTTATCAAGTGTCAGTAAAGGTATTCCACTATCTGTCTTGACAAGATAATTAGGTAAAATTGCACATGAGGCAAACTGAATTGTAGGCACAGAAGAATAAGTGGGTGGGCACAGGAAAAAGTAATGTTGATTGAGACAGACTAGATCCAAAATCGAGTCAAACACAGATGAACTAAATAGACTGTTATGATTTAGTCATTGTTTTCCATTTTGTGGATGAATCTGTCTTGAATACTGTTTATCAGGGTATTGGGAGTGAAGTGTGACATCAGAGCCCTTCGAGATTATTGCAGCAGTGCTTTCTGTGCTATTTCTCAAGTGGTTATTAGTTTGGACACTTGACCTTCTTGAGTCAATGGCTGCTGTGTGATGTGTGGACAAACTTAGACTTTTGAGTCCAGATAGATCTGGATGCTTGGACTTAGGCAAGTCATGTAACCTATCTTGATAGCAGTTTCTTTAACTATGAGTTGATAATAACCCATTTTTAACTTGCTAGCCTAGCAGTCACCATAATAAAGGCAAATTTGTTTTTCTTCTCTGTTCTGCACCTTTTTCTGCTTGCAGTCTTTGCCAATATGCATCATCTTAGCGGGGCTACATGGCTTATTTATCTCCTCATTGTCTTCAGACCTCATTTTGCAAGTTACTGTGAGTCACTTTCCTATACTATCATGTGCAGCTTTTTTTTTTTTTTCCCCAGAGATGACATCGCACAATTAAGAGAAAAGATAGGGTCAAGAGTATTTTCTGAACAGTTGCTGTTTCTGCTGTCCTGTTCCATAATCAGGCCTTGTGCTTTCTTGCTGTGGTACTTTGATTCATGTTATTTCTGCTTCATTCCTTTCTACAATGTCAAACTCAAGTACTTCTTTAAGTCTTCTGTTATCATTGATTTCTACTTCTGCAGTCATAGCTTTTAGTGATCTTTCTCTTAATTAGAATACAATTTTATGTCCTTTGTCAGCACTTACCATTGGTTTGCATTGTTGTTCAATGCCAAGTACGTATAACTAAACTCGATTTTCAGACCTGGAGGAGAGTTCTGTGCTGTAAATCTTTATATCCTTCCCAGAGCACAGTGCTTTGTATGTAGATGACACCTATGAGGACATCCACTCATCTATTTGGCATTTGTAAGTCATGTTATTGAATGGTTCTTTTGTATCACACACTGGACCTTGGTACTGATAAACTAAAGTTAAACAAGATATAATATGATCTATGCCATCATAGTATAATAGTTAAATATGTTATGGGTATAAAATATTTAGCATATGTCAGTGACTCAGAAGAGGCAGTGAAGGAACATATTATAGATATTTTTGCAACATATTTTTGCAAATATTTGAACTGCCTTAATGGAAAACATTTCTCTTGAAGTGAAAGTAAAAAGAAACGTTTTTAAAATTATATTTTGACTTTATAGATTGTCTCTTTTATCCCAAGAATTTTTATAGTCTCATAAAAGTTTTAAAACACAATTTATATTGTTCGTGTACAAAAACCAAACACATATCCCCTTTGGCACTTTCTAAAAATGGTAATTCTAGTAAACAGGGTATCATATTTCAGAGAGTTGCTTTAAAGTCATCTGAAATCTAACTTTCTTGCCCAAGGTCTCATTGTTGCCCCCAGATACTTTTATTTCTGCCTGTGGGAGTCTTGGAAACTGGACGTTTCTGTTAGTCTGTAGGGCTGCCTTAAGGACCCTTAAAATTGGAGCACTAAAAATGTGTGTTCTCTAGGCCATTGTGGTGGCACTAGACCTGAGACTTCTATCCAGGGACAAACATAGACCAAAGTGGACTCCTTTCCTTTCTGTCCAAAACACATACCAAACAAACAAAAAAAATGCTTGAATTTTTTTTTTACCCCAATAAGTTAACCTTAAATGGTTTTTATTATATTATGAAGACATTTACATTAGTATGAAAATATTAAGATATGTGTTTTGTTCAAGTAGTATTACTAAAGTTAATTCAAGAGAAAATACACTTATTTCTTCTTTGCCATTTTATTTGAACACAGTATAAAATTGGGATCTATAGAATATCAATTCAAGACTCTCAGTTATAACACTTATGCCTGACAGTTTGGACTTTTTCTTCCCCTCACTGTTTCCTGAATTCTTGAAATAAGGTTGTAGTGTTTCTATACTGAAGTGCAGATTTAAATTTTTTTCTTGTGACATGGGTAAATGATTTACAGTCGAAGCTGACAGATATTGGTTTGTATTCTAGCTGGGAAGCATTGAACAACCCTTCTGATGCAGGGACGCCCTCCTTCACAGGGCTGCTGGGCCCGTAAGTGATATGAGGGTCGTGAGGTGCAGTGGTCAGCATCCGACATGTGTTGTTATCCTCTCTTAAGAGCTTCCTGGATCCTGGTGGCTGAAAGTCTTTGATTAGGCAAGAGGAAGGGATCTGAATGAAGTGGGCTTTCCAGCTGAGTTTTAAAAAATTATGCTGTTGGATAAAGGAACCAAATCTCAACACTTTCTTTGGCTCTTAATTTCAGTTTGTCCACAGGAGAAATTGAAAAGCGGGCCCAAGCCCTTCATCTCCTCCAGACTTTGAAGACTGATCCTGAAGCCTTTCAGAAGCACATGGCCAAGTATATTTACCCCACTATTGGTGGCCTTGATCACGAAAGGTTGCTGTATTATTTCACTCTTCTGGAAAACTGTGGATGTGCAGACTTAGGTAGACATGCCGTTAAGCCAGAAACCCACATTCGGCTGCTGAAGAAGTTTAAAGTTGTCGCATCAGGTAGGATGCACATGTCACTGCTCCAACTTGGTTTTTTAAATTAAATCTAGGGATTAATTTTTTGTACACAATTATATTTATATACACAGAATATTGAAGTTGATCAACTGTAGTTACTATTCTGTTTTTTCAATTCCTTCACTAACAGCTGAGGGAATTAAATATCAGAAAAAGTAAGAGACCTATTGAAAGTCATACAGTGAGTTCTGATAAACCTAATACTTAAACCCACAGCTTCAACTCCTGTTCCAGAGGTTTATCCCTGTTTCCATTGACTAAGACATTCAAGTTCGCTTCAATGGAGCCTATTTAAAAATATGCATGAAACACTTGAAAAAGAGCCTTTGCATCTTTGATAAATTGTGGAAATCTTTAGAATAGGGTCCCTGTGCTCATAATTAAGAAATTAAACATGCTAATACTACTGTTAAATCTCTGTGATAAGTTGCATGGCACTTTCATGTCTATATTTATTTGATATTCATAACAGCTTTGAGAATGTATTTCAGGTTTTTTTTTTTTTGTCCACTTACAAAGGAATAAGGGCTAAGATCAATCCCTGTCTATAGGTAGCTGGTGAAATGCTAGATAAATAACAAACAAATATAATGCAGTCTGGAGAAGACTTAGGACTTGTGGAAGCCTGGAGAGGTGAGAAGATACTGCCTTCCTGAGTGTACACATGAGAAAACTGAAGCACACAGAGTGGCCTGTCTAGGATTGCAGAGCTGATCAAGTTTCAGGCTGGGACCAGTTCTCAGATCTCCTGATCTTTAAATGAAACCAACTGTTTAGTGTAAATGGGAGATTGTTTCTGTGTGTGTGTGTGTGTGTGTGTTTATATCTGAGTGAACCACTTACCCACTTTCTTTTCTCATTAGGTCTTAATTACAAAAGATTGACAGATGAAAGTAAGAATCCTCTTGATGCATTGGAGCCAGTTCTTTCAAGTCAAAATATCTTATCTATTTCCAAGCTTGCTCCCAAAATCCCTGCAAAGGAGGGACAGATGCTTTTGCCCAGCTCTCTGTACACTGTTTGGTTACAGAAGTTATTCTGGACTGGAGACCCTCACCTCATCAAGCAAATCCCAGAGTCCTCCCCAGAGTGGCTTCATGCCTATGATATCTGCGTGAAATACTTTGATCGCCTCTACCCAGGTGACCTCATTGCCGTGGTGGATGCGATTACATTCTCTCCAAAGGCTGTGGCCAAGGTAACCAAAAGATAGAAAGTATGTTGAGTGGTTTAGAAGAAATGAAAATTGTTTTCACAGTCTGTAGATATGTTTTTATTTCCTTGAAGTAGAAAATGATTGCTTGTCCTTTGATTTTTTTTTTTCCTTTCTTTTAGTTTTTTATTTTTATTTATTTGCTAAGCATAAGGTTTTAATTGGGATCATTTTTCTCTATTACAGATTTTTAGATAGTGAAAATCAGATTCACCTGTTCTAACTTACATGGTTTTTTTATACATATTATAGTTTTTGATGATATCATTTTAAAATACATTTTCAAGGGTAAAGAAACTCCATTGTTAAGCCAAGAGTACCTTTATTCAGAACTCACACTAACAATTTGTCTGTATTAAATTGAGCCCTTAAAAAATTTCACATTGAAAATCACACAGCATATGGCTTGGAGATAGATAGACACTGCCTATCACATTTTCCAATTTTTCATGCTCAGATCTGAACCCTTGGAGTTGATCTTAATAGCTGCTCTCAATCCCTCAGCAATGTGTACTTTCCCTCAGAAGAGATGGCGGAGGTCCTTCTCCCCTTCTCTCACTCACCCAGGTTTTATTGCTAGGAAAATATCCTTTCTCATTGCTTGGGCCCAGGGTGTTCTCTCTTCTGGAAAATCTCCCAGCCTCTACAGAAAGTTGTTGTCTCTGGAATGCCTTTTTAAAAATAAAATCTCCTTTTGCCCATCTTTGCTTTCTCCTTACCCCAAGTCAGCTTCATTATAGTTAATAGTATCCTGGAAATCGGATAATTACAGAGAATACAAACCATTCATTTGAAGGTTGGCAAAGGAGTGGATCAAACATCTGTGGAGAAGGCTAGGTTTTACCTAACTAGATGCACAGTTGTGTATAACCAGACTTCTTTTTTTTTTTAATTGTTGTAACCCAAGTAATTTAATTAACAACTTGGTTTCCATTTTATAAGCACTACATTGAAAAGGAGATAAACATTTCTGTTACTTTCAAGGAAGAAAGTAAGAATTGTTTTAAAGGAAGAGGCTATGGTATATTTGAAAAAAATCATAAGTTTGGAGTCATGCAAATCTGGCTTTGAACTGTGAATCTGTCACACATCAGCTATGTAGTGTGGCCTCAGGTCTTCTGCCTTTTCCAAGGCAGAGTCAGGGCTGAGTAATCTGTGAGGAAGATAACATTATTACTCTAACTTTATAGACGAAAGCTAAGTTGGTAATGAGGAGCCACAAATTGAACTCGAGGGAGGCTGACTTCCTCCATAGCCTTTATGTCTCGTCACTGAACTGTGCCACCCCTCAAAAGTCATAGAACAAATCATTGGAGCCTGTCTAGAGACAGGTAGGGTGCGATGGTCAGAGAACCCCAAGCATTTCAGACCCAAAAGAACAGACTCTCCTGGGCTATGTCCATAGCAAGGCTGGGTCCAAATGAGAGAGGCCATGCAGGAGCCTGGTAATATATGGGAACGAATAGATCCATGTGGTCAGTTTGTATCCTAGAAAAGTAACCGCAGAGCTGGGGCCTAAACCCTGGCTGAAAGGCAGATAAGCAAGGAGACAAGCCAAGGCAATGGGGGAGTCCCCTCCTAAGGCAGTCTCTCAGCCCCACTTCAGGCTAAAGGAGGTTTTAAATATTTTATGTGGGTGTAGGACTGGTTAGCGAAGGCTATATGCTAATTTGAGCGTGTATATGAAGGTATGTGTCTTGACAGTTTTAGACCTTCCAGCAGCAATTACTTATTAATGATTGAACCCTGTACCAGTCTTAAGTTTACTTAGAGTTTTAGCTGTTATTTATGTTTTGAGCCTGATGATTTTAAGTTACAGCACATGTTCATGGCTTCATCTAATCGTAATCTTGCACTTTAAGATGTCTACCAACCATCTGAAACTGGATGGCATAATCTTTTGTTCCTATGTTTGTATTTTTCTGAGGAGAAAATGCCTGGCTGACTGAGTGAAGATGAGGTCAGTCAGTTTTTGTTGCTTCCTCTTAGCTCAGATGGTATATCCAAAGCATAGATGTTTTTTGTAGCTATTCTCAAGAGAAGGTTTTCTATCGTCAGGTAGATATATATAGAGTGTTTAGACTACTACATCTAGAAGTAATTTTTGTTAGTCTAGCTATAGTATTTGCTTTCATTTTATTAATCAGCAAGCTTTTAATTTTCTGATCAGAGAGGAAAAGTGTAAAATTTAGATAAATGTTTAAAGCCACACACTGCTGTCCTATATATATAGAGAGAGAATATAAAAATAAAAATGAAACACAACCCACACATGTCAGAGGACACATTTGGAAGAGGAAATGCAGCTGGATTTGTCCAGATCTGCAAAACACCAGATGTTCCCACAGCTTGTACATGATGTTAAAAATGTAAAATAAGTGTGTACTATTCATACAGTGTTCAGTTTTCAAATGTGTACCCACATTTAATTCAGAACCAAATTTTCAGAACTAGTAAGCTTATTCTAGAGTACATTAAAAAAAAAAAACAAAAAAAAAACAGTAATCAATTAATCAGATACTGGAAGTCAGGAATATCCCAAACCTTGAGTGCCCAGTTCAGGTAAATACAGCAGGATGGGCTCCCCGCACTCCTGGTCACAGCCATTTAGTTAACACTCACATCAGCAGGATTCTTAGAAATTCTGGGGGCAGTACTCACAAACCAATATTAATGTCTTGTTCCAAGAGAATGATTTTCACGTCATTTGAGATGATGAATGTGCAAAAGGGAAAAGGACACAAATGTTTAAAGTCTTTTGCTACAAACCCAAATTGTTTTATGTGATCCGGTCAGGTTAGAATTGCTCTCCTATTGTTTATCCAACTCGGCATTAAAGAAATTATCATGGAAAGGACAGAGAGCAAGTTAATAGGTGGTAAGTCTAGGAAGACAGAGAAGATGAAAGGCAGGTCTAAACAGCATTGCTCGGTTCAGCCCTGATGTGGTTAGGTACGGGAAACATCTGTGTAACCACTGCCCTTGTGTTTTCTACTTTCTCTTGGTTACTAATGTGGCCATATCCATAGGTAGGACATTACTCATGTCACTTACGAAATCTATCAGGTTTGCTGGAATTCTTTAAGTACCCTTTGGTGTTGATGGAATTTTAAAAAGGCCTTCTAGTATCTTTCTCAGAGCTCTTTAACCTGGAATGGGATAGACATTTCCTGCTCCCCTCACCCCTGGTCCCTCAGGTGCCTCGAGTTCTAGCTCGCACCACTCACAAGTCACTGCGGTTGTAAACCACTGTTCCTGGTGGGAACATGTTGTCTCTCCTGAACTGGAGCATAAAAATGGCTGGAAACCGTGTATCTGCCAATCCTCTGGCCTTCGGACACCAGTTCTATTGATAATGAAGCCCTCGTCTGTCCTTCCTTGCTTCTTTCTTGTTTTCTCCCCTTCTTCCTCCTCGTAGTCCCCTCTTTGGGGTTCTGCCTCTGAAGCTATGGAAACAGTAGAAGGGCATCTTTCATATTATAGCTGTTCAAATTCTTGAAATAAGCAACTCTTTGCTCTTTTATCCTATTATTCCAACAGCTTGGCATAAAAAATTGGGGAGAGTAAAGTTTGTTTAAAAACAAAACAAAAAACAAAACAAAAAACAAAACAAAAACATGATTTGACCTAAAGTTTACTTCTCTCAAGGGGTTGCATTGTAACTTGAGTCTCTGCTATGCTAATATTGTCTTTTAACTAAGAATAGAAATGTCTTTCACCATAATGATTAAGTGGTCTATATAAAAATGTTTAGATAAAGAGATAAAGTGTATTATCTAATTGCTTAGAATGATACATGACATGGGGGTTGGGGAGGGTTTACTAGGGAAGGAACCCAGGTCCTTCCATATGCTAGGCAAACGCTAAACCACTTAACTGCCCTTTTTGTTTGTGGTATTAAGGATCAAACTCGGGGGTGCTTCACCATTGAACTACATACCCAACACTTCTCTTTTTTTAAATATTAGTTGTCAACAGACTTTATTTTGTTTTATTTATTTTTATGTGGCACTGAGAATTGAACCCAGTGCCTCACACATGCTAGGCAAGCACTCTCCGAAGGAGCTACAACCCCAGCCCCTTATTTTGAGACAAGGTCTCGTTAAGATGCCCACACTGTCATTGAACTTACAATTCTCCTGCCTTCTGAGAGCTGGGATTATAGGCATGCACCACCAGACCTGGATTGACATACAATTTTCTGATGCATGAATCAAACGTAGTTTATGTAGTTTCATATTGAACATGAGAAGTTCAGGTTTAGCTATGTTCCATACCTCAGTAGTTACCATCAGAGACATTAAGCAATGGAAAACATGCTTGAAAGAAACTTAAAATGAAATTTAAAAAAAATCTATAGTAAAACAATTTCTAAATTGTTATAATTGAGAAGTACATTCTTCATGAGGTTGGAATGTTTTAAAAAACAAGAACTGAAGCATATTTAATCTTTACTGGGTATCTAATATGTTAGACACTTAATGTTATCCTCAAATTACTATAACAAATACCTTAGATATAGACTTATAAAGAGAGAAGGTTTATTTTGGCTCATAGTTTTGAACATTGCAGTGCATGATCAACTGGACAGTGGTGACAGCTTATCACTCATGGCAGGTGGAACAACCTGTTCACCTCCTGATCAGGGGGAAAAGAGTGGGGAAGAGAGTAAGGTCACTCTTCCCCTTCAAGGGCAGATCCTCAGTGACCCAAAGACCTCCTACTTGGCCCAACCTCTTAAAATTTCTACCCCTGCAGCAGCACCAAGCCAGGGACCAGGCCTTTAAGCATATAGGCCTTTGAGAAGCATTCAAGATCCAAACTATAGCATCATTTAATAAACATAATTTTGTAATTCCTAGTGAACTCTTCAGTTTTGCTCAGAAGCATTATTTTACTATGGTTAAGTTGGATAAAATCAGATTCAGACACATAGGAATTATTGAACTGTTTTTATTTTTCCTGGTGAGAAAGAGCAAGCGTAATATTCACAAGGCCACCCAAAACGTTTCTTCTCAGAAAAATTCAAAATATGAGGAATTCCTACATCAGTGATACTAGTTCAAGGTTCAGAAACCAATATAATAGGGATCATGAAATCACCAGGTGTCACCTGGGAATGTCCCAAGTCAATAAATAACCTGTTGATGAGTTGTCAATACAGAATATTACCTGCTCCACCAGGTCCTCTTTCCACCTCCAGAATACCAAAGGAAACTTCTGGAAGTAACCAGAAGACTAGGTTACTTCCTGCTTTTGGTTTGTTCTGGTCCGTGACTTTACCTTTGGAATCCATCTTTCTCCTGCTTTGGCATTTTGAAACCATCAGTTTTGTCCCATACTACCGTGCCTTACAACCAGACCTGGGGCTTTATGGTGCTTTTTAATTCCAAGTTATCCTGTTTATTTTCTTCCTGGTCTTCTATCCTGTGCCATCTTCAGTGATGACCTGTTCATACTCCCTTAGCATTTTTGCAAGTTCTGGAAGTGTTCAGAGACACTGGCCTTTGCAGTTTTAAGAGTACAATCTTTTTTCATATCTGTCTCTGTCAGATTTCTCCATCCAGAACTCTAGCTTCTCAATTTCTGCTGCTCCTTTCTTAGGAATATTTCAGTCTCCAAATGAATCCATTTCTCTTACTTAGTTTTCATCCTGTTTCTCTAAGAACAATAATCACATACCAAGAGTTGTTTCCAGCTGGGCTGGGAATCGGATGTTCTCAAGACTAGGGACGCAGCTAAGATAGCAGCTCAGGTTTTCTTTGCCAGATGAAATCACAAGACTGCACAGGGATTGCTCCAGAGCCTCCCTTTTGTTCAGTTGCATTTACCTGCAGACATTGCTGAGTCACATGGCTGTTACTGCACTAGCTAAGTAAGGGGCCCTAGAAAAAAAGGACCACACTTTTGTCATCTCAGCCTCATCCAAGGAGAGTTCCTGTTTGGCTGCATCATTTTCTAGCTCTATGCTACCTTCACCTCAGTATTTCTTTTCATATATCAATTCTCCAAGTTAATTTTTTCCCTTCTTAAAATTGGTCCTTGAGGTGATTTATCTTGACTCTGTACTTCATCTCTCTCTTCTTTTCTTTTGAGATTAATTAGCTGGTTTTGAAAATAATTTATCTGTTTTCTTTTTCCTTTCTAAAGGCTAGGAAGTCCAAGGGTATGGTGTCAGCATTTGCTGAGATCTGGTGGGACCTCCTTGCTGAATCATAACATCGTGGATGATGATGATGATAATCATCATCATCATCATCATCATCATCATGTACCCAGAGTTATGAACATGACACATGGGGAGACAGAGCTGAAATTAGAGGTGTTTTTGAGGGCAAGGATGATGCCTTTTATCTTTAATTACCTACTTCCTAGGATGGTATGAAGCTGGTACTCTTGAAGTAGTCAATTAATTATTATCATAGATCCTCAAAACTTCTGAACTCAAGATACTTTAATAGTCAAAAATTACTGAGAACCCTAAGGAGCTCTGGTTTATAAATGTTCTATTTATCAGTATTTATCACATTAGAAGTTGAAAACAAAGTTTTAACATTAATTTGACTAATAATAGACCCCTTATAGATTGACGTGAATAGTATATTTTAAAACTTTGTTTAGTTATTAGTTATAAATAATAGTGCCAAAAATAATAAAAATAAATAAATAAATAAATAAATAAATAAATAAATAAATAATAGTGCCTTGGGCCCCCACTTCTGCTTTTTACTCTCTTGATCTCCCTTCTGTTTTCACATGATTTCTCCTTTTTTATTCCTTTTTTCTCTCTAGCTTGTGCATGTGAGAGGAAAAAAAAATTGACCTTTGACTTTGAGTTTGGCTTGTTTCACTTAACAGGATATTCTCTAGTTCTAACCATTTAGCAGCAAATGATAAAATTTCATTGTTCTTAATGTCTGAGTAGAACTCTATTGTGTATGTATACCACATTTTGTTTAGCCGTTCATCTATTGATGGGCACCTGGGCATATTTGAATGACAAATCACTGTCTCCAGAAACTACAAAAGACAATGAAAAGGTAAAATTGTTTTATATTTGTATATCTGGCTTAATATAACATAGTTCATATTTTTTTCTGTAATTTACCTGTTGTTTTGGTTGATGCACATGAAGAAAATCCAGCATTACACAGATAAGAGATTGGTATTTTAATAGCCTATAATTTGGTATGTAGTCTGATACTACACTGAAACTCAACAAGTGGTGGATTCTTAAACATTACAATGTGGAATCTAAAAAAGATATTATTGAACCTTTTGTATCCTTTAACACTAAAACCATTAGTCTAGATTGCATTTTGAATCAATCTCTTACTCAGACATTATTTTGTAACAGAATTGCGTTAGGCATTTGGAAATAATTGGTTCACTGATTTATACAGATCATTCAAATGTTGATACATGGCAGTATATAATATTCAAAAAAATGACATGCCTTAGTATGAGCACCGGTCTCATCAGATAAATCTGTCTGAGATACAGTCAAGCCTGCAGTAGTGAAAACACATTTTCCAATTTATGCTTGAAAGTTCAAATTTCATCATTGACAATGAATATAGTGCACTGGTTTCCTTGAAGTGACAGGTTTGCTTTGTTCACTTTGGAGAGAATCCTTCCATTCCTAAATTTTTTAAAGGTCTGCAAATATCCAAGTTTGAATAATCATAGTCTGTCAGTTGTTCTTTCAAGCAAAAATGGTGTTGTATGTAAAAACAGCTACTTCAGCTCAAAACTCACATAATTTTAGTTTTTCTTCTACTTCAGTACATAATGAAGTACTCTATCTATAGATCTTATTTCTTCACATAGAAGAAATCATTAATCATTAAAAAATGCACTCAATGTTTGATATTTAATATATAATTTTTGTTCTTTTCTGGAACTTTAAGTCACAATGACAATAAAAAATACAGTGACTCATGGCATAATTTAATTTGTGCTGTGTACTCACAGCTTCATCCACCTATGCTTTTCCTCCCTCAGTACAAATTTAAACACAGTAGAAAGAGGTCAGTAATATCTTAGTGCTGTTATAAAATCAAGTTTAACTTGCAGATCCCTTGAAAGAGTCTTGGGATTCTTTGTTTGTGGATCACTCTTTGAGAACCAGTGTCACAGGTTATTATTTCCCAAAACCACAACCATCTTTGACTATATGAAAGATCATTCCAACTTCCTAAATATTTATAATGTAATAAAAATATGTTCTGGCAAATTCATAAAAAGTAGTCTTAAAATTTCAATTTCTTAAAATAGATTAATTCCTAAGCAGCTTTCCAGAGGTAAGAAGTGTTATAAATAATTTGAAAATGTAAGATGGAATGCCTGCTGGATGCTTTATTGATACCACCTTTCAATTTTATGAACTGCGCAGTACACAGCATTTTTTTCTATAAATTTTAGCCTTTAAGTTTTTAACTCCTCCCCAACCTCTTCTCCAATTAATCAAGATTAATGGGGATTTGTATGAGAGGACAAAGTGTAAGACAGGAAGAGGCTAACAGCAAGTGGGCAGCCCCAAGGGGTGCTTTTTGATATTTCGTGGTCAGGATAGCAAATCAAGGAGAGGTGACTCTTTTCTGAGTTTGAGGGTGATGCTTACTCACAGCTCCTCCCCTCCCTCACTCCCACTCTTAGACTTCAGAAAGATAGAAACAAAAAATCAATGATAAGTAAATAATATTTTGGGAAGAGGTGGATTGGAGCTTGGCCTGCTCTGCAACCACTGGACCCTGCACGTTTACACTTAGTGGAACTGGGCAATGTGGAGCTGCTCCAGAAAGTAACTCTGTCAGGAAGCCTAGAGTGACTGACTGTGGACAGGGTACAGCCACACACCACTCAGCTTTAAGCCATTTCTCATCCTGCGTTGAAGAGTGTGGTGAAGGAAAAAGATGCCTTCTTTCCTTCCTTCTAGAGTGTTCTGCTGATTGGAGTGAAAAATTTTCTCCTCATAGTGCAAGCATGAGAAGTAGGGAGTACCTTTTTGTTATATTAAGTGTTTAAGCTTAATCATGAAACCATTTGCCAGCCAGGGAGAAAGACAGCTGGGATCTGTGAGGACCTGGCCCTGTTTGTCCTATGTCGTCAACAAGTCTTCCGTACCTGCTAGTCTTTGGAGTGTCCTCCTGAGGTCAGTAGTGGACAGTTTAGCCTGTGCTTCCAGAAGCTCTATTTCCCATCTCACATTTTGCCCGACTGCACTGATCATTGAAACCCACCAGAAGTTACGCAATGAGCTTAATAAGTGAGAGCAGAAAATATGCTGCAGGTCAGCAACTTTAAAATGCCCCAAATTTCAAGTCCTTTTATTAAATTCTCAGAGAAATTAACTTCCTAAGTATTAGATCCTCTTACCCTTTCAGCTAAGTTCAATTAAATGAAAATCTGAAATCCATAAATTCACCAAAAGTGAAATTGATAGATTAATTTTCCTAGTGTCTGTTCCACCTTAGCCAGAGAGGTCTGGTTTAGGTGCCTGGGTGGAGTCAGTTTCATTAAGCAGAATTTTCTGCTCCTCTTTGTCTTAATTTAATCCCACAACAGGTTTTCATCATTTTCAAAGATTCTCAAAGAATAATAAAGATGTATCACCGTCAGCTCCTTATCTTTGCAGTTTGGAAAATAAAAGCAGATCATTAGCCCTGAGACGGGAACTGAGCAAAATAAGGCTCCCAGAAAGGATTCTTTGGATCCTTAGTCTATTCCAAACTCACATGAGTGGAATGCTAGAGCCCATAGAGGTGGCTGCGTGGTATGAGAGGGAAGAATAGGCAGAGACAGTCTTAACTGGGCTTCCTCATTTGTCCCAAGATTGGTGGGAATGCCTACCATCCAGAGGCTTACTGACGCATGCTCACCTTGAAGGAAAGGAAATCTGTCCATCGATGCTTTCTCCTCTCTGAGGTGGATTTGTTTTGCACATCCCTGTCTATAGTCACTATTCTTTCTTAATTGCCATTTTCTCATTTAAGCCATGCCCCCGTCAGCCATGCTATTTTGGCTGTAGAATCCCACTGGATTGAGGAATCCTACTTCCTCAGACAGTTTTCCACTCAGGCCCACATTTCTTTCAGGTGAAAACCGCCCTCAGTGAATGTCTCAACTGAAATCCAGATGCTTTTGACAGCTGTGTCCCTCATGGCCTAGAGAAGTCCACTACCTCTGCTTCATGCTCCTCACTGACTTCTGTGCTTGTGCCATTTCCATGTTAGAAATATTTCCATCATATCTTTGGATTTTGATGGGAGAAGAGCAGCTGTTCTTCCTCTCTCAAGCTGCAACCAGTCATTAGAATTAGATAGATGGAAATCAAAATTTCACTGGTGGTGTTAGTAGAATCAGAGGGGAGCATGCTTGATTCTTGAGTCATCTGCCTGCTGTGTATAATCCCCTACTGGATCTTCAGACAGCCTTGCCAAGCACATGGTCAGGTCTGCAGCATGTACACACTGTCAGAAGGGCTTCCTCCTCCTTGTTCATGGGTCCTAGAGGCAGCTTCTGGTTAATGCTGTCCAATAGAACTATAATGTGAGCTGTCTATAGAATTTGAAATTTTCTTGTAGCCACATTTAAGAAATGAAACAAAATAGGTGAAGTTATCCTAAGTATTATCATTTCACATGTAACCAATATAAAAATGTTAAATATTTTACATTCTTTTTAAAGAGTTTTTTTTTAAAAGTCTAATGTGTATATAATACTCAAGCTAGTTACTTTCAAATGTTCAGTAGCCACATAAGCGTGTTGGACAGAAATGCTGCTCTAGAGCAGAAGCCTAAGCCTTACCCACAAATATTTTTCCACTGGAGGGATAAGAGTAGAAGAGTGTGCTTCTCTTACAGTCAGGTAGATCTACAGAAAAGGGAGAGGGCTAGCTACCCTTCATCTGTTTCTTGTCCCCATGTCATTTGTTAGATGTCTCCTCCTGAGAAGTGGGAGGTGAAGAATGAAGCAGTATTTGCCTTTTGGGGACCCACGAAACAAGCTTCCTGCTATATGGGTCAAGGTAGGAACTCCCAATAGGAGAAAATGGTTATTACCACACATACCCAATTGGGCGTCAAAGTAACAGTTGTAAAATTGTTATCTGTCTTCTACAGAAATCACAATATGTACTATGTCGTGTAATAATAAAAGCTACAATCTATTGCTGCCTTATTATGTGCCAGGTACTGGCTCAATACTTTGCCTTATCTCCAGTAAACATCACAGTGGCCTTGTTACATATATATTAAAGTCTCCATTTTGAAATGAGTAATTTATTCAAGGTCAGAAGCAAGTTAGTAGCTGAGCCAGAATTCCACTTCTAGTCTTACTGCTCAAGTGTCGGGGGTCTTCAGCAAATGATAATCTTTTTCTTCCTTAGACAGGAGCCTACAGTTTTCTGAGGCAGCCTATAAATTTGTTGGAGATGTTTATGTGTTATTCTCTTACATGGAATCCACTTTCACTTGTTCTATTTGTTGTCCTTTGTGTAGCAACAAAGAAATAAGAGCTACATACGTCCTCCTTGATGTGACCGCCCTTTCAGCAATGCAGTAAAAATACCATGTTCCCTGCAAGCCTTCTCATCCCCTTTTCTTTAATCTCCAAATAACCAGGATTACATGTGTTCCAATTCTAATCACCTTCTCCTTGCTACTCTTTTATTGATTGATTCATTGGTGCCAGGGCTTGAACCCAGGGGCACTTAACCACTGGGCCACATCTTCAGTCCTTTTTTGTATTTTATTGTCTGATATTTCTTACTGTGGGTTGCATATCAGATGGGCTTCATGGGGCTAGAGCAAGCTGTAGGTGAGGCTGCATTGCCTTCCAGAGGCCCTAAGTGAGAACTTACTTCTTTGCTTTTGCAGTGTATACAGGCCACACTCATGCCTTGGCTAGTGGTCCCTCTCCTCTACCTTCAGTGCTAGCAACAACTTCACATTTCTCTCACCAAAGCCAGGAAACGTTCTCCATTTTTAAAGGACTCAAAGATTATGTTGGGGTTGCCTAGATAACCCAGAATTTTCTCCCCTGTTACTTTTAATCATACCCATAAAGTCCCTTTGCCATATAAGATACTATTTTCATTGATTACAAGTATTAATAACAAGGATATCTTTGGGGGCCATAATTGTGCTTCCCCACACCTCTCCAGGTAATTAGGTTGTTAAAATGTTATGGACTTAATAAGGCTTTCTAATAGACTATAGTTAAGACCAAAATAGAAAAATAGTAAAAATTATTAAATAATATTTGTCAAACCTGATATGTACTGCCATAAATAGTAAATATTTTGTTTACTTATACATAAATGGATTTAAGTTTATTCAAAGTAAAATATTTTTACTTCCAATCCAAATAAACTACATATATCTCTATTTGTAAAGATTGACATATATCAAACCACCTTGGTCTTTATGTGTAATTATTAGAGTATATATTACATTGGTGAAAGAAGATATTTTCATCTTCATATTTTTTTTAGTAGGAAAGATGTACACCTAATGCACGATTGTCTTAAAGTATGCACCTCTGAAGCTCCCATGCATAAGTAGTATGCTCATGGTTTAGTCTTTTCCCCACTATATGGTGATTATTGTTGCTACTTTATAATCACACTGAACTCAGCTATGAAAATGGTATAAAATGTTTTTCCCCCAGGGTTTCACAGTTAATAAATGTTAGGTGATATATATTTTTTTTAATCTTGAAATAAGTACTATGCCCATTGATAGCTGATTTTGATGTAGTTATTATTTGATTGTTTTGATTCTGAACTGAACAATTTTTATTCATTCCATATACTTTCAGGAAATGTCTATTTGAGAACCTTTTCATTGCCATTATTCACTAAGGAATGCCAGGGCCCTTGCTTTTGAGAAGCTCCTAGTTTATTGAGGCATATGTATGCATGCATAGCAAATGAACTTTAATACTTCAGGTTATTAAAGCTTTCTGTGTGTACAAAAGAGACAGTATTTATTGAATGTTCTCTATGTTCCAAGCTCATATTTGTTAATTGTGTTAACTAATACTGATGATTTTAAGGGTTTTGAGTATGTAGTGCAAACACTTTCATCCACTCTCAGCTGGCTTGTGTTATTGTAGTTGTGAACATTGTCCTTTATTCCTGTACTTGAACACTTCTGCTTTTAAGGGACTACTATCTTCTGTTTTCCAAGGTGAGAGTGTGGTTCAATAAACACATTCTATCTTGACAAAAATGCAAACAACCATGAGTTTAGGGGATAAGCATAGAAGAACAAATCTAAAAAGGAATTTTTAAAAAGGAATTTTTGACGATCAAAGGAATAGAACAAATGGGAGTAAGTAGAATACATGAAGGATAGGGAATGCAGTCTGTGAACCTTGATGCTTATAATTTAAGAGTAAATTATGTTATAATTCTGAGCAAAAGAACTTTCTTTTTGCAAGACTGATAAAAGGAAAGACTTCTGTGACAGGTTTTGCATGGTATCACTTATACTTGAGAAGGTGATTATTTTTCTTCCCCTTTTTCCATTTGCTAAAGAGTAAAACAAATTCATATGTTCTTAGAGGAGTCGGTATGATTTTTTTCCCCATCTGACTTGGAACCTGTTTTCTTCCAAGGTGCATCACTGGTTAATTTGTCCATTCATTGAACAAGTTTTTATTGAGTGCTAGTTTAGACAGCCTCTAAGGTAGCCCTAAGTGGTCCCTACTAATATTTAAACCTTGTGTAATTCTTTCTCCTAGAATATGGGCTGGAATTGATAAGCCTCTTAACAAATAGAATACAGTAGAGGTGATGGGATGCCATTTATAAAATTAAGATACACAAGTACCGTGGCTTCTGTTTGGAGCATTCTCTCACCCCCTTGGATCACTCACTCTGGGGATCCAGCTGCCCTATTTTAAGCAGCTCAGTAGAGAGGGACCAGGGGTGCTAATACGTGTGATAAGCATGGAGGTTAGGTCTCAGTCCTGGCCAGCAGTCTGATTGTAAAATTATGATAGACTTTAATCCAGAGCCGCCTAGCCAATCTATTCCCAGATTCATGATTCATTCAAGTCTGAGCTCCTAAGCATTTTAAGCTTCTAAATGGGGGTAACTTGTTATATAACAATGAATAAGTAATATGTACCTCCATCCTAGATATATAACACTAAATAGATGTTTGTCCCTGCAAACATCTCTGATGTTAGAAAACATGCTAGAGAAAGGTAGAAACTAAAACTAGATAATAAACAGAATGATTGTTCAGACATGTGCAGCATAATAAATACAAATGAAGAATAAACCTGGGAAGGACACAGGACAGAACTGTTGGAATTTAAAATAAGATGGTCAAAGAAGACTTCACTGAGAAAGTATCATTTGAACAAAGGCCATAAGGAAGTAGGGCAGCAGCAAGCTATTTGATCAAAGGGAAGATGGAACAGGTAGTACAGAGGCTGACAGGGAGCATGCTGGTATCATTTGAAGAACAGGAGGTGGCCAGCATAGCTGAAGTGGAATGAAAGAGAAGAGTAATGGAGGTAAAGTCAGGTCAGCAAGGTTACAGAAGATGGGACCAGCTTGAATAGGGTCTTGGATGAATAAGAAGTTACTGGGGAATTAATCTGAGCTGGAGTTTTAACAGGATCCCTCCGTTACTGTGTTAAAAACATTGTAGGAGGTAATGGCAGAAGGAATTAGAACATTTAGGTGACAACTGCAGTTATCCCAGTGTGGTGACCCCTTCTTATGCATGCAGGAAATGCTCTAAAATTCTCAGTGGGTGTGGAGACTGCAGGTCTCACTGAGCTCTAACTATAATGCTCTCCCCGCACCCCTTATGTGTAAAGACCTGTGAAAAAGTTTGATCTACAAATTAGGCATAGTTAGATTAATAACAAAATAATAAAGTAGAACAATTAAAACAATAAACTGTCATAAGATATTTAAAACTTATGAATTATTTCTGGATTTTTTCATTTAGTGTTTTTGGGGCAATGGTGGACCATGGGTAACTGAAAACACAGGGATATCTTTGAGAGGGAGCAGCTGTAAAAGATGATGGCAGTTTGTTTTAATGTGGTAGGAGTGAAAATGGGAAGATTGGTTAGATGCTGAAGAGAACCAAAGGGATTTGCTAATGGTTTTGATGTGGGAGGTAAAGTTTGGGAAAAGATAGTAATCTAAGAGAATATCAGGATTAAACTTGTCTGAAGAAGTATGTGAATGAGGTTGTGTTGCCATTTTCTAAGATTATCCTCCACTTTTGTTCTCTTGCCAAATGCCTGTTTTTGTCCTTATTCAGATTTGTGTGT
Source organism: Marmota monax (assembly GCF_021218885.2). Taxonomy (NCBI): domain Eukaryota; kingdom Metazoa; phylum Chordata; class Mammalia; order Rodentia; family Sciuridae; genus Marmota; species Marmota monax. The sequence goes on along the minus strand of NW_026692321.1, from coordinate 9,168,470 downwards.
CCATTAAAATATATCTTATACTTTTGCCTTTTCAATCCAGACATTTATGGATTATGAAGTACAAATATTAGAGCTCCATACCTCAGTGATGTTATGATTGTGATTTAAATCATTTGTGGGTCACAGTAAGAATTATAAGAAATATTTGCTACTATTTTTTTTATATTAATGTTGTTTCTGCTAGTTTTGTTTTTACTGAGTCCTATGCTAATCCTATGAAGAGACCTTAAAGAAAATTTGAGATATGATTCCTACTTTCATTAAGCATATTATCTAGAAATATAAAAACAAAACACAAAACAGGCAAACCCAAACAAGACACTGGATTTGAGAATTAAAATCCACTGAGCATTTGGTATTTGTAGCATCAAGGGAGGGTGATTATTAAGCAACTATTATCTCCATTCTGGAGGTCAGACTGCTGGAGGGACATTGACCAAAGTTAGCAGTCAGGAAGTAGCCAATCCTTTTTAAATCCAGGTGTCCTTATTTCACAGTTGATGTTAATCATATGATACAACTCTGCTTTAAGAACTGTGAACAGAAAAAGGTCATTATTTCTTGAAATAACCATGTAGGTAAAGTCCAGGACATAGTTTCCATGCAAAGAAGCCTAAATAAGAGATGAGTAAGAAATCTGCATGTGGTGAGAGGAAACAAGCTCATGCATACTTGTGGAAAGAGCAAATGAAGGACGAGGGGGTGGGAGTAGAAGGTAAGCACCTCACATGTGCTGATGCCTGGCATGCCCTGTCTCAGACTGGTGACAACTGTCCTGGATGATGGATGCCACTCCTGTTTTATGGACCAGAAAATCTAGGCTCAAAGAAATTAAGGAACTTTCACTAGGTCATCTTTGTAACTACTAGAGTATAGACATGAATCAGACTGTCATGTTCTAAAACCTTGTTGTAAATATGTTCATATAAATGTCCTCTGTTTACCAAATTACCTTAGACTCTCATGTGTTCACTATTTTTTTTAAAATAACCTGATGACTTAAAACTGATAGCAGGTTGTATGTTGTAGAGGCTAGCAGGGCAGCTGGAGGACAGGAATCAAAAACACAGAATGGAAATGACACCTGGAAATGTTCACACTGAAAAGCATTTGAAAGGACCAGTTTGCAGGACCTGGGGATCAGCCTCAGCTCTCCCAGTACTGCATAGATCTTACTTGTAAATACATGAACAATACAGAATGAAAGTTGCAGCTTTGTGTGGTGAGAGAGCAACAATTGCAAGTTAAGAAGGACAGTCACACTTTTCTTTCCTAAAGTGTACTTTATATATTAGAATCATCTGATGAATGATTAGTTCTTTTGAGCTACAAGGAACCCACACATACTGTCCAGTTAGTGGGATGTTTTTATTAAGAATAACAAAGTATGAACCCTGAGGATGAGAGGAAGCCATCTCATTGAGCAAGGCTGCCCAGATGGCTGATGGGTTGTGGCATGCAGGCATGAACCTGCCCACTCTTCTTCCAACCGAGACACATTAACATTTCCCAAGAGACGATCCTTTTTGGTTGTGTGTGACTCCAGTGTAGAACCTGGCAGGACAGCTCTTGTGGCTAGCCACGTCACAGCACACTACTCAGTCTCCATGGCTGCCTTTCACAGCATCAGCTGGCTGAGGCATTTATGAATGATTTTTATTGCCAAGTAGGTGAACTATTTGTAACAAGCTCTTCTGGTTGCTTCCTCAAAGGGAGTTTTGGGTATAGCGTTCATTCTGAGTGTTGTGAACTATAGAAAAGGCTAAGAATTGCTTCTCAAATGTCTGTCAGTGTCACCTTATGATAACAAGGAACTAATGTTTCCAAAAGTCTATCGTCATCAACCAGACTTCACTGGAATAGTGGATTAGATTAAGCACTTCCCTCCATCTCCCTCTTCACATCCAGATACTGTAAGAGTAGGAAGAGAATATTACTTAGTGAATTGTCACAAAAGCCCTGTGAAGTAAATAATCTTATCACCATTTTAACAGGAATAAAAAATAAGTCCCAAGAAAGTTAAGTAACTGCTCCAGTGTTTCCTGAGCTAGGAGTGACAAAATCAGGATTCACATATAGGCCTGCTCCTGAAGTCTGGCTTTCCACTACCTTCCTTGCCTGAGAAATTTGGCTGTGTAAGCCCATCTGGGGTGATCGTGATTATTGGCCTAACGGGCAAGCTGAGAACTCATTCTCTGTTTGTGCTTGGAAAATTATTTCAAATTGACTAAAGTAATAATTTAGTAAGAGACTGAAAATTGGCCAAAAGACCATGTGTGCAGCGCAATCATAATTGATAATGCCTTCAGCTCCCAAGGAGGAGTCTGGCAGGCTGCTGAGCCCCACTGGTGTATTTCTGCAGCCCTCACAGACTCTTCATTAACCGGCTGCAAGAAGGACTGCACCCTCTTCCCATGAAGCATGTGGGTTCTGAATTCATAGCGGGTGTAAATCTTGGGGAAGACGGAGGAATAAATAAATGATCTCGGAATAATGTGCAGCCAATATTAAAGCATATTTTAACATGAAAAAATCAGTGGGGGGGGGGGGGAAGGAGTCTGAAAATAACCTCTTTCCTGAAATGGTCTTCTCTTTCTGGCAGACTTCATAGTTCCACAGCTGTTTATTATTCAACTGTAAATCTGCAGTGATGTGGTCTTCCTTATCCCTCAATTCTGCATGCATCCTATAAGCTCCCCACTGCTGTTTAAGTACCCTTCAAACTTACAGATTTATCTCCTAATTGCTATTTTATAAATATACTCTGCCCATGCAGTGAAGGGATTTATAATCAAAAGCTGTGCTCTCTGCTCTTTCATCTGAATGCCTTCTGCTTTGTCAGGTATTGGCACCCATGGGAAGATCCTGTAGCATTTCAACCTAGGATACTAGTTTCCCCTGCTTGACAGCAAAGGGGCGCTCTTTGGAGATGAAGGTGGTAAATAGTGAAAGATGGTCATCAGGAAGGTAGAAATGGTTCATGGTTGAGTCAGTAGGGCCAGGGATGTATCAGGAAAGGCCCTGTGGTAAAGGAGGTATTGCAGCTAAGTCTTTACCAATGAGAATGTGTGCTTTGAGCACCATAGTGGGAAAGAGTAGAAGGGGAGGGATAGTTCAGACAGATTTAGTAATGTTAATAAAAGGATGAAATAACATAGTTCTTTCAGTTAACTACAAGTAATGTGGGATAAATGGAAGTGAAGGGGTGAGGCTAGAAGTGAGGAAGGGCCTGTAGACCTGGCTGAAGGGTTAGACTTGTTCCTGGGAGTAGGACATTGGTTTTAAACCAAATAGTGATATTGTCAAACTTTTACTTTAGAAAGATCACTAGGTGATTGGATAAGGGAGTAGAAGGTGCCATCCTGGAGACAGGGAAACCCCCCATGTGAAGGCTCCTGCAATGTTTGACAGGACCAGGGGTGAAGGGCCAAGTGTTGGTGTCAGGGCCAAGTGCGCTAGCTTTATGATCG